>NC_054377.1:46759850-47359850 GCF_017654675.1 Xenopus laevis | reverse complement strand
CTAACAAGGACATTCTTGTGTTAAGTATAAATATTTCTTGCCATATTAAATCTGTCACAGTAATGATCAAATAAATAAATACTACATAAACATTATGCTTAACAAAACAATTAACCTCACTCTTTTGCGTATTGTATTTTTTCTTTTTTCTTTTTTTTTTACTTTATTCTTTATGTTATTCATGTAACAGTGCTATGAATGTCATTGTATGTGGATTCGGCTTTATTGCATGAGCAAATCCACACAATTGCCAGTACCTTGTCAGGGTCAAAATGTACATATGCTTAAGTTGGAAACAGGTCTAGCAACTCACAGTAACTAGTGATGGGTGAATTTGTCCCGTTTTGCTTCACACAGAAATTCGCGAATTTCCTGCAAAATTTGCGAAATGGGTGAAAAATTTATGAAATGTGAATTTTGACACCGGTGACAATTTGCGGGTGTCCAAATTGATGCCGGCGACTTTTGACGTGCATTAAAGTCAATTGGTGTCTGCGTAATTGTCTAATTTTCACTGCAATTTCGCTAATTTATTCGCCAGCGGCAAAATGTGGAAATTTGCAGCAAATTTGTGCCTAACAGTAACCATAACAGCAAGTAGCATTTATGAACCACCTGAATTAAAATATTATACAATGGTTACTACACCTGGTACAATAGTGTACCTGCTATTACATTACTATTGTTGTACTTATTGTATTACTGTGACTATAACGCAAATTGTTGAGAGATATAATTACGTGCTGTGTATGTAAATGCCTTTTATGAATTCTCTTACCAGTTATATCTCAAAAAAATATAATGAAAGATTCAGATCATGTATTTGAAAAAAAAGAAATTACAGTATAGTTTCATTGATTTTTTGAAATAATAGAGAAGGATCCCACTTGATAATTCTTACGATGCCTTAAATCCATGACACATTTAAAAGGATCTTCACTAAATGTCACAGCAAATAAAATTAAGATGGATGTATATATGTATTATATAAACTGTTAAATGGATTTAGAGGTTGAATATGCCAGATTCTGTGAAAATATCAACACTTATCATCATGATCTGTGTTTATTTACATGTTTATATACTGTATACATTTATACAGTGCATGCATATGTAAGTATATAGTAAAACACTGCACAATGTATAAATGTGTATATGGAATATTATTTTCAGCATCTAAGCCAGTGCTAGATTAAATTTGGGTTGCCACCTTTCTTGCAAAGGAAATTCTGGCAGGGGGAAGGGTGGGTGAAACTAGGGGTGGGACGGGCCATCCAAAAACCACAGTCTGGTTTAATATCAGACAGGTGGCAACTCTAGTTTACACATAGTGGCAAAGCAGGACGAGGGAAGGTGTTTTATGAGGTGGAGCAAAAAAGGAGAATAAAAAGGAGATGGCACATGGGATTGTTTGTGTCATATCACCCTATATCATTTACTTTGAAGCAGAAAACAAAAAACCCTTCCTCGGGTGGAGCCATATTACATGAACAACCCTTATGTGCACAGCATGATTTGATCAATTAACCTTAAAGTATATAACATAACTGTGAATTATACACTAAATAGTAGCGTGCTGGGGTAATTGAGAAGGATTCTGGGATTTTTTGTAGTCTAATTCCGGGCAGTGTCATTCTGTGGCTACTAAAGCAAATAAAGTACTTGCATAAAAAGGTCTCTAACTCGAGGGACAAAAAATATAACTTTGCCTCCTGGTAAGGCCTCACCTTGAGTATACACTGCAGTTTTGGGCTTTTGGTCCCTACAAATGAGCTGGAGCGAGCACAGAGATGTGCAACTAAACTTGTTAAAGGAATGAGATATTTCATTTATGAGGGAAGATTGTCAAGGTTGTTTTCTCTGAAAAAAAGAAGCTTGCTAGGGGACATGATCATTTTCTACAAGTGCATTAGCGGTACAGATAACGGAATCTTTTTTTTTCCAATAAAAAGGATGAACCCACCAGAGGTATATATGTGAATGCATAGATTAGTCAGTATGAGTGCACTGGGGTTTATTGGGAGATATTGAATTTAACGGACTTTGGTCTTTTGTCAATCAAACTTAACTATGTAACTAGGTAGAGTGTCCATGATTCACGGAAAAACATAAAAATCTATACAGCACAGTTATATGATATACTTTGCGCTTGTCATTATCATCATCACTTCATCAACTGTACTGTAATTGAATTAAATACACTTCTAAAATTCCTAGCCTGCCTATGCCTGATTATTTCAATCGGAGCGGAGGCAGTGAGCGTGCAAGGGTTTTCACAGTGGGAGAGAGAGAGAAGGGGAGCTCAGAAAAAAAAGGGGCAATGCTTCATTCTAGACAAGGAAGTAGCTGAAAGAGCTGCAGTTAAGATGCTTGTGATAGAGAAATTAAATAAGACTAAATGGAGGAAGAACGTTTTGGGTAATTTTAGAGAGAGGAAAAAGAAAGTTTACTTATTCCTTAGGGGGTTATTTATCAAAGGTTGAGTTATGTTTTTTCCAAATAATTTGAGTTGGTAGTTTCACTAAAAACTAAAAAATTTTCAGAATAAAAAAAGCCTAGAATTTTTTATGCCTGCTGAAAGCCAGAATCCAAAAATACTCCAGTTAAAACCTTTGAAGGTCATGTAGAAGTCAATAGCTGAGGTCCCTCAAGCTTCATGATTTTCTGTTTTTTTTATGGAAGTTTTCACTCAAAAACTCGATCAGTTCAAGATATGAGTTTTTTTCGTCAGTAGCTTGGGCATTTTGTCTATTCATGTTTTTCCCTCCCGATTGCATTTACTTAAGTTTTTCGCATCCTGTTTTTTTTTCATAAATAAGCAAACATTTAAGTTGTGAGTTTGAGGTAGAAAAGCCTCCAAACTTGACCTTTGAAACATAACCCCCTTAATGTTGATACTGAGTGCTGAGGCAAAGGGTTGGTTTCCTAGGGATTCAAAATGCCAGTGAATCTGGTTTTAGAAGAATGAACTTGAATTTGTTAATTTGTTGTATGAAACTGAAATATGTCTTCTCTTATGGGAAAAGCCTGCTGTAAATAAAAAAGTTGGAATAAAAGCCACCAAATTTGCACAAGATCTCGTATCTCCTAGCCACCAATCAGATCGACCAGTAAATATTACATGCCTATTAGTAACGTTGAAATACTTGACATAATGCATTCTTTGTAGTCTTATTAATTTACATCAGCGTTCTAACAGTGAAATTCAATATTTTAGTCTAAATAGGACCAGGATTAACAAATAATTCATTGCAAATTTATTAGTGGACATTTATGGTAGAAAGTAAAACAGTAAAAGCAAGAGATGGACTTTTATATTTTTAGTTATTTATTTTTATTCACTGCTCTAAGACCATTGTTTCCTTCAAGATCTCGTTCATAGCTATTTTATTTGTTTCCAGTGTACAGTAGTTCATATCTATGTGGGCAAAATCCATTATTTTGTAAGCCATCCTTCATCAATTGACACAACAGTGTAAATATTTTCTTCCCAATGAGCAGTACTGCATCATAGTTTATTTCGATATAGCCATCCTTCCTGACTTTTATGAATTCAGTATAAGGGACCACATGAGATTGGATTTTATCTGCGACTGTGTGAAATATGATTTTTCCTTTGATCTAAAAATAAATAAATAAATAACCTGAAACATATGAATTAACAAAGCTAAGGTTATAAAACAATTCCAGTTTTCCACTTGAGAAAATATGTCATATGTCATTTTTATTAATGCTTTTGGTAGAAACCATTCCAGCAGATATGACGGATAGGAACAGGTGAGTTTATGAAGTCTCTGATTTAGAGGTTGGAGATTACATTTGCACTCTGGGGTTTCTGTACTGATGGAATAAGTTCATTTTTCCATCTGAAGAAAGTAACTAATCCTAAAGGGAACCAAAAAAGTTCAAACTTTGGGACAACACACATTTGTTCTCCATGCGGGTGGATAATCCATCAGGACTAGAATTACACAGATGTGAAAAGTGCTAACAGTTTCTAAGCAAATTAGTTTTTTTAGTCAACTTATCACTTATTGACTATATGAAAGTAAACTGTCTTGTCAATTACACAGAAGTTTTCTCCTGGATACAGTATCTGCTTTTTTTTATTCTTTACCTTGCAATATTTTTTTCTTTGACTCTACCTCTCTTTGTTCTAGGCAGAAATAAATGATGTTTTAAATATTGTAAGGATAATTAGTACCCATTGCAGATCAACCAAGTTAAAAAAAAAACGTACAAAATGTTTCACCTAATGGTTTTATAAAGTATAAGAATGAGTTTAAAAGAATTAAAATGCTAGAAGCAGATTAGTGCAAAGTAGTAAAATTCTTAGGATGAATCCATGATTCTGAGCAGTTAAGCAGTTGCCGTTCTGATATGGCTGTGATAATATCTGGAAGAAGTGTAAACCTAATCTGTATACACAACTGCAGAGGCTGAAATAATCTTTAATAATACACCTGAGCATCTCTAGGGACCATATGTATAAAGGTGTGCAAAAAAAGTGGTGTCGGTCTACAGCACACATTATTAATCCATGCTACATGCTAATACCATCAAAGCAGTGTAATTTAGCCAGTCAGTCAAGGGGTGGAGCAATGATGTTGTGGGGGTGGACCAGTGATGTTGGGGGCAGCACTGTGACATCAGAGGTCAGGCCTGTAAAGTTTGGAGGAGTGCTAGGTACATTGGGAGTGAGGGTATAGCTTCCAATACCCACAACTGTAAGGAATATAAGGACAGAGGGTTTTGCAACTCTAAATGCCAAAAAGGAGGCTTTGAACTTAACAGCTTTTCAAATCCAGAGTGATGGCAATTTTAGTAATACATTTTGGCGAGTGTGTAAATGCTGATGTAAAATGAAGTGTACGCTTGAAAAAAATGCTTGCAATACTTTTTACATTACTTTTACATTATGGGGACATCATCTGGGTAGGAATTTATCCAAATTCTACAGTTTTTCAAAATCGGGAAAGATGCTTTATATGTATTTTACTACTTATATCGACATGGTGACTCTCAACAAGATACTATTAATAGGTATAATGCCCAATACAGATGTTCCTATAGTTTTTGTTTTTTTACACATGGGTTACTTTTTGGACCTGGCAGATAATCATAAAGGCCTCACAACCATAAAATTAGCACATAATTTTAATTGGATAAGTGGGTTATATCGTTATGCAAAAGGTGAATTACTTTGTAGATGGAGTTGCCAGGATGACAAAAGCACAATACAAACAGAAGCAATTATCGTCATCATCATTTATATATAGGACCAACAAATCAGACAGCACTTTAAAAATGAGCAGGGATCTTGCAATAAAAAGCTGGCCACAGACGCAAAGATCTGATCGTACGGATCAACGTACTATCGGACTTCCCCATCTCCCGACCTGCCACTAACCATTCAGATCAAATAAAGTAGTAAAAGAACAGATCAGCCGATGTTCTGCCCCTGACCGCAATCGTACGAAAGTTATGTCCGACAAAAGCTAGTGACAGTCTCCCACTGAAAATCGTATGATCGGCAATACATGCAGAAATATTATCGGCAGCCGACAGAAATTTTTTAACCTGTCCGATCGACCAGATGACCGATCTCGGCCGGACAAAAATGTCGGGACTCTCCGCACTCGGTCTGAAAATCGTATGAATCCTTGATTCGTATGATCAGATCTTTGCATCTATGGCCAGCCTAAAGCTAGCCATAGACGCAAAGATCCGATCATACGAATCATTGTACGAACGGATTTTCCCATCTCCCGACCCGTCACTAACCATTCAGATCAAAGTCTTACCATTCCGACCAAATAAAGTAGTTAAAGAACAGATCAGCCGATGTTCTGCCCCTGACAGTCTCCCACTGAAAATCGCCAGATGAACAATGTCGGGACTCTCCACACACGGTCCGAAAATCTTACGAATCGACGATTCGTACGGTCGGATCGTTGCGTCTATTGCCATTTTAAGGATTACAGAATAATTAAAGGACCAGAGGACTTTCAAGAGCTCACAATGTAATTTGAACCCTCTCTTTGATGTATTTGCTCCTTTGATCTTTGTTGCATTTTGCCATATAGATAAAACTGTTGCATCGATAAAAAAGCCATCTAGAAATATGTTGGCTGACTGTGTCAGCAATATGGTCTTTTTATGTGAAAGTCTTATAGTTTTGGCACTCGACTCCTCTATTCTAAACTGCACTTTGCTGTGCCAGGAAAAAAAATTATAGCATAGATCAAAAAGTCAACTGGAAGCATAGAATCTACCATGTTGGCAATATGGTCTTTGTCTGTGAGTTCCCCATTCATTTTATATTTGGTGGCACTAATTGCTTTGAAGAAAATGTAAAAGATAAAATTCATATACCTTCCCACATAACGACATACCTTGAAATATGTAATACAAACACTGAAGGATGAACAAAATAACAATGGATACATATCTGCTCTGTTTATTATTAAAATATATGCAAATTATTATTATTTCAGGTGAGTTTCATAATGATCTCAAGGTTGCAGGAGTGTTCCCTAGCGTGTATAAAGCATCTATGGCAACATCACTGATACAACCGATGAACATCTGTTTTAAACACCAAAGTACAGAAAATGATGTATGAGTTTAACAGTTTGTTACATGGCTTGCTTCTGTTCTGTTGAGCTAATTTTAAAACAATTTACTATCATTTTGCTTTGTCTCGATCTTTACAACCTGACATCTGGAAGAAATTTAGAGAGGATTATCCTGTATTCACTGAAGTACTCTGAACTAAACTTGCAAGTACATAATTCAACCTCCAACACATTATGCTCATGTTGAATGGCCATCATACACCCATTACTAAAATGGTGTGCTTCCCTCATTGCCAGATAATCAAAATAATGCACGTTAAAGCATATTTTCTTAAAACGTTATGTCTCGCATCTTATAAAGCCGGCTGAATAAGATGTAAGTCATCACAAGCTGTTTTTGAAGACTGGGAATTGATAGTGAGTAACCTACAGCACTATTGTTTACCTGTCGACTGCTTAAGACAGATGGTGTGAATACATTAAAATCCAAAGAGTTCTTTGGAATGTTAAGATGTTAAGGAATGCTTAATTAAGTTTTTTTTACATGTTTATTTACATCACTTCTGCTATCTCATTAGTTATGTTTTTATTGCTGTTCAACTTTTGAAATGTACCTTCCCATGCAGCATACAGTACGATTCATTTTTCTTTATATAGATGAGTTAGAGGTTTCCATGTCTTCTTTGTTATTTTTAGTAGGCATGATGGCTATTAAAACAAAAGGACAACATAAATAAATGTTTGCTATGTCAAGATCTAGATCTAAACATTTAAAATAGTTTCTAAAGAGCATAGCAATGCTTGTCCAAAGTCTCTACAGATCAGAAATAGATGTCTATTTACCATACCACCCACTACTACAACTACCCTACTGTTTACTATCCCACCCACTATCTGTGACCTTCTGCTTTTCCTTTGCAAACTATTAAAGTGTGCAGCATGAATGCAATATGAGACAGATGAATGTTTATCGCTCTCAAAATTAAAGGCAACACATCATGTTATTATGTCTGTGACATGTCTAAGTATCTAAGAGAGCTTTTGTGACAGAGACAGAGAAAGGAAAGTTTTTTAATATATATTCTCACATGAAGAAAAGCATTAACAGTACATTATATAAGAAAGTAGGTTTGGGTGAATTTGACCAGTTTCGTCAAAAATTCGCCGTGGGAGAAATGTCGCAGATGCTCATTAAAGTCAATTTTTGATGCGTGGCAAATTTTTTTTGTGACGCTCAACACCATACAATGGGTGTCATTTCCACGGTGAAACAATGTGAAAAAATTCACCCATCCCTAACAGAAAGTAAAAAAAACTGAGTTTACTTAATAATGGTGTATTAAACTTTTTTTCACCTTATTACAAAGTCTTGTGAGTGTGTGTCAATGTGGTGCAGCTTTTTTACCACCTTGACACACACCTGAGGTACAGTAATATTGGTTAAGTGATTTCAAAAGAGCAGGTTTCTGATGCATTTTCAGTGTCAGTTCATTAAAGAATGAACTTCAATTTGTTGGTTTGCACATGCTGTGTGTTAAATTGAAAAATGCCCTGTTTTGTGGGAAGTCCTGCGGTAAATAAAATGCAGGTGAATACCTTCTTGAAGGTGCAGTGGGTGTAATTGCCAACTTTTTTTGAAAAATGTATCTATATTTTTTGAGATGAAGCCTAACTTGTCACTTGGCAGGGCAGATATCATCTTACAGCATAGGAAATTTAAAATGAGCCAGTCACCTATGGAGATAGTTTTGATATTATTTCATGGTTAATCTTCATAAAAAAACAATTGTAAATCAAGATAAACCCTTCCATATTGCCCCCCCCAGTGTGCTAAACTAAGTAGCTATGTCTGGGTTTCCCAAATGAGCATTTTAAATGATCACTTTATCTGGTTGGTAAATTGTCTATGACTATTTGCCACACATAATGATTATCTGACATGCTTAAACAATCATTGTCATATTCCCATTTGTGATTTATGATGCAATAACCACAGAGAGACTTTTCTTATAAACAGTTATGGGGCAGATTTATCAAAATGTGAGTTTAGAGCTTATCACAGAAAACACACCCACTTTCTATTCATTCCTGTGAGATTTTTAGGTGAAAGCTAGAGTTCCCCATTTTATAAACATGCTTCTAAAAATCTCATAGGAATTATTAAAAGTAGGTGAGTTCAGGTTTGGACTGGGAGGGGGTTCAGGGTTGGACTGGGTTAACAGGGCCCATCGGTGCTGCCACATCAGGGGCCCCTGCACCCCCCGAGGGCCCCCCTCCCCAGTCTCAACAAACCCCCTCTACCTAGTTTCAGCAAACCCCCCCTCTGTCCTATTCCCGCCCCTGTTGCCGGAGGATACCTACTTCACATGCATCATCTTTATGCGATCAAGGGAACTGACCACAGGTGAGTGGCTGGCAGGTAGGAGCCTTGGTGCTGTATAACATAGGCACAGTGGGTATTTGAAGTTTTGATAGGCCGGAAACATGTTATGCAGATGAATATTTTAATAATGAAACTTATGGCAATATAATTGGGCATGGTTTGCAACAGGCTTATAAAGACCCTTTATTGGCAAGCTACACACACCTGCATTTAATGAAGGAGGAGGAGTTGAGCAAACACATAAGGAAATCAGAGTGTCTATAATCATTTGCATAGAATCCAATCCCAAAAATCTCCAGTGGCTCAGTGAGGTAATGCAGGAACTTGAAAGTATATAGTTCCGAGTTCAATTCCAGGTAGTTCCTGACAGGGAGTGGAGGCGGAAAAGGTCAGGCTCTGTGGAGCAGGTCTGGGCTGGCAGTGTCCACAAGGGCTGTGGCCCACAGGGTTTTCTGCCGGCCCAGTCCGATGTTGGGTGAGTTTTTCTGTGGTAAACAAATTTTGATAAATCTGCCCCATAGTGTTTTTGCATAGGGAAAAATAGACTAATAGATAAATGTAATAAAATATGTTATTAGAAAAAATGGATGTGAACTTAAATGACATAACAAAAGTTTGCAGGTATTTTTGGATTTTGCATGTCATTTTCAAGAAAACATAAGTAAGTACCCTTACTAGTTTTCTTTCATACCAAACAGATCTCCAATGCGCAAATGAGTTAATAGTGATGGTAAGATGTAGTGTCTTGGGAACTAATCAACTTGAACAGTATCTAAAATGAAAAGATGCAATTAGTGGCATCCAGTGGGAATGCAAATGATTCTATATCTATTCATTATGGATACAAACAAAATCTGATATATCCTTTATATGAAATGATCCCTTCTGATTTAGCTGTTGTCTTTAAACTCAGTCCATGAAAGATCACAATATACTTGTTACAATTTACTTAATAAAATAAATAGTTTTGCTTTTTATCTGTGTATTATCATGTGTTGGCAATCACTCCAAGATTCACAGCTGGTCCTTATAATTTTGTTTGCTCTGACTGGTTCCGATTCACTGAGATAACTTCCTTATGACCTGTTTGCAGCATTAATCAATGGCTGCCATCAACTCACTGTTGAAAGCTTTGAAATACCAACTGCACTTTTAACTCACAAAATCTATTGCATTCATCGACAATAAATCCATCTACTCTAATAACTTTCCAATGATTTTTTCCTTGCCATCCTCACAACAGTTCTTAAAATGTAATTTATCAACAGATGCTTGCCTGTATGTCTCGGTTGCGTTAAAGTTGTGCTATAAGCAAGTTTCTCTAAAAAAAGCTCTAATCTAATAGATAACATGTTTTAATTATGTCGGACTTTAGTGAACAAAATGAAATATTAAGAAAGTATGCAGGTTATCGGGTGTCACTTAAAATGCACCATGTAGTTTGCAAAGTGCAAAAAAAGGCTCTTCTCTCTTTGCTAATACAGAACTGATTGTTTCAGTCAATATTGTATTATTGAGCATGTAGGTGTCCTTCCCTCTGACTCCTAATGCACTCTGAGGCACAAGGTTGGAGCAGAAAGAGATGCAGCCCACATAGAATACCTCAGCTACCTGGAAATTGTTTTTTTTCCCCAAGCGTGTTTTTCATCTAAAACCAAGCTTTTTATTATTTTGTTGAAAAAAAAATGTTGAGCAGAAAGGCGATGTATTCAAATGCAAGAGTATAGGAATTTTTCCATGTTTTTAGCAGCCAAATGTAAAATTCTTAAATCTATTCCCACAATTTTCACAGGCTTCTATTGAATGGAATTACTAACCCAGTTTAAAAATTCTCAGATAAGTCAACTATAAAATAAATTCAGGTGTGCCCTATTTCATAGAATTGATCTCAGCCCCTCATAGCTTGCAAGTTATTTAGGAGAGAAAACATCAACAAACTGTATGAGGAATCTGCTAAAAATAAAAAACCTCTGCCTGTCAAAGAAATGATTTTTTAACTTGAGATTCTTTATTATCATGATCTTAACCTTTAATTAATCAGTTACTATTTGTATATAATCAAATATCTTGCACAGTGATGAGCAAGTATTATGGTGGGTAGACATTAGTAGATAGATTGGCAGCCAATTGTTAGCCAAACTAACTGCCAAGATGTGTTTGGCTCAAATAAGCAAACTATAATTGGAAATGTATTACTACTGGACAAAAAAAGATGAATTTGTATGACCATGTGGTCACATCTGCTCATGTGTACCCTGGACCATATTTTCTTCCTAATTTGCCAGCTCACACGAAGGATGGCCTGACTCCTGAAGACATTTAATATTTATTGTTAGATACTTATTTTAAGTTTTGGCCCATGGATGTTACAGAGATCAAACAAATCCTGGGTAGTGTCCAATATGTAAAAGTCACTTTACAATCTACTAAATTGCAGAAAATAGAGAATTTATTAGCCATTAGCCATGATTACCACACTGCATTTGTTTTTTGGATTTTGTCATGGGAAAACATTTTTTAAAACACTTCAGTTTATAGTGCTACTCCAGCAGAAATCTGAACTGAAATCCATTTTTCAAAAGAGCAAACATTATATTTATATTATTATATTATATAATTTTGAAATCGTATAAACAGCTCCCTGATAGATATGAGAATATATGTAGTAAACATTTATATCCCATTGCGACTTCTGCAGAAACAATGGCTTATCTCAAAGCAGTTCTATTGTGAAGTGCTTTCTGAAAGCACATGACCAGGTACAATGACCTGAGATGGCTGTCTACACACCAATATTACAGCTAAAAAATGAATACACCAATATTACAGCTAAAAAATGAATACAATTTATATGGTAAGAGTAAATTATTTGTAATGTAAACAGTGAAATTTAGAAATATAAACTAAACCATAAAAATCATGATAGAATCCCTTTAAACAACAAAAATTCAACTTTAAAATAAAACCCTTTTTATCATTCTATTCCAACATGAGAACTCAAAATGCACACTTATTAGCCGGAAAGCCTAGTTTGTATTATTAGCAGGAAAGCCTAGTTCGTATCATAATGAATATCTGACAACGACTCTATATTTTAATGTTACTCAATTATCATAACAGATTATAACTAATACTTAAAAGTAGAATAATGTAAATAGTATCATATAACGTCATTACCTTTTGCCCCTGTCTCCTGAGATTTTAGCCAGACATCATGGGAGAAGCTGCAGAAAGCTGTCCTCTATTATGCATTTATCCTGTACAAAAGGATAAAATGATTAAAATCTGGACTATAGCCAAGTGCTATAACATAAATTCTGAATGTTTTATGTGTATTACTATAAATAATTACCAAGTTTTATGCATTTCAATAATAATGTATGCGTGAATAAACAATACAGCTGGTAGCAAAAAATATGGCCTAGGCCCAAAATTTTTCCATTTGGCAGGTTCAGATTCTGTTTAGTTTACACATGAATAGAGCCAATCTGCATTTAAATAGAGACCCCCAGCACAGAGCAGAGTGGAAGGAAATACTGAATTTAACAGTTAAAATATAACAATGGCCACATCACTATGTGATAATTCTTCAGTGCTGAAAATCCTTAGAAATACAGTACTATACTCTTTCTTGCAAAAATAAATTCTTTAGGATGCAGAGTACAGAGACTCTCAGTTGATTTGTCCATTGAAATGCTTCCAGCTCCAAATTCTAATTCTGACTTTGTCAGTAGAGATAAAGTCCTGCTTCTAATGGATCTTGACATTTGTTTTGCCAACATACAGACCTACATTGCATTACCTAGGAAAATAGACTTTCACACAAAGTCTGTAACTACTAATATCTAGGATTTATGTGTCACTTAATTTGCCAATTATTCTTTTGTACTGTTGTGTTTCAGTTCCATTGTTGTGACAAAAATAAGTCTGTACAGTTTTTCGTGAAATGCATAGAATATTTTAGATCAGTGGAACACCAAGCATAATAGAAATAATTGAATAATATTTATAATAACACTTTAACTTTATGCAGATTTGTGTATATTTATTACAGGTATGGGATCAGTTATCCATAAACCCATTATCCAGAAAGTTCACATAGCATGAAGGAGGCCACAACATCCGCAGTACTGTGCTGCTTTTTACTCCAAATTCCACAACATGTTTCGAGTCGACAAGGACCCTTTTTCACGTGTAGTTAGCACATCCAGTGTACAAATTTAAAACCACACACTGCTCCACTCTCTCAAGCAATTATCCAATCACATTGAAAATGTATACAATGATGTCAGGTATTCCTGCTTTTTAGTGAAAGTCACCCTCTTGTGTTCTGAATAAATATGAATCACCATATAGTGTTCTGAATAAATAATATATGAATAAATAAATATACATAGTGTTGCCATTTAAAACCAATTTTTAAAGGAGATAAACACACAAAGTCCATTGGTAGACATAATTCATTCAAGTCTCTGAAAAAAAGCAAAAACATTTTTTCAAATAAACATGTCATGAAAAGGTGGTACTACTCTCTTTAGAGTCTACCTATCCTGTTCGTCGAAGAAGCATGTTACATTGTGCCTTTCCACTACTTATTATCCACAATGAGTTAAATCATTGCCACATTTATAAAACTTTTTTGAAACTTTTTTAGATTGGATTAGTAGAAATGCGAGGGTTAGTATTATCTTACCGTACCCCAGAGTCAGAGGCAACTTTTACTGTAGGCTGACATCATATTATTATCTGTAAAACATAGATACAATGATATTACACATTTATCATAAATACACTCCAAACTGCAGGCATCATTTAGACCTGTCGGACTAAGGGAGTTTAATCTAGAAATCCACTTACAGTAGCTTCACTCTGCAACATCTTTTGTTTGAAATTACCACCTACCACCTACCACCTACGTAAGGGTTGAGCAACTTCCAGAACTACCCATTTAAGTTGCCAATGAGAATGTTTTGCTTCGCTACAGTGGACCTGTCACCCAGACACAGAAATCTGTATAATAAAAGTCCTTTTCAAATTAAACATGAAATCCAATTTCTATATTTTATTAAAGCATTCATAGCTGTTGTAAGCTTATTTAAAAATCTCAGCTGTCAATCAAATATTGCTTGCCCCTTCTCTATGCCTTAGGCATAGAGGCGGAGCAGACAATTACTTTCACTTTCCATTCAGCATTTCCTAGATGTCACTGCTCTCCCCACACTCCCCCAGTCTCTTCATTGTTTAATTGTGTTGCCAGGGCATGGGGAAGGACATTGTGTCCCCTATTTTGGTGCACAAACAAGATTCTGAGATGATGCAAGGCTTGACTTAATAACAGTGTCCACAAAATGGCTCCTGCCTGCTTGTTATAATTATTAATTCCCAGACTGAAGGAAACAAAATTCAAATAATTTATACAGTGTAATTAAAAGTTCATTTTGCTTGACTAATGTGATAAAATAGGATTTTGAATATTTTTTTTTGGGTGAAGGGTCCCCTTTAAAATGTCTGGCCACTGTGGTATCTATCTGGATCCCTTGTTTGAAGTTCCTTACTTTTGTGTTCTTTTATCCTAGTTTTCACATTTCTTATGGTTTGCCCCACGTATACCAAACTACATGGGCATTTAAGCATATATATGACTCCCTTAGAGTCACAGATGGCATAATCCTTAAGGTTAAGTTTTGTTCCTTGTGTGGGGTGATTTATACTTGCTCCCTTGATAATTGACGCACAACAGATGCAGGGGAACGTACCCTTCTTTTTTATCCCCAGAAATCGTTAGCCTGTCTTTATATCAGGTTCAGCTGGACATAACATTTTCCCTTTCTTATAGCAAAATAGGGGGGGTGCACTAAAAATGTTCCCGTAGTTTTTATCTCCTTGGGGTACTGGCCAGTATTTCTTAATCACTTTTTCAATTCGTTTAGTCTGTTTAATATATTTAGATATGAAGGGAATATGGTTATTGCTTCCTGTATCCTTTTTGTTCTTGTGTAATAAATCCACTCTTGGTATGGACTCCACCTCTTTCATAGTTCCGACTATGTTTTGGATCATACCCTCTTTGTATGAAGCGTGTACACACGTTTTGACTAGATAGTATAGTCATCCATAGTGGATGCAATCTTTTTAGCCTTAAGAATTTTTTTACCCTTAGGAATTGCCTTATTGTATTGGGGTTTTGAAAACTTGGTGTTCTTGGATGTTCAGTCATCAAAAATTCTTTAACATTTTTTGGTACAAAGTTGTATCATATGCATCATTGACCATAGAATCAACCATGTCCTTAATTTTACTAACAGGGTTGTGACCTATTTTTTCATACTGTCCAGGTACTGTTAATTGTCTAATGGCCTCATTGGTATATATAGTTCAATCCATTATCACCAAGGCTCCCCTCTTATCCACCTTTTTAATCACAATCTCATTGTTAGACTTTAAGCCAGTGATCCCCAACCAGTAGCTCGCGAGCAACATGTTGCTCTCCAACCCCTTGGATGTTGCTCTCTGTGTCCTCAGAGCAGATGCTTATTTTTAAATTCCAGGCTTGGAAGCAAGTTTTAATTGCATAAAAACTAAGTATAGTACCAAGTAGAGCCTCTTGTAGATTGCCAGTCCACATAGGGGCAACCAAATAGCCAATCACAGCCCTTATTTGGCACCCCAAGGGACTATTTTATGCTTGCTCCCCAACTCTTTTAACATTTAAATTTGGCTCACGGTTAAAAAATGGTTGGGGACCGCTGCTTTAAGGTATCAAGTGCTTTTTTCTCATTCATTGTTAAGTTAAACCTGGGCTTTTGTTTACTACATTGTTCCCATATCTGTTTAACCTCACTGTAAACCACATGTTCAAAATATCTACTTGGCTGCTTTTCTTTCCATGATAGCTGAGAAGAGCTTGTTAAGTGTGCACTATTTCCTTTGGTTCAATGCTCTTAAGTTCCGCCTTCAGTTTTTCAATTTCCTCTTGGATCGGCTGAACTTTAACTTGCAGCTTCTCGATGGTAAGTAGCATTAAATTCAAGCTACACTTGTTGTTTCTTTCCACCTCTGGTTTAATACTGGGTCATCAAGACATAGATTAGGGCGTAAATCAGAGCGTTATCCTCTGGGAATTCTTCTGGCTTTTATATATTGTGCCAGTGAGTTCATATGGGTGGTAACATTTAACTCTTTCTTCTGTAAGTTCAAAAGTAATCTTTTCACATCTCGGTTAGATTCAGCATTTAAGTCTACCGTATTCTCTGCTTCAATGCCTGCCAAAATTCTCTGCACCTCTGCCTCACTAAAGGAGTAAGTGTTTGCAATTAAATCTGTATGGTTTTCAGAGGACAAATTCATCCAATGAGGGAAGTAAGCGGAGCACGGTGTAATGTATATCAATCTTGTGTCGTTTTTTCAGCTCATCCCTTAACTTCTTCTTAAGAAGGTGAGCCCACTAGATAAGAAGTTAAAGGAGAAGGAAAGGTTAAAACTAAGTAAGCTTTATCAGAAAGGTCCATCTAAATATACCAGTAAACCCCCAAAGTAATGTTGCTCTGAGTCCCCTGTGAAAAGAAATACTGCATTTCTTTCCTTCTATTGTGTACACATGGGCTTCTGTATCAGACTTCCTGCTTTCAGCTTAAACCTCATTGCCCTGGGCAAGAGCATGCTCAGTTTGCTCCTCTCCCCCCACCCCTCCCTTCTGTACTGTAATCTGAGCCCAGAGCAGGGAGAGACTCAGGCAGGAAGTGATGTCACACCATGTTAATACTGCAGCTCCTATTCTAAACAAACAGAGTTTCTAGAGCTTTTTACTCAGGTATGGTGAAACATTCTACAGAATAAATATAGCATTCTAGCTTGCACTATTGCAGCTAATCTATTGGCAATAAAATGCCTCCGTAGCTTTCCTTCTCCTTTAAGGGACTAGCTGAGAAAACTACACAAGATCATTATTCAGAAAGCTACGAATTAATGAAATGTCCTCTCCCATAAACTCCATTTTATCCAAATATTTAAAATTTTTAAAAATGATTTCCTTTTTCTCTGTAATAATAAAATAGTACCTTGTACTTGATCCAAACTAAGATATAATTCATCTTTATTGGAAGTAAAACCAGCCTATTGGGTTTATTTAAATTTTAAATTATTTTATAGTAGTAAGATATGAAGATCCAAATTACAGAAAGATTTATTATCTGAAAACCCCAGGTCCAAAGCATTTTGGACAATAGGTCCCATACCTATATATGGCTGATGCCCAATACATGGACCACATGAAGGTAACTGAAAACTAGATTTTTGATCTAGACAAACCCTTTGAGATCTGATGGGATTAGATAACCAAAAAACTCAACACTAGATAATCAGGGGTGGGGGAAACACAGTTTAAATGAATAACCTTTAATGGATAAATGAACAGATTCACAAGCTTTTAGGAAATTGGTACATCTTCAAAAAATGGTTCAGACCGGCTGGAAAATGTCTTGAAATATTTGGTCAGAAACAACAGACAGTTACATTCAGAACACCACAGATCTTCTTTACAAAAATGGTACATATATCTGGATACACTAATGAACTATTTTGGCCGCTAATTCCTGTATACCAACATCCTAACCATGGCATTGTAGCATGATATTTTTATTTGTAACAGCAGAACGTACCTTTAAAACCATAATCCATTCACTTTATCCTTAGCTACATTTACCTTTTGGCAAATCTACTTGCTGTGAATGCAAGCCAAGCCAACACTGATGATATCTGGACAATAAACTATATAATTGAATAATCTGGACGACAAAATGAAAACTAAAACATTTTCTTTCCAGAATAAAAGTTGAACTGAGTCATTCGCATAGGGAGATCAACTCAGGCATACACAGATCCAAAAGCAATGTACAATCAAATCAAGCAAATATTAAACCAACTCTAAACTTCTACATTTTCTACAAAACAGCATGCCCCTGTTGGCCACAAAAACCCATATCTCTCGCCTTTGGTGACCTTATAATTAAAGTTAAGCAGACTATGCATGCAGGCAGACTGACCATCGAAACAACTAGTGGTGTGTAGTTCCTGATGTGGCACCAAATAAACAGACATATCTACCTGTCAGAATTATCATTTAATACATTTCACTACACCTTCACTTGCAGATACACAAATGCTGGGTGCATGATTATATGTGTGAAATACCGGATCTCAGAATTTTATATTGCAGATGCAAACCTAAAATGATAGGTCACGCAGTTTTGTAAACAAGGAGTGAAGGAATCACTCTTTAGGTAGTAGCAGCAGTTATTTTCACACAGATAAGAGACAGGAGCACAGGGTTTCCAACTGAACTTTGCAATTTACTTAACACATCAGCATAACAATAAAACAAAATAGTAACATCCTTGCTAATGAAGAAAACTTCCCAAAAGATCCACAGCCCTACTTGGGCAAATTAAATCCAATAAGCAAATGACCATTTCACTCACAGTCCTTTGGAGATTCACAGTGCTATCTCTCTGAAGCAGCTGCATCTCATTCCCAAGTCTTTAGGACAAAAGCTTGTAGCCAGACCTTACTAGACTAGACCTTTCCACAATTGACCAGCGAGAATCCTTATGCCAAATAACACCCCGTTGCATGCAGTGTGAGTTCCCCAACACAGCTTAAGTAACTCTTGGGAAAATTTGTAAATTTGTCCCATTTTGCTTCTCTGAAAAATTTCCGTCAATTCGCAGGCGTCAAAATCGATATCGGCAACAATTCAGACGCCGGCAACAATTCCGACACGCATTAAAGTCAATTGTGTTAGTTTCTGTGCGAAAAAACAGAAATTTGCCGCGATTTTGCGCCAGTCTAATAATTTCGCCCATCACTAGTTGCTCTCATTTCTCCCAGAACAGGCCAGAGAGCAGCCACTCTTGAACCACACACCTTTCTTTTTGTTACTTTCAGTTTTATTGAAAAGCAAGTACAGCAAAGTAAATGAAATACCAGCTTTCACATTGCAGATTCCAAACACAGTGCAGGTACAGCATACACCTTCATAAGTAAAACATACAAAGTAGTAAAAAAAAAGGCTAATCAGACCTCACAGCTGAGCAGACCCTCATTTTGACAGCCCTCTGTGCTGCCTCATAGAGGATTCTGGGAGGGATAGACTTTGGCGCAGGAAGTATTTCAACCCTCCATTCTCCATTATAATCCTGTAATATGTTACAGGTTACGCAGAGGCATCTGATAAATACATTCTATACAATTTTGAATTTGATTGACATACAAAAGATGCCCTGTAGGTATATGGTTCAGTGGGCACAGCAATTGGAAACTCCAATAGATAAGGAAACATGGAAATGCATATGGATTAACACAAAAAAAGATGCCCCTCTGTGTAGGAGGGGGATGACCGAAATGATAGAAGGATGCTTAAACATGTTAGACTTACAGGGTTTGGTGGAACTGAGAATCCACAATAGGGCTTGAGAATCTATTACCATTATTTCAATACTTACTAAATGGCATAAAAGGGAAAAAAAACAAATAAAACCAAATAATTGAAAGCCTGTTGTGAGATCATAATGACCAGACTTTTTTTTTAAATGGTAAGTATATTTTTTGGTGATACTTTTAATTTAATTAAATTTCTGTCAAAACATGAAATAAAAAGCCTTCCACTTTCTGTCTCCTCAAAATGTATTAGTGGTGATCACAGGCAACAAAAGCAAAAAGCAGCAAAGCCAAGGAGATAAATGCTGGATTAGCTTCTGCTTATTTCTTTTGGATTGACTTTGCTGCTATTCTGTAGAATGGAAAAAGCAAATGCATTCTCCTATTTCTTCAGTATAGCATCTAAAATACCCAGAAGATTATCAGCGACTATGTCAGTTCAATTTCAAAGTCATAATAGAAGTTAATTAGTGCTTGAACCAAAACGTTTTTAAACAGGAATTTCAAAGATATCATTTCAAATACAATCACGTTTTCTTTAAAATAAAACTACTGCCACCTTTAGAAACAAGATGGAAATCAGATAACTGTCATCTTTACTAATGCAAGTGAGAAACCTCTGAATTAATAAGTGGGAAGCTAAGTACAGTATAACTGACTGATACCCCTTTGTGCGTGAATATTAGGATGCATGTTATTCAGCAAAGGAGAGACTCATAAAAGAGGGATTTTGATTGTTAATCTGTTTTAATATGTACTATATGTACTATGTATAGAATGTTAGGTATTGCAATGTTCCCATCCCCAAACAGTTTCCATATCTTATAACATAACAGAAGATAATGGTATCAAAATCAGACAGTAAGGATCTGCACTCAGTTCTATCTTTACATTTCATGAGTCATTTGGATTTCTTTGTGCTATGTGTTGTCAGGTAACACCCAGTGTTGCATATATAAAGTGGAACCTGAAACATTGAACCTACAACTCTGATGGTAAATTTGTTCCAGTGCCATAGATGTTACACCAGGGTCGGACTGGGGGCTTGGGGCCCACTGGGGCTACTGGCCCTGGGCCCCCCTCCAACACCCCCTGACGCTCCGGCACTCCGGTGCCGGGTATGTGTATGCGCGTCAGTGTGCACGCATGAAATTTTGATTTTGCAGCACCCCCGACAAAGAGGGGTCTCGCGCCACTGGGCAGCGGATCTGGGCCGGCGGGGCCCACCGGGTTTTTTTCTGGTGTCCCGCCGGCCCAGTCCGACACTGTGTTACACTGTGTAGCACATAAAAAGCATAAAAGTTTGCACATACAAACAGTAACTTGAAACCAGATTGTGAAAATTGCATATTGTTAAGAGACAATAGGATGCTGCTCATGAGAGCTTGCAATCTTAGGGACAGACATAGTGAGGCATAAGGTGGCATTGCATATTTACATACAATATTATAAATTACTTTGACTTTTGTCCATGTAATGTAATACATTTGAGCATTAAAGCCTTAATTGCTCTCACATTATTTTATATATGCATATGTTTTCATATAAAGATGTTTTCATAAGGCATACATGAAACAGGAAAATATCTTTCACATCTTGACATTGTTTTTGGCACAGTAGAATTAAAAAATGGGAATGGCTGTGCCTGTGAGTGAAAATTAACTGGGGAAGGCTCATGAGGTCTCCTTTAAGGATACACGCAAAAATACAAGGAACTAGTTTGGAGGCCATGTTCCTGTACTTATGCATCTGTCCAGTCTTCTCTGATAAATAGTAAACACATACATGGAAGATAGGGAAATCTGAAACTGCCACCATCCCAAAACTGAGGGTATTTTAAGGTTGTTTTAAATGCAAACCGATTTGAAATGAATCAGAACTTAATGGTGTTATCACATCTCAATGGTGGAATTTGTGCCCTCCTGTTGCTTTGCCCGTTTCAAAGTACACATTCCCAATTGTAAGCTCATGTGATAGAAAGCATTTAGTGTGCTTTCTTAATCTATACTTTATTTGCACATTTAAAACTATTGTCATCAGATGTTTAGAAGTTGCCAAACGTTTGCACAAGCCCATACTCTCCCTGTGTTTGTAAGGATTGTGCTCTCATATCAGACATTTGCAGAGGCAGACTAACAAAGACACAAGTGGTATCTCTGCAGTGCTTTATTATAAAGAGGATTATGAACAGGCTGTAGAGTACAAACTATATGTTTTGCTTTATAGCTGTAAGAAGAACATCAGCTGCCTCACTGAGACTAAATCCTTACATCTCACACTGCTGGCAGATTTTAAAGGTCATGGAGGTATGAGCGTTGAACTTAAACTTCCCAGTGCTGAAAGTGTTCTACTTTAGCTTTTCTTCTGACTTTTTCTTAAATGAAAATGAAGGCCTGCACATTATATTAAGCAGGAGATCAGAGGGGGGAAAATACAGTATATCAGCTACAACACTTGAACTGGTAGTAGAGCATCATTTAAATTTGTAATAAACCAGATTTTCTCATGTTTTTCCAGATTAAAGAGGACCACCTCCATTGGCTTGTTATCAGCAATCAACTTCACGCTGTGGCCAGAGAACACCACTAGCAGAGAAACACTAAAATAGCCATTTTTATTAATATTTTGAAGAGAATTGGCTGATAAAATAGGTTATGATTCTGCAATCAACATTAATCAAGAAAGTGGCAGAAAATTTTGACTACAGCTAAATTGTAATATATTATTGTGGAGAGCTATACTGAACTAGTAACCCATTGAGTTTAGTTTTTATTGAAACTTATTCAATATAATTCCCAGGTTAGATTTAATCATTGTGTTTTGACAAAATTATATATGGGGTAAAGTACCCCCTACTATTTATTATAAGGATGTTATGATTGAAAGGCACCAGTCTGCAGGTCATTTATACCTTACTGAATGCCAAGGTAGCCTGACATTAGTACATATAATTATGAATATATATAGGTCATGCAGTCAGTTCATCATCATATGACTTTCTTGTTTTTATTTTAATCCTATCAATAATTTTCCACCAACACCTGCTAAGCTGACAACCACTGTAACCACTGAAAAAATACATGGTTTTGAAAGGATTTTTCTCTTGTATTCAAATATATTGTATATTGTGCTCTTAATTCGGTCTGGCAAGTTGGTATCCAGTTTTTCTGAAATCACAGATTTTAAGGCATTGTTCTTTGGTTTTGCCATGCTTTCTTGTCTCAGCAATGTAACAATTAGATAAAGCCTCAAAATTAAATAATATAGGAAAAAAGTTTCAGATATGATTTCAGGCTGGTGTAGGGACCCATTGGGTTAACAGTTCATATGAATGGAAATCCCCTACAAGTGCTATTCCCTAGTCACTAGGCAGAAGCCTTTGCATGTTATCTTATTTATATATTTATGTTATTGGTCAATTGATCCATTGATTGTCCTTCATCTTCTGACCTGGATGGATGTGTCTTGGAAGCCTGGTGTCAACAGCAGTAAAGTTCTGCCCTAGAAGGACAACAATTCTAGAGAAAGCCGAGGAACAGGGACCATGTAAACGAGGTGTACTCAGATATAGGATTAGCAGCTTTGTCAGAGTACATTTAAGGAAAGTAAGATAGAGATACATGGCTATAGAGAGCAGCCTTGTTTCCCATCTAAGGACTGAAAGCTGGAGGTAGCTCCCCTTAGCCTAATGTGAAGGGACACAGTACTGACACAGCACAGGCTTCAGGCTTAGAATTCTACTCCCTGAACAATTCCACTTGTGGGGATCTAAAGCACCAGCAAGTGTATCTCTAATCTTCTGACCATCATCTCCACATTGGTGTCACACAGCTAAACTCTGCCTTGACTACATCTGACAACGATTCTACCTCAAACAATCTGTGAGTAAACCCAGTTTAAAAACCTTTTGTTTTGACTTCAAGAATCTCTGGTGCCCTATTTGCTTTGTTGCTGCAGCAACTAAAGATTAATAACAGTTACAAATACAAGATATTGTTTTGATAATATTCTAATCATTTCACATGAAAAAAAGCATTTTATTCTGGTTTATGTTTTTCAGTATAGGAATACAGGTGTTTACACACAAGAGAGAAGAACTCCGATGTAGTAGTGATGGGCTAATTTGCGAAATGGCAAAAAATTCACGAAATGGCGAAATTTTGGCGAAAATGCATCGTTGTCCAAAAATTTCGCTGCTGTTTCCCAAATTTATTCACCGGCGGCAAATCACGCAAATTCGCCGCAAATTCGCGCCTGCCGAATAAATTCGCCCATCATTACCATTTAATAATTTTTTGGAGTAAAAATGGCATTTTCTCCATGTGTGTAAAGTGTCATTTCCTTGCTATCACTAAAGCAATTTTTTTTTCCTGTAAAAATGTTTGTCTGCTCTATGGTAAAGGAAAAATTCTAATCGGTGAACACATTGCACCACGATTTCCAGCATTCTATAAAAATCTTGATTTGAAAATGTACCTGCTTTTTATATTTTTCTTATAATGGTCTTCTAGGAAATTGTCCTTCAGGAGGTCTCATGCATCTAAGATGTTTAGGGATGTCGCGGACTGTTCGGCGGCGAACTTGTTCGCGCGAACATCGGCTGTTCGCGTCCGCCGCAAGTTCGCGAACGTCGCGCGACGTTCGCCAATAGGCGTTCGCGTCAAAATCGTTCGACCATTCGACCATTCGATCGCTAAAATCGAATGATTTTCGTTCGATTCGAACGAAAATCGTTCGATCGAACGATTAAAATCCTTCGATCGTTCGAATCGAACGATTTTCGGATGTTCGAAGTTCGCTAACTGTTCGCGAACTGTTCGCATTTTTTGCCGGTGTTCGCGAACGGCGTTTGCGAACACATTATCGGCGGTTCGCTACATCCCTAAAGATGTTTATACAAGGCCAATAGTGGCATAATATCTTATAAGCCAAATACATGCAATATACATGTATACATGCATATTTACATTTTGCCCATATTCACTGATCCCTGTCAAGCACTATACATATACATTGCATAGTATGCAAACAAAAACTCATTATTTATATTGATGATGCAGGCACTTTTTACCTGACATACCTGTCATTAAATACATGTCCCTTAATATCTTTCATACAATGAATGATGGGTCACTTAAAATGACTTCCTAATGTTGGTCAGAATCAACTCCAGTGTCCACAAATGGGTATTAAGAAGGTACATGTATTAATAGTGTGCTGTTAAGAATTTAAGGGTTTCATTTATTATTAATCAGTACAGCACAATAAAGAAAATACTGAATGCGGCAATGCTGAGTTATTGAACCTCCTATGTATTTACTTTGACTTAATTTTCAAGCACTTAAAACAAAAATTGTCCATGACTCAAAAATCTTAAAAAGTACATATTTTATTCATGTTTACATATTAAATAGTTTTACATACAGACCCCATGACCGTCCACCTAGACAATTTTTTTGTAAGTGGTAAATTTTTGTCCTTGGGGAAATATCCCATTGACTCTGGCCTATGTTTGACTGGTTCCCCTAAATTGGTTTTATATTTAAATTTTTCAGCAACTCTCATTTTCAAAGCAGATAGTCTGACAAACTGACACCATAATCTGCATTGATAAATGTGCCAATTTTTTTAACAGTTTCCATGCA
This sequence comes from Xenopus laevis, assembly GCF_017654675.1. Classification (NCBI taxonomy): domain Eukaryota; kingdom Metazoa; phylum Chordata; class Amphibia; order Anura; family Pipidae; genus Xenopus; species Xenopus laevis. Next base: position 47,334,810 of record NC_054377.1, on the reverse strand, counting down.
GGAAAGTATTAGTAACTGGGGGAAAATATCTGATATCTAAATGCTGGGAATCACTCTAGAGTCCCCAGTTAAATATTTAGTAAATGTATCTCAAAGATTTAGGCTAGAAAAAGGATTCCAAAAAACAAAGCCATCTGCTTTATTATATTATGAATATGGCCAACCATCATTATCCACTGCCATAAGCAGCTTTTTAAATTTGTTATAGAAATTATACAGAAAATAATATTTTATAAAAAAATTGATGGTGGGTAGTACAAGGTTGTCTGCTTTGCATTTGGAATTAATTCTTGATATTGTTACAAGTATTTATTTATTTTTATGTCAAGGTGGGTCACTGCTTTCTATGAGTAAGATTTAAAGGGAAGTAAAGGTAAAATCAAGGGATGATTATAGTCACTTATCCTGCTACCCCAGATTGGTGCTCTTTTTTGTCAGCCTGTGTTAATGTTTGCTGAGTGCTACACCATCATCTTCTTCAGTTGTTTCAGGTGTCTCTCTTTGGGCTTGGGTAAGCACATGCAAAATACAGAACTTTTTCTGTCGATCTCTGTACTGCACATGAACCTTTCTAAAACTGGTACAGGGATCCCTGGGAGAACAAAAGAAGATGGCAGTACAGTGCTCAGCTCTACTAGCTGGACATTACAAATTTATAATCCATAGTTGCAGTTGGTTGAAGGAAATCACTGTTATAAGTATGCAATAGGATTTTATGAATCTCCTGTTCTTATCATGTACAATATGTATATTTACTGTATAAACACCATTTCTGATCAGTCTGTATTTGCATTAAAGCAGTACAATGTGTGCATCAGATTTATTCTAACAGGAACAAGGACCCTGCTTTAAAACTATCCATATCGCCTGGTTTTCAAAAAAGAGCCAATCTGAACTGACACATGTAGCAAATGTACCGCAAAGTGATCTAAGCAAATCATCGGACAATCTTGCTGCACAGTATGACAACAATTGTGTATTCTGTATTTCCTGGGGAGCTTAAAACACCACATACTTTGGAGAAAATAGAAAGAAGCCTATTTATTTGATGGTCACATCTCACAGAAAGAAGGCAATCACTTTTTAGTTGTGTATAAAATATTGTCTGACCCATAGACAAAACCAATTCAGTGTAATGATATTCAAATTGGTATACACACTCTATACTGAAAACTATTCTCGCATAACAGACTTGTTAAATGGAATCTATCATATAGTACAATGGCTTTTTTGTTGTTCTTTTTTAATGCAAGAGCAAAGTGCTCATTTATATGTTGGAATCTTAATATTAGTCTATTCTAAGCAATGTTCCAAAGAAACTCATAACAAAAAGTAATTTTAACTTGCAATATTGCATAATCCTTTGTCTAACAATTTTTTCTATATTGAGAAATTGAAATGTCCCTTTCCTGGAGTAATTAAACTACTTGGGGGTCATCTAGTTGTTTTAATACAATGTTTAGAATATTCTTCAGACATAAAAGTCTTACTTGTTGAAATGGTTTCTCATTACAGAGCTTTCTTATTGGCTGCCTCTTAACTTGCTGGTTTTATTTGCCCTATAATTATAGTATGCAAGACTTTGCATACTTAATTGTATTTCTTTAGGTCTCTTTGATGAAATTAAGTAAAAATAAAATTAAAATGAGGAATTAGTCATGGTCAGTTATTGGCCCTTAGGTGTCAGCCTCAATGCATGTGGGATGTCAAAGAAGAACTTTAAGAGCTCAAACATATATTGCAGCAAGTGGGGTGGGGTATCTGCGCATAACTGGTCATGGCAAAGGAGACTCAGTGGCAAGGTATAATATGTTTGGAGGTTATGTTGTGTTCATCTCAGATCCTTTACATTGCGTGAGGCATTGCATTGCCGGCACTGGTAAAGGACAGGGAAGCTGCTCGGTGCCAAACTACTGGAGAACCAGCAAGGAGCCAATGCATGTAAAAGCTGGCATTTTTGGCTAACTAACTACAGTATATTAGTAACATGTTTTATTTTGCACAGCCTATCTATTTACCCAGTTTTTATTTTTACACTGGACAATTCCTTTAAAAAGTAATTTAAATGTGAAATTAGCTGCAGTTGGATCAGATGACTAATAGCTTTGAGCAATAGAAAGTAAAGGCATGAACAGCCATCCTTATTTACCATTCTGAACTTCCATTGCCTCCAGTGGCTCAAACAATGGGGACAGCAGTTCCATGAGCAGGAGATTATTCCCAATTTATGACTGGACAGATGCTAATATATAGGGACATGACAAGATAGGCTAGCAAAATTAACAGAAACAGAAATAAACCTGACTCTCTGCATAAAAAATAATATAATGTAATAGAGGGGATTTATATGCAGGGATTGCACTGTCTATCTAAAGGAACAAAAGTGTGACATTCCATGTCTGGGGAAATGTTGAATTTTACATATGTTGACCATGTAATAGGTCGATATCGCTGATAGATCACCCTTCCAAAAAATTGATTACTTTGAGCTATCAGAGTTACAGGCCAAAGGACAACCATGAATGGGATTCTTAGGTCATAGTCATTCATAACATGGTGTGATACACCTATGAGATACATGAGTCAAGCGTAAGGGCTTGAATCAAATGTACATTCTCAATATCCACATATTGAACGATTTTCTTTTTCCACTTAAACATGCACTTTGTTGCTTGGGCTATTCTGACTGTTCTGATAGATCAAGACCTATATCAAACTGAGCTGCTCAAAATGAAAATCAGCTGCTGACCTGCATTAGCACATATTGGAGGTCATATGCTGTATTGAAAGGGACCTCACTATTTATGCAATCTTGACATTCAGCTAAAAGAATTTTCAAAACAAGCATCATTAACTGGTGTATGTTGAAACAGGCTTAAAGGTTCTAGTAATCACCATAAACTGTTTTTGTAATGTAATGTAAAATAAAATTATTTTAGCAGTCATGAGGTGTTAAATGATAAGTCCCTATAAGAAGATCATAGAACTAAGTGGAAATTTTAAATATCACCATATTTAAAATGAAGCAGTACATTATTTTTCTAAAATGCACAAGCATGGGTGCCACCATTAAGCCAGTGCTGATTGATGTTATAACAAAATATTGTATACAAGAATATATTTTATAGGGTATTCATGGCTCTTGATAACTATAAACTAATAAGGAAGACAATCCTGAAATTATCTAAGGAAGACACTATGGACATTATTTATCAACAAAATTTTTTTCGAGATTTCTTAAAGTCCGAATCTCAGAATCCAAAACCCCAGCATCTAAAAGCTCTCAAGGTCCTGTATAAGTCAGTGGGGAAGGTCCCAGTGTCTGCGCTAATGTCCATACCGATATCCGATGAGTTTTGGTTTCTGTGCAAAAAACTCTAAAAATGACGATTTTTGTAAAATACCAACATCCTTTATATTTTATACAATATGATGTTTGTTCCAAAACTTTAATATTTGAGTATTATCATTGTTTGGCATAGAAGTATTTAATGGGGGGGAAAATAAACTGGATAGGGGTATGTTATTTCATATAAAATATTCTAAATGAGTTATTTGTTGCATGTTATCACTTATATATTTATCTGTACTTTATTATTACCTTGTAATGACAGTTCTGATAAACAGTATTAGTTTTAAATACTTTAAATCGGACAGGCCAAAACATAGACTACTAGATGAGGCATAGATCCCTGACGGTTATTAAAAACACTTTCATGGTGAGGTTTTGGTTCTCATCTATTTATCGGAAGCAATGACCTGGCCAACAGGTATCATAATGACAAGGATAGTTACAAGTGACCTCCAATGCTATAACACTGTTAAATACATTTTTACATGTTGCAACCATAAATATTGGAATGCATTTTTTCTCTTTGAAATGCAAAAGAACATTCTTAGAACCCACATTTCAGTTCAGAAGATGAGAAAATTTACATTTAGATGGGCTCTATCAAGAAAAATCAGTTGATATTGCCTAGTATGTGCAGCAAGACATCCACTTAGGCCTCAACAAATTTGCAAGTGAGCATGGCAAAATGCTGATCTAGATAATAGTGCTGTCATACACGCAACAACTTTCTATAACAAACAACCTGGAACTTGTTAACGTCATCATATTTATTACAAGAAAACCTTGGTTACAGATAAACTAAAATTTCCAATACTTCTGCCCCATCAACAGCATATTGAAAGAATGCTTTATTATAACACTTCTTATGTATATTATCTTCCCAATTGGCACTCTGACGTGAGAACAACAGGGAGTTAACATAAATAAATGGCTTTAATGTTCAGCAAAATGTCAGTTTAGTTATGAGCTTCCTTTAGTGGCATCTCTTTAGGTATTACACTTTTTAAAACTGCAAATTCAAAACCCTCCAGCTATACGTGAATACAATGAGACAACCCTCTCATGTGTGACAAACCTTGGACCTGGCAGAGTAAATCCTTATATTCCATTCAGCAAAAATAGATCTCCCTATAATGAGAATATAACAGTTAATCATCAAGCTGTGATTGTGACTGATACTTCTGCACAGAAAGCTTACAGGGGTCAATTTCAGCTTTGGTGCTGTAGTGCACCCTCACCAATGAAGTATCTTAATAAATGTGCTGTATTGTGTGCTATCTCGTCTAGTCTGTAGAAAAAGAGCATTCTTTAAAACAAACCACATAACTAAAATGTTACTGGGAGGAATGCAAAATGAAATGCATGTCATATGCACATTCGAAGCTACACTAAAATAATTGCCAACAAATACTCCTCATGCAAGTGAAGAGTGCGTCGTTCTATAAAATTGATTCATGGAGGTGATAAAACAAAATGGCTGCCAGTTCGGCCTCATGAAAATAAAGTAGGCGATAATGTCGGTACTTTACACGATTTGCAATGAATTTGAGCAGAAGCATCCTTAATGCACTTCAAGATGTAAGAACCTAAATTATTGCATATAGTCTCTCCAGTGCAAATGGTATGACAAACAGTATTTCCTTCCAGAATGAGAGCAATGTTTGTGCTGCTTGTGGGTCTTTCCTAAGTTTCATTCATTTAAGTCATTATCGGAATACTTGCAGAATGTACTGTATAAAAATTGTCAGGGGGCCAAAGATGAGTCAAAAAAAAAAACAGTTAAAAGTTAAAGTAAGAGGACCTCACAATAAAAGGGAGATTATCAATGATAATGAAAATCCCTGGCATTTTAATCAGAGAACCATTGTTCTTTGACAGGAAAGATATAAATACACTCCTACATCTTCTCTATAAATTACTGCATATTTTATTATTTTATGCCTCTCAGCATAATACATTGATGGTTGTTTCAATGGCCTTCATTACCGTATAAAAATGAAGGGCATTATAATGTTCTAAAAGCTGTCTTTAAAAGCCCTCCATTTCCATGCAGTAATGGAGACCATTGAAAGCATAGATATCTGAGAAATGCAAACTAAGAAAACATCCCATCCAACAATTAAAAAGTATAATACAGGACTATATTGGGAAGTCCACAAGCTATGTATTTTACAAATGTTAGTTAGTTAGTTAGATTGTAAGATGTGCAGGGAAGGGTGCTCCTTCTTCTGCATCTTTTACCACCCAGTACATTTTCTGTATATTTATACTTTTTTTATTAAGTTTGTCCTCCCTGTGTGTGCTTTTCTATCTTGTAACACTGTATAGCACTGTGTATCACGCATATCCTAGTACAGGTATAGGACCTGTTATCCATAATGCGCAAGACCTGGGGTTTTTCAGATATGGATCTTTCCGTAATTTCAATCTTCATACCATAAATCTACTAGAAAATCATGTAAACATTCAATAAACCCAATAGGCTGGTTTTGCTTCCAATAAGGATTAATTATTTATTAGTTTGATCAAGTACAAGGTACTGTTTTATTATTACAGAGGAAAGGGAAACAGTTTTTTTTTAAAAAATTGATTATTGAGAAAATGGAATTTATGGGAGACAGCCGAAGCTTTCTGGATATCGGGTTTTCAGATAACAGAGTCTATACCTTTACTGTTTTTTAAATAACGTAAATGTACATGCAATACAGGTATAGGATCTATTATTCCGAATGCTTGATAACTGGGGTTTTCTAGATAAGGGATCACCATACCTTCAGTCTACTAAAAATCATTTAAACATTAAAAAAAAACAATAGGATTGTTTTGCAACCAATAAGATTTATGCATATTAGTTGGAGTTAAGTACAAGGTACTCTTTTATCATTACAGAGAAAAAGGAATTCATTAAAAAACAAATAGAATTTTATGCTTAAAATAGATCTGTGGGAGAAGACCTTATCATAATTTGGAGCTGTTAGTCTGTAAATGTGTTTGACTCATCTTTGGCTCCTCACCATTTTGATACAGTTCATAATGTATCAGTTCATAAGTATTCCAATGACGATTTAAACTCCTAATCAACCTAATGAAACTCAATTTTTTTTCTGGATAACAGGTTTCCAGATAAGAGATCCCATACATACACATTGCATTTAACAGACTTTCATTAATTCTGATAAACAGTATATTATTATGACTAAGTGAACACAATATGTGCTCAGTCACTGATAGCGATGGGGGAATTTGGCGCGTTTCGTTTTGCCGAAAATTTTTCAAATTTCCCGTGAAATTTGCGAAACGGCGAAAAATTTGCAAAACTGTGCCGGCGTCTCGTTTTTTACGCCGGTGTCCAAAAAACTGAATTTTCGCAGCGGTTTTGCGAATTTATTCGCAGGAAGCGAATCGCAGGAATTCGTGCCTGGTGAATAAATTCGCCCATCACTCTTCACTGAATTAAGCATCCGATCTAACTCCAAACTCAATGTCACAATATTAGGAACAAGTTTATGAATAGTAGATCTATTGCAAAGCTAAACTCCATCTCCTTGCATGTGTTATTTCTTTTTAATATGCATTCTGGGAAATCATCCATAATCAATATTGATAGAGCAATAAATATATTATAAAAAAAACCTTTATTATAAAAATTCAGCCATGAAAAATGTGACCCTAATGTGTGGTCTTTAGAAACATACAATACTGCGAAAAGCTTTAAATGTAGGGTATCGAGTTCAGTAAACTTGCCATTTGTACTTTTATTTAGTTCCACATAACAAGAATAAAATTCATTATAACATGTTCCTAATATGGGGTTATGTCCTAATACTGGCAAAGTCTAATCTGAACCAGTAAACCATATTACGTGATCAATAATTAAAGGAGATGTTCAACTTTGAGTTAACTGTTAGTATGCTGTAGATAGTGATATTCTGAGACAATTTGCTATTGGTCTTCATGTTTAATTAATTGTGTTTTTTGATGTATTTAGCTTTTTATTCAGCAGCTCTCCAGTTTGCAATTTTTGCAATCTGGTTGCTAGGGTGCAAATTACCTTAGCAACCTTGCATTAATATGAATAGGAGAGGGTCTGCATAGAAAGATGAATAATAAAAAGTAGCAATAACAATACATTTGTAGCTTTACAGAGCATTTATTGGTCAGTGACCCCCATTTCAAAGCATGAAAGGATCAGCAGAAGACAGCAAATAATTCAAAAACTATACGGAATAAATAATGAAGATTAATTGAAAAGTTGCCCAGGATTGGTCATTCTATAAGATATTAAAAGTTATTTCAAAGGTGAACCACCCCTTTAACATTATTATAATGCATCTAAAATAACTAACCTGAAATCAGTTAAATGTTACTGTATATCCAAAGGGCAGCAATCATTTACAGTTATGGAACCTGTTATTCAGAATGTTTGGGACCATGGATTTTTCAAATAAGCGGTCTTTCCTTAATATAGATCACCATATTTTGTCTGCTAACAAATCATTTGAAGATTAAATAAACCTAACAGGATTATTTTGCCTCCAGTACGGATTAATTATATCATAGTTGGGATCAAGTACAAGTTATTGTTTTATTATTATAAAGAAAAAGGATGGCCTACCCTTTATTCAGAGCCGTCTGGATAACGGGTTTCCAGATAACGGATGCCATACCTGTACTACAAATTGAAGAATCTATTTTATTAAAGAAACTGGGCACACACGCTCAGATTAAGGGGCACATTTACTATGGGTCGAATTAACCCTCGATATTCGACCATCCAAGTTAAATCTTTTGATTTCGAATATCGAAGTCGAAGGATTTACCGCAATTCGTTCGATCGAACGATCGAAGGAAAGATCGTTCGATCGAACAATTAAATCCTTCTAATCGAACAATTCGAAGGATTTTAATCCATCGATGGAACAATTTTCCTTAGATCAGAAATTGCTAGGAAAGCCTATGTGGACCTTCCCCATAGGCTAACATTGGTGCTCGGTAGGTTTTAGGTGGCGAAGTGGTCAAAGTTTTTTTTAAAGAGACAGTACTTCGACTATCGAATGGTCGAATAGTCGAACGATTTTTAGTTTGAATCGTTCGATTCGAAGTCGTAGTCGTAGTCGAAGGTCGAAGTAGCCAATTCGATGGTTGAAGTAGCCAAAAAAAAACTTCGAAATTAGAAGTATTTTTTATTCTAATCCTTCACTCGAGTTTAGTAAATGTGCCCCCAAGTATCCCATGAGAATTGAAATGTGGCTTGTGTGCCCAGATGATTTCAAATTGGAATTTTATTTTAACTGATTGCCGTCCTTTGGAAATACATTGCAGATCCCCCATTATTAGGATCATGGTAGGACATGCATCAGTATAAATAAAGAGCTGTGGTGGTATAAGGTAAATATACAATATGTTACTAGACAAGAGCCAACATTGCTCATGTTAATATCAAACTAACTAAACTAATTCTGCCTAAAATCGAGTCACTCTACTGCATAGTAAATAAACATTCCACTAAAATATTCCAAGGAAAACAGTGAAACCAATAACCCATTGGATAAATAAGTGGAAAAATCTGTTCAGTAATCTCATTTTCTGTGGCATATCTGAAAGGTATTAGCCTTCAGCACATATATCCACATGTTAGCTTTCTATGGGAACTCAAAAACTAAAAAAAAAAAAATTAAATAAGAAGATGATGCTTCTTGTCTTGTTTTAATAGTTTCAAATTTTTATTCGCTAATTCTAGAATAATTCATAAGAGCAATTCTGTGCTTTCAAATGCTGTTTTCAATTTAAATTACAAATTGCAAGTTCCCCTCCTCCATGTCCACCGACTTTATGAAACTGGAATGTAAATAGAAAACAACATTAATTTGTTGCTACATACCTGTAGGCTCTAAAAAGTAGTCTGCTGAAGCCAAAGAGAACTAATGAAAAAGCATTTTTCATGTCTGTTACATTTGGCTTAACGCTAAGTTGCTTAATGAATTGCATTTCATATTCACTTACAGGCTCATTAAGGATTTACATACTAACATTGTTTAATGATAGAGCAAGTGATGACTTATGAGAAAAGGGCTGTAAGTTGACATTGCTCTCAACATCTCTGCCAGAGGCAGACTGGCAGTTTTTAAAATGTGGAAAAAATATGAGAAAATCCATAATCATTGTTTGTGCAGAAACAAAAACGTTCAAATTCATTATTTCATGGGGTATTGGAAATACATCAGCTTCCACATATTGGCTTATTAACCTGTAGAACAGGGAGGTTCCACCAGTTTAGTGTTGATGAATGGCTTCCTTCTATTGGCTGTTTCCAGATGCGGGAAGTTGTAGCTCAAAATTAGAGGGCCACTGTCACTGGACGCATGTAAGTTCAGTAGCCAGGCAGATCGTGGAAAAATGTGTGCTTTATTTTTAAGCAAATGCAGAAATAAATGTGTGCAAAGATGCAGTATACCCTTTCACCAGCAAGGAATCAGCAGTAACCCAGCAAGCACACACCTGAATTCTAGAACTACCGCTCACAAAGGCTTAACACAGACTCTCAATGATTTCAATCTGCAGCTTTTTATAGCTTCCAAACTGCTCTAAGCTGACACCATGTGATCTGATGGATATCATTATTGTAGAAGAAAATGGAGGTAACAGGGTCAGAAAATGAGGAGGTAATAAAGTGTATTAGACCTTTGCTTTACTGGTGCATAGGTATCTTTAAAGGACAACACTATGCTCCAAAAAAGATTGAACCATAAATTTGTATAAAGTAGGGGGTACTGATAGAAAGTATAGATTCCGTTTTAGTTAATTTAAAACTAACTCTATTGCAGGGACACATAAAAAGAAAGTAACAGGACCCTGAAGCCCAGGGTTTCCAGTACTTGCCCTTTCATGGCACAGCAGAGTACACACACGTACTAGTTTAATAACTAGAGGTGATCAAACCTATTCTCATCCTACTATAAATGTACCTACCTCTTCCCTTGAATCACTTCCAATTTATGGTTGTTGTGGTGGAGTCAATATTTGAGATTAGATTCTATTCTCCATATAAAAAAAAGAGAAATTATATTAGAATATGTATTTAGAATGAGCCTATTGGCATCTCTGCCATTTGGGATCAAGTTCTTTGTTGCATAGGCCATTTTGGTTTGTTTAGTTGGCTATGTGATCTGCTTTACTGACCTAAAGTAACATGACTGCTGATTTATATATCATTTTATACCTAAAAATTCTTAATCCTGGAAGTCAAATCCTTAAGACTGCAAGGACCAACAGTCAGTGGCTTTGCACACGCTTTCAATGTGATTCACTATTTCCCTTGTAAATCTCACATCAGACAGCTTTCTACTATTACATTTACCTTTATTGGTTTCAATTCATCTTTATCTCTTGCTGGTCATGCTCTCCCGAGTGCTACAAGCTTACTTAAAATCATTTGAGCTGTACTAGCAAGTCAATGAAGTTAGAGAAAGAGTACTTGGAGAGGTGGAGAGCCCTTACATGTGGCTTCTTTTTTCTTTTGCTACCTACAACTTCCATGATTTTATGAACCTAGTATATCTGCAGATTTCTGGATGCAGAGAACCATTTATAGCAGTTGTGTCTATGTTATTATTAATAACATTGAATATTATCTTATCCAACGTATCAGAATATGTTGGACATGTGTCTTTTAAAGTGAATCAGGCCCGTACAAGTGCACATCCGGTCTCCCAGGCTCACACATAACAATCACTGTCAGAGAATGTCAGCAATGCAGTTCTGCACATGAATACAATTAGGTTGATCAAATCAAGGAACTGTACTAATTTACCTGGACAAGGCACAGGTTGATTATTGTGTGATACTCCTTAACTGGCCATGATTGTTGTACTAAAGAGTCAATACCATTGACAATTCATTATTTTCGTAAAATCCATCTTCTCTACTCCATGGGCCTCCACTGGACTTTGTAATTTACATTCTACAACTGACAAAATGGCTGATTAGTAGAAATTTACTTCCATTTTAAAAAAAAACTTAGCATTTTACAAAGGGCTTTATATACCTATTGGGAAAAAGATATTATAAAAATGTATGTGTGGTACATAAAAGTACACCTCTGTACATGATAAAAGAAACAAGGAAGACATACAAGAAGAATATAACACAAAGGCTGTTGCCCTTATGAGCTTACACTCTAATTTATATGTATTTCTTCCAAGAGATTTGTTAAAATAACCACATCATAAATTATTCAGGAAACTCCTTGAGGGCCACTTACAGGCCACTGTGCCAAGGCGCCTTATAGTTAAATGTATTGATTGCTTAAACAAAGAGGATGCTTGATTGCATGTTTGTGAGAGAAACCACAGAACTCTGGCAGATCAATGACCCTCAAGGCCCGAGTCAATAACGTCTGTATTTGTATCCCTATATAGCGTCCCTAGTTTAACCCTTCAATGTTCCATGCAGACACAGTGATCCCTAACATGCTGGGATACCAAATGGTGAGTAGACACTGAACTATTCTTCAGCCATCATTTTCACATTTCAGAGCCCGTCCACAAAAATTGAATTAAAGAAATAATCCCTCATTTATCAATCCCACAACCACCACACCTTGTACAATATCAAATCCGATTGTAGTCCATTCTTGCATTTTCTTTGATTAAAACAGTACAAAAAGAAGGTACATTTGTCAGCATCAGAGATTCACCTGGTTCATAATTCTAAGTGGTCTTGGCCCTGAAAAGTTATATATTGAACTGCAATGTGCTAGAAAATATGTGTACATTGTAATACAAGCATTGTAGTATTAATAAACTACCCACCTTTTCTGAAACTCGGTTTGTCGTTTTTGCAATAAATGATCAGGTGATAGATTATGTAGAATCCTCATATAGTATGTTTTTATATTGAAAAACATTACTATAAGTAGAGAATAATGAAGATTTAGGGGTGCCTATCCTTTCCAAAAAATGATCCACTACTATATACTTATATCTAATTGTAATGTCTCTTATTTATATTTATTTATTGGTAGCCACTCCAAACAAACAAAATCATCCTCCCCTGCTAAGCATTACCATGGCAGTGAAAAGCAGTGAATAACGTTGGCTTTGCAGATATGAAATGGACCAGAAAATATTTGTTTGGAATTCCCTTCTGGATTCCTGAAAAAAAGAAAACAAGCCCTGTCCCATTTTCCCTTAAATTCTGCTTTTCACAGAAAATTGGGGTTAGTCCTCTGAGAATGCGTTAATGCATAGGTCTTTAAATTGACAGTACATTTGGCATGTTTTGTCTCTGAAGGAAAAACAACATTTTAACACAATAAACAAAGCACCCAAAGATGAGAGAAATTGCTGAAGTGTTGGTATGAGTCTGCTGCAGGGCTACTTCTTCACACATTGGTGCTTGAATTCCAAGATTTCCGTATGACAGCCTGACTTTCCTGCTGGCATCCTTATATACTCTATTACATTATTTACTTCTTGTAAAATAACACTCCATTAATGCTCCTTCAAGTCCTGCTGCTTTTCAGAGTTCAAGGGGGGAAAAAAAAGATTCTGTTGAAGCAGAATTCTCTGCTAGCAGCTCGTTAATACTGCTCGGAGATCATTATTAAAAAGACTGATATGTGCCCATTATTTCATGCCTCATTTTCTGCTTCAGCTAGATCTGTATTTCTGGGGTATTGGTCTCCAGTGAAATTAGCAATACAGAAAGCACTGCTGCTTGCTTTAGTGTAACAGACTGTATGCTTCCCACTGCTGAAAGAATCATTTTTACAGTTTCTGTCTCTTAGTCACTGCAAATCGAGGCAAGCTATTCTTGCAGCACAGATGGTTAAAAAGGCAATGGGTATTTTCCAGAGAGATTTGTATTGTACTGAGGAAACTGAATGAAACGGGGGTTAAGAGAATCAAGATCAGTAAAAAGGTACAGTTATATAAAACTGACCTGAGAGATGTTCCTCAGCAATCAAACACATGTCTGTGCCCGCTGCATCTGTATTTTGTTTAAACTCGCTTTGTAAAGAAATTGCTTTTACCATGTGTATTCAGTTTGGGCAATGGATTTCTGAAAGCCTGCAGTCTCTAAACATCCAAAGTTAGCTGTTTCTGTTTTTTTAAACATTAGAAAAATAATGAAGCCTAGAGAGACAACAGTCTGCCGCAATGCAAGGTCTTTTTGATGACAAGTGTCTACAGAGCATGATACGATGTGGGTAAATACAGGAGATAGTGTGAATGAAAGCTTTACATTACACACCAAAAAAAAAAGCAATGATGGGTAGTCGGTTAAATAACCCCGGGGGAGAGCAGGAGAGCACTGTTAACTATAACATTAAAATTATTGTACAAATTTGAAACTACTGCTTCCTATTTCAGCAATCTTTAGGTTCTATCACTGCAGTGTGGGCACCAATTGTAATAGCTTTTTCTTACTGTGTGTTATCAGCTTTGAATCTGCCAGGGCTATTCACCTAGATTTAGTCAGGGCACTACAGTGTTCACAGCACTGAAAGGAATAGACTGTTAGAAGGGAATGCAATAACAGGTGGAAAGCTTGTTCAAAGTGTAAAAACACATAGCAACAAATACTATTTATTACTTTACTGCAGTTAGAATAATGAAAGCAAACATCTGTTCGCCAGCGACGGCTTCACTCACAACGCAACACTTCGCCAGGCGTAGATGCACCAGGACAACGATAATTCACTAAAATCCGAAGTTGCGTCCAGGGCCGTGAATGCTGGCGAAGTTGCACTAGCGTTACAGCACCAAGTGAAGCAAAGTTAAGCTAGCATTGCCTAATTTGCATACAGCAGGAAGTTAAAGTTCAATGGACGTATATGTTGCAGCAAATATATTACAATACACAAGCCTGGGAAACCTTATTAAAATAAAGTTGTTATATTGCCCTACACACGAGCCCAAAGTATAGTTTATGTCCCATATGTTAGGAAATGTAGGGGGGAAGCTGTTTACCCTAAAAAAAATGTATGCTCTTTTTCAGCCTATCACCCTGAAAAAAAGAAAAGACGCTAGCTGCCATTAATTTGCTGTGGGGCCCCTTAAAATCTAGTTATGCCACTGGTCATATTGTCCTTGTGTCTAACACATCCTTGATACTTGTTCATGATCAGTCCAGAAATTGACTAAGAATTTTGCTAATGTGTGGGTTGGAAGTTAGCAATGAGAATCTCTGGGACGCCAGTGATTCTACCTCTCCTTATCCTTTAATAATCAATAAACTGTGCTGTCCTGTAAAGTGAATATCTAATGTTTTACTAATAAAAAAGCTGTTGCAATGCCTTACTGAATAAGTAACATCAAAACACACCTGAAACTGTATTTCAAAAGAATGTTGTTTATTTTGTCTTTGAAGATTTATGTAACACTTCAAGACAAAGGGTATAGACATAGCAATCCCAACGCAGCTTCTCATCATTATTATTTAGGTGTATTAATCAGTTATCTGATCAAAACAAAAGCAGGAAAACACACATAAAAGTGAACTTTGCTAACATTCAGATATGCTAAGTTTGTTATTCTCTTAATTAAGACATATAATTACAGTTTTGCCAGAACAGATTTCCTAATATTCTTTGGAGAAGACAAAAAGTCAATAGTTTAATAGCACATGCAACTTCTTTCTTCACAGAGAGTGGACCCAAATGTTAAAGTCTTAACCACTGACGAACCTTTGAAGACATATAAAAGCCTTAATGCAGCTGAAAATATTAATACAAGTGTTCAGATTTCCTGGGATCAGAGGTGATTCTCTGTCAGTGATTCCTCTCAAGCTCTTACATGTTATTACTTCAAAGAGAAGTCGTTTGTTTAGAAATTGTTTTGCAAAACACATTTTAAATGAATAAGACAAAAGGAAATAGAGCCTAATGCAAAATGCATGTCAATAGTTCTCTATGGCCCATACCTCCTTAGAACATACATTTTTGCTCCCTTCCCCATACCGTCCCCGTTCCATTTGTTTTTATGTAGTTCATCCATGTCAATCCATTCATGTTTCTCTGCTAATCCTAAGAACCATGCAATTTCTTTTTCCACTTACTGATCTGCTTCTTCTGTTGGCCTTCAAGTTTGCCACTAAGTAGAAACAAAAGTCAGTCTGGAAAAGTTTGTTATTGAAATAACTCGAACGAGGGAGATTCAGAACTATATATTTACATTTTTCACATTGCCTGCATTTTGGTAATAAAACTATAAATAGTGTGGAGGTTCACCCCAAACAATACTTTCCATGTAGAGGGTTATGGTTTCTTAAGGAGGTCTAATGCAATCCTTCTCGCCATTATTCCAATTTTTGAGGATGGAATAATAAGACATTTGAGGGTAAACTGAGGTTATTGCCATCTAGCCCTTGCAATTAGGATTATAATGCTGACACAATTCTAGCCCATCTACAGGAGGCTAGAGTCATCTAAAAATGTCCCACAGTTACCCCTATTCCTATTGGTCAGTATGTTTCGATGTTCAAAATTAAACTCCTTATTTCTTTATAATAGGACAACCCACCAACTGTTTATTATTTTGGTGAGGTAGAGACAATAATTATTGTTTCTGAGGTCACTTGAGTCACTTTCATTGGATGCCAAAAATAAAGGTATCAATATATAACACAAAATTACAATAATAGTTCCATCTGCTTACCATGAAAGTACATTACTACCATGATACTAAACCATATACCCCTATACTTTGACTATAGCTAGAAATGCCATATTTAATATACTACACCAGCCTATAAGGCTCAGGTTCTCCAAAACAATAATGGTCCAGGCCTTTAAAGTTGTGACAGGACAACTTTAAATTGTGGATTTTGTTAGTATTGTAAGTGACACACATACAGTATGCTCAGTGTGCTCTGGGCAGCTGTTGAGAAGCTAAGCTTGGGGTCAATCGAAAATGAGGTTTTTCATAGAAGCTGCTGCCACTGCATTAGAGAATCTGCTGTAATTACTAATTCCCTTGTATTGCAACGTTTATGTTCTATATCCACAGTATATTGTGTGTCGGTCTCTAAACTCAGGTAAGAGAGCAGCCCAAAGGATATGCTATGAATTAGCAGTAAATATCATGGAGGGCTTCTAGGAGCATCTTCAGAGTCCCAGATATTCTCTGCTGAAGCACCGTGGTTGCATTATGCTGAACTCATTTTCATTTACGCATTAGGGAAGAAATACATGTGGGAATGTAATAAATGGTGCAAAGTTTGCTCAGGTGCAGCAACCCATAGCAACCAATTACTGTTTGATTTGAAAAGATGACAATAATTGCAGTCTGCTGATTGGTTACCCATAGAAAAATATTCCTTGTACGTAGCTTAATGTTTTGTCTATGTAGGGACCTACAGTATAGGATATCCTATCCCTATAGAGTTAATCCGCTACCTTTCCTATGTAGCTCTCTTATCCTTTGTTATTGGGCACAAGCCCTTGCAATAGTTTAAGTGTAACCACCTCACCTATTGGACAAAGAGTGTAATAACACACATTCTAGAACAGTAAGCTCCTGTAATAGACTCTCTAGGAGAGTGAGACAGAGAGGTTTAGCAGAAAGAGCAGTTGTCGCTCCAACAAGGATTTGTAGAAGGAAGTAGCTTTCCCACAAGGCCTGTTTGCCTTTAGAGTAGGGAACTCAGTTGAAAGGCATCTAGGACTACCTGTACCCTACCTGATCGATCCCGATCCCCTCACTGGCAACGTCGGTTAACTGGGAATTGATGTACACCTGTCTGCTGATACCTCAAGGAGTCACATCTGTTTGACTGTGATCATTACTATGTCCCAAGTGATTCCATCTGCTGTATCCTAAGTATTTGTGAGTAAACCTGAGGTTATTTGCTTTTGTGCATAATAAATATGTTCACCTGTTTTACTATCCAACAACCTCCTGGTGTCCAATTTATCTACTTTTGCACTAATTAGCCTGTGGTTTGTAGTTTTACAACATCTTAAAGGGGAAGCTTCCATTTGGCAAGGCTCTGCCCTGGGTGTAGATTCACATGTAACCCATGCTCACTCTACTAGCTGAAAACTCCTCATTGGCAGGATAGCCCAAGAAAGCGTTACATCTATATATCAAAGTGTGTCCTGTACCTATGTCTACATGTGTTTATCTTCAGAAACTGAAGAGCACAAGCAAATACAGCTATGGCTATTCTACATATATTCACTACACCAACTGGCTTTTGGCCAAAGTTCTCTATATTTACCAATATAACTATCATGCAAACATATCATAAGGGCAGTTATATTTAACATTATTGGTGTAGTACAGCTGTTACACCTAATAACATGTTTACAATATCCTTTCGAATAGATGAACAACTGGTAAAATACCATTGCTGGTCGTTGATGGTCCTTTAAAATAATATTGACATTTATTTTTGGTTTTGCTTCTTCGTCCCAGGAAAGGCATTTGCACTCATAAAACAAATGTACCTGCCGATGTGTAGCAATATCAGTAACATATATAAACTAATCAGACTAATCATTCCATTGGACATTACATACACTAGAACAGTAGTGCTAGAGTGCCGTTAAATCTAAATTGTAAAATATATAAATATAAAATCCACAAAAAGATTTGCAGAAAAAATACATTAATCAGAATGATCACAAAGGACATCTAATATATCAGAACACTGCTATAATATATCATCCAAACTGAAATTCAAGGAACAATTTCTTAGAAAAACAGGTAAGAACAAAGTCCTATAAAAAGTGGAACAAAAAGATTTTATATATATATATATATATATATATATATATATATATATACATACATACATACATATATATATATATATATATATAAAATCTTTTTATATATATATATATATATATATATATATATATATATATATATATATATATATATATATATATATATATATATATATATATATATATACTGTATGTATGAATGTATATATATATATATATGTAGAGACACTAGTTACTCATGACAGCATATTTTTGGCCTGAAAATGAATGTTAGATACTGGTTTATTCACATTATCAAAATTAATGTGGTCAGGTTTAATTATCTCACATAGCCTTGTGTGATCTCCACTGTGGCAATCGATAAACTAATCAAGAATTTCTTTGAATCTGACTGCAGTTAAGAAATATTTCCAATGGGTTAATCACAATCATTCCTGATCAGAGAAATTATACTGTAGCTTTTTGGAATTTTTTTTCAAATCTCAAAATTCCTTGCTGTCTCATTTCATGGCTTAGGTGATATGCTAAATATTTGATATTTCTAAAAATAAAACATTTCTAAAACTAAAAATTAGAATATCCAGTTCCCATTGATTCCTCTGGTATCTCTGTAGATCTGAGCCAAAGAGATGAAACATCCAATTGATTCAAAATTGTTAAATCATAAAGCTTAAAAAAGTATTACAGAAGCTTAAATACATGGCACTGATTGGCAATTTTATAATAAAAAAGTCAATTACAATTCAGGATAAAGTCAATTACCTTGCATTCACCTAATCAACATACATCTCCTACATTGACCTTAGATAAATGTAACCCTATACATGTGCCATGAGCCGAAGACTGAATCACTGGGCACTGGGCAGTGAGAAAGTGGTGGGATACAATAATTCCAAGCATTCCTTCCAACACTCTTTGAACATACCATTTTACTGGTTTGCTAAACAAGGGTGACTTTCCACAATGTGCAGCAGTTTTCTATTTTAATAGAAGAAAAACAAATAGGATGGTTTTGCCATCACCACGTGTTTATGGTAGCTTAATTAAGATGAAGTTTAATGTCTTCTTTCTATTTGTTACAAAGAAAACCTAATACATCAAAAATAAGAAAAGTTTTTTTAAAAAGGACACTTTGGGATTTGCATTGTAGTATTTCATAACTTTCTGAATAGAAGACTTCCGTTTAAAACATACAGGTTTGTGCATCTGACACGTATGGAAAATCCTGCATATTATTTATATTTACGTTTATTTATTTAACTAGGTACAAAGATACATAAAGTACGTATAGTTACATATTTAAATTTGGCTGAAAAAAGTTCAACCCATCCAAACGAACCCCACTATATATGAATACACATACTTGTACACAGGGTCAGACTGGCCTGCCGGGGCACCAAGTAAGGCTCTGGTGAGCCGCGCCCTTTTTGGGCCCTAGGCCCTTTATTTACATTGCTGTAAATTAATGATTATTGGCATCCACTGCCCCCCACATTGCTCATTAAGTGCAGAAATCTGCAGTACACTACCATAGAGCAGCAGCCAGCAGGTCCGCATCTGCCCTGCCAGATTGTAGTTACTGCGGCTGTGGTAGGGAGGCCAGGCAAAATCCACCCCCAGGTGGCAAACCAAAAACTAACTGGCTGAACTTACCCTCCAGACCATTTGGGAGTCCCCTGCTGCAGCCTAAAGTATCAGGTACTGTTGAAACTGACTGACTGAAACTGACTGAATCTGACTTTTTAAAAATTGAAGCTGACTGTGACTGTCATTTTTTTTTATAAAAAAAGCTAAAAAAATTATGTTTCAGTGTGCAATGTGTCCCTTTTACTAGGGTAGGCCGTTGGCCCTTGAGATCAGGTTTCCTGGTGGGCCGCAGGCACCCCTGTCCGACACTGCTTATAGAGACCTAGCTATACAACAAAGATGTGGCCCTGTATATAGTAATGGAAGCTGCCAGCCCTTCTAGAGATGACCTCAAAGAGTATAAATAACAACTAAAGGTGGGCATGTCCCTCTTCTTTACTAAAGTCAAACTGTGTGCTGCTGTAGGAGCAAATTACACACTACTGCCCCTTAATTTATGTTCTTGGGTTGCAATTTATGGGACCTATTTATTATGCTTTGTAAATGGAATCTTGCTAAAAAAAAAACAGTGTAAGAACATACCTCCCAACTGTCCCGTTTTTAGAGGGACAGTCCCTCTTTTGACAGCTCAACCCGCAGTCCCTCGTCTGTACTATTAAGTCCCGTTTTTCTCTGCACTGAATAGCCAGAAAAAGAAACAAAGTCCCTAACTTAATTGGATTTGGCAGAGAGCCCAGAACAGCCACAGATGCTGATAAGATACTTTTGTAACAATTTCGAGATAAGGAAATAAGTAGTTGTAACAATATAAGATAACAGGTCCCTTGGAAAAAGTTAGACTCACAGCTTAAAGGGCAATTCGCCTTCATTCGCAAAACTGTAATAATAGAAAAAAAAACACAGAAACATGTTCAAACTTTCATAACCTGCCAAATCTTGTAAAATAAACATGGCAATTAGGGGGTGTGGCCACAAAAATGGACGTGGTCAAAAAATTCCCCGTGCTACACGTGACAACTTTTTTTGTCCCTCTTTTTATCTTCAAAATGTTGGGAGGTATGTATGTAAGAAGCTGTGTAAACTGAACGGAAAATCTGTAAGCCATTCGAATGCCGCATTTGACATAATTACTGTTCACACGATTTTTTCTATAGCATTTTCAAGAGGCTGCTTACAATTACTCTATGCGACAATACCTGGTGATGTGTTGTGAATTTTTTTAATAAATGTGATAGTATCCTACTCTTTTATCAGGACAGGTTGTAGTTTGGAGAACAGAGTTTAGCAGTGGTTTGGACTTACAAATACTTACATTAACGTTACCTGCGGGGTTTATTACACAATAAGAACTATTGTGATCCCTTAGAACTGTGCTAGCAACCACCATTTTATACCCAAAATAAAGTCGGAACCAATGTTATGTGTGTATGTATATTTTAGGCTTTCCTGATAGAAGACATATTTCTGCCTATGCTGGTTAATCTTGTATTGTGTTTGGGGAAATAAAATGCAGCACTCACTCAGGTTTTCTCTGCTGGGCTTTCTCTTAACTGTGACAGTGGCCTTTTACACTTTCTGTAATAAAGAGCAAATTATTATGGATCTAATGTACTTAGACTTTAATATGTATAAATCTATGAATGGCCTTTGGGATTTAAGTATGTATTACAAAATGCTCAACAGAATTTAACCTTTCAGGCAAAGGGCTCGGTATAGTAAAGGTCAGAAATATTAAGATGGGTTTTCAGTGAAATTGCATACAGTAAGTGATGTGACTTTAATCATAGTCAGATGAAAATCCATATAAATACAATAAGATCTCGGTAAAAGCCTTACAGCTGTAGGCCTATGAAATAGGACATGAAGGGTGATGGGAAGGAAGCTTGAGCCTCGCAGTGACAGTTGTCCTTATTTTTGAGGCCCATCGTCACATACATATACTGAATGATAGGACAGACTATATGGGTAAGGATTTTAAACTGACAGGAGCTGGCACTGAAAAGAACATCTCTGCATGCTAATTCTCCGCAGTAGCATGTAAGTGCACTTTCTTCTTCAGGAGATTCTCAACTGGTATTCGGATATATACCAATCTTACCAGTCCCAGAGGGATTACTTAGGTGTCTTACAAAATAGCTCGAATGAGCATTCATAGCATCACCTTTTGAAAGATGGGTTTAAGAAACATCACAATCTTTTCAACCTTTTGTGTTTTGGTTGAAAAAAAAAAAATGCAGGTTTTAGCGATGGAAATTTAGGCTCAATGCGAAATACCTGGGCTGCAGTTTGAGTTCTAAAACCATTTTGGTGAATTTAAAAGCTTAAAATGCCAATAATGCCTGATAAAGAATAACCCATTTAATAGAATTAATATGAATGGGGGTTTTCGGTTATTAAAAGCGTACTAACTAATCAAAAGGGTATGTTTCTAATAGGGAGTGGGTCTGCAGAAAACTTTCTTCCCTCGGCCCCAAGAGAACACAGGGAGTTAGTTACCAAACATTTCTGTTGGTCTTGTTCGTTCCCACAAGAACTAAATAATAATCTGAAATACTTTTGCATATAACCCATGCCGACATAAAATGGAATGGGGATCCTTAAAAAATGTATGCAACTGTCATGATGGCCTTCCTGGAAGGACGTCTAGTCCTCCTCAAAATAAGCATACGAGATGTAGCTCCCCTATGCAACGTAATATTTGCTTGGCACCTCCAATTCATTTTTGTTATATATAAATATTGTAAATATGAATGTATGTGTTCTGCACTGATGAGCAGTGCGAATGTCTGAATTAAACCATTTTTTTGTCACAGCTAATCTGCAGTTTAAACATGAATTATTTACATACCAGAGTAAATCTAATTTATTGAGGAATCCAATGCTCGATTCTGTGACAGCTGAAGACTTTTTGATTTGATTCCCATGTCAATTGCTTTTTAACCTTGGGCAAGGTATGCCCTGTACAGTCTATGCTTCTTTCATTGCAAAATACACTGGAAGCCCTTTAGGGCAATGGCTGTCTCTGCCTGAAAATCTGCACTCAGAAATAACATTGTTGAATGCCAGGACAAACATCTCATTTATTCTCGAGACTTTTTTTTCTGCTAAAGACATTGTGTCCCCATGAAGACAAGTGCAGTGCTACTGAAAGCTCAGCCCCTGTCACCAGTGAGACACAGTTCTTGTTATCTTAGGAGTCTAATCTTGTAATAATTGCTTTTCCCTTCTAACATAAAAGTATTAGTGATCCCACCAGCACTGAAAAGGTGAAACACCACAGAGAGCAGATTACATCCTCTTCAGAATTCCATGCTCTGCTGTAGCAGCATCACTGTACGCCACCTCCATTGTATTGTATTAATACAGCGATGTCACAGCCCCCTCCATTAAGTGAAATATCAACAGTTTTGTTTTTAAAAACTACCTATGGCCGAATGAATAGGGAATACATTGTGTAAGTGTGGGGGATAAAGAAGACAAAACAGCATCAGTAGCAATTTATGGATTTGTCAGCTTAAAAGCTTATATTTTAGTCTGTCGTGTTGGTACCTAACGACAAGTAAATCTTTTTCTTTGCAGTTCCATTCTTCTTCACAAAGAGGCAAAAGCTTTAAGTCACACCGGCTCACAGTATGACTTTATTACTTTCTCTTTCTTTCTATTTTCTGGAAATGCTACTTTTCCCGCTTGCAGCTCGCACAGAGATGCCCACGGATTTGCTATCAAACACGGCTCCCCTTTTTATTCTACTTAGACACACACACAATATGAATGCAAGCCATAGACTTAACTCTTTCATAGGCAGGGGGTTAATAGGAAACGTGAGGAAATGAAAGGAGGGTATTGCCACATGTCAATCAGGTAAATAATCCTCACAGAATAGTAATGCCTGACCTGACTCCCAAATCTAGTTTACTAAATCCATCCCAAGGGGAGAAATGGCAAAGGCAAACGCAGCAGCAGGAACACATTACCATCACAAAACTATGTAGAATAGTTGCCGCATGCGATGTGAAATGGAATGAGCTGGAGTTTTATAAAGTCA
This sequence comes from Xenopus laevis, assembly GCF_017654675.1. Lineage (NCBI taxonomy): Eukaryota > Metazoa > Chordata > Amphibia > Anura > Pipidae > Xenopus > Xenopus laevis. The sequence goes on along the minus strand of NC_054377.1, from coordinate 47,311,089 downwards.
CGCAGTAATAATATTGTTAATAATAACTGTGCAGTGGTAATGTAATAAACTCTAACCTTATCTTGCATATTTGCATATTGCTGCAGCTGTACCATGAGTGCTCTTTAATTTAAAAACCTTTTTTTCTGTAAGACTGCTGCCTCTCTCTCTCTAAATTCTGCCTTTTACAGTTTCCCCAAACCTGAAGATAGCATATATTTGTCGTTTTACAGTATCCGCTGTTGCCCTCTATTGGTTAATGGTCTTAACAACCATCACTGATTTTTAAATGCCAACTAAAAATGAGTCTCCTCATTTCACCTCCGCATCCCATGTGGAATTGCTGTCTTCTTTTTTAGAGAACCTTCAATAGCCTGAACAACCACAGACTTTTTTTTTTTAAACCTTTGCATTTTCCATCTATCTCAAACCAAGTCCTCCAGGCCTGCTGTGCAGATTTTAGCAATATCTTCATATGAGCACAAGTGAGTCTGTCAGAATGATCAAGCCACTGTATCTTCCCCCCTTGTGTCAGGAAATTCTGTCTGAGGGACCCAGTTACAAAAGCCGAGAGACTACGAGGAGCAATAAAAATATACACCTTCCATCTAGCCGAAAGCTAGGAGATGTAAAGGGTTGGAAAATGTGATTATGAGTTCAGACTCCTAAATCTATAGATGAGAAGGTGCTTCACAAGGAAGGTAGAGCTCATGCTATATCATGCGGAGTTGCTGAATGCCGCCTCTGAGAACCCATGCTACTGCTCTGTATCAGCTGCTCCTGTCCTGCTAGAGGAATCTTTGATTTAGATCCATACAGAAAATCGTCTGTTGGCAGTTATTTCTCTTTCTCGTGCCTGATGTGAGACGCTGGTTCTTTGAAGTTTTCCAAGTTTGTCCCCTTGACTAGAATATGATTTCTGGATAGCCACACAGCAATGCACAACTGTAAACTCAGAGGTTAACACTGAACAATTTCCCTGCCTGGGCTGCTGTGTAAAGATGCAGAATTGTGCGCTCCTGCTGGGGCAAGACCATAGGTTTTAGAATAAAATCATGTCAAACAAGAGGGAGTCTTGTAAAGGAAACATTATGCAAGTCCACACAGATCCATGCACAAATGTGAAAAATGTATCCGATATTTGAATTTTAACCACATTGAGGGGGTTATATTTCAAAGGTCGGGCGTTAGAGATTGTTTTACCTCGAATGAACTCAAACGCAAATGATATCTAACTTTAGAAAAAACTTTAATGTGAAAAAAAAAACAGATTCTGCAAGTTTGAGCCTTGCAACCCTAAAGCTGGCCACAGATGTTGAGATTTTTAAAAGATCAGATCCTGATCGTGAGACCACCATCTTCTCGGAATGATCGTACGAATTGACCATCAACTAAAAAGACCAATTTGCCAGGAAAACAAAGGGGAGCTGCCTGCTTGGCCCTGCAAACATAGATAGATTGCACTGGGACCGACAAAGATTTTTTGACCTGGCCGATCAATTTCCTGACAGATGTCGGCCGAAAAATCGTAAGATGTACGATCGTTCGAATGCCAGTAACCGCACGATAATTTCGAAGGATTGGTCAGACTTCCCTAAAATCGGTCTTTCGGCAAGAAGAATCGTCGCGTCTATGGGGAGCTTAAGACTTATTCGAGCTTTCCGGTGAAACCGTCTAAAAAAAACTGAACATCAAGCAGGCTCTTAACCTCCAGGGACCTGAGCCATTGACTTCTACATGACCTTGACAGGTTTTAGATGGTGTATTTTCAGTTTCAAGCTGTTTCCAGGGTTGGGGTATAATACATTTCTAACAATTCGAGTTTTTTTTTAACCCGAAAATGTGAGTTTTGACCAAAAAAATACAACTGGAAAAAAACAATTGGAACCTTAATAAATCTGCCCCAAAATATTATATATATGCTGACTAAACTATGCCAGTGTTGTGTTGCACAGGAAACCATTGTTATCTGCATTGTTTATTCACAAGAGGGAACTGCCATACTGCTGATTGGAAAAACAGCCAGTTAAAGATCATCCAGACCATAGTGACAGCTCAAGCTTAAAGGCCCACAAATGAATATATGTTCTTTTAAAGTCAATATTTTAGGCAAAATAATGCTTTTGTTTTTGTGCTGTGATGATTTAAAGTGCCATATGCATTATTTCCCTCTATTTACTGCCTATTAATATTGACTGGACCTTTGTACAGTATATATAGAAGTATAGATATCTATCATGTTCTGTGTTTTGTGCTTCCCCCTCCAAACCTGAATCAATTTCCAAAATACACAAATCCAGGCAAAGAATTCCATGTCAGGAGAGATAAAGAGTAGAACTTGCACATGAGTCATTATGTAACTCTACAGTATTCTATAAAATACAGTTTGTGTGTAAATATCACTTTTGGTACAGTCATTTCCAATTATTAGCAAAATCCTGCCAAATAGTATGAAAATACTAATCCCAACAAAAACATTTACAAGTAGGGGTTCCCATATTATCCCATTATCCAGAAAGCTCTGAATTACAGGAAGGCCATTTCCCATACAGTCCATGAAGCAAATAATTCCATGTTGAAGATCAAAATTAAGGATTCTCTGTTGCAATAAGGCATTAGTCAAGGCTACTGTATTGCCTCAGTTTTATCTTCAGTCACTGAGATGAAGTGTACGTTATTGCCTTTGTTACATACAAAGGGCATTTATGAAGCAGTTCCCGGGCACAAACATCATGCATCAAATGCAGCATTTATTTCCCAGAATTCCCTGCCTCAGCTGCGCCCCTCGGATCAAAACAAAAGCAATTGCATGTTTGCATGGTCAAAGCTGGATGCTAACTGAGTAAGGAGAAACTCCAGTAGCTACAAGATTTCACTAGTGTTAGGTTAGGTGCAGCCAGGTATGGGATTCATTATCCAGAAACCCATTATCCAGAAAGCTTTGAATTACAGGAAGACAATCTTCCACATATTATTTTAGTAAACATTTTTAAAAATGATTTCCTTTTTCTCTGTAATAATAATAATAAATTGTACTTGATCCCAACTAAGATGAATCTGTATTGGAGGCAAAACAATACTATTGGGTTTATTTACATGTTTTAATTTATTCTAAGTAGACAAAGCACGGAGATCCAAATTACAGAAAGACCCGTTATATAAAAAAAAAACCCTGATTAGTTTAGAATTATTTACAGAAATTAAACACATTTTCCAAAAATGCTACTCATAAAACAAGAAAGAAAAATAACTATTAAGGGTTTTTTTTGTGTGTGTGTATTCAAGTTTAAATGCAGGTACGTATTAACAGTGGATTTGGTTCTGGCTGCTTTTTCAATATGTCCCCCCTTTCAGTCCATAAGAGAAAGCAAATGCCGTAGGTGTTACATTGGTGTTGCTTTATTGGATGGTTAGTCATTTAATCAAGGCAAGTCTTCAGACCTTTTTGAAATCCAACATTTGGCAGTTAACATCCTAACAATGCCACAAATGTATGATAAGATGGTTCATTCACTTTGAAAATTCCAATAGGGCTTCAGGTTTGCCCTTCATCTTGCACTGCTTTGGGCCCTCCTAGGGGGCCCCCCATTAAGAGCCATTGGTTCCAGGATAATTTTAGTTAGGGCATAATTGTATGCAAACAAAAAATACTTTGTGATAATATAAGATAATGAAAACAGTACTTAGTAACACAAGGTTCTCCCCATAAAACTGGTGCTATAGCTATTACCATAGCTGTATGACAGCATTCTGTGTGGATGAGCCCCAGCCTATGGGTGGTGATCATTTGTGCTAGACCACAGTATTTGTATACCTCCTGCTACAGGGGCATATCTCCAATGCACCTTCTTCTATGTTGCTAAGACAATTCTCCTCCTACTGCTTGGCATGCAGATACAGGTACCCTAGCCACAATTAAAACCTGTAGTTATGGGATAACGGTGAGCTCATTGCAGCTGAGTGTAATAAGTGCTACCTCTACCCCAGGGGTGTCCAAAAGGTAGATTGGGATCTACCAGTGGACCTTTAGTTGGTGATCAGTAGATCTCAAGTCACTGTCAACAAACAGTTTGACTAAATTACCCTTCTGTTTTATTCTTTTCATTCAGATATTTATTCTGTAAAGGTTACATAAGAAATAGTTGGTTTTTAAATATAGTAATAGAGTTTCTCTTATAAATCAATTTAATATTTAAATAATATTTTCCATAAAACAGAAAACTAACAGTGATGGTATGGATGTAGATCATAATGGGACAACATCACTAAAAGTAGACCCCGCATTAGTAAAGTATGGGCACTCCTCCTATGTTGCAAGGGATTGGGTTTAGCAAGGCAGATCAAGGCTATTATGCTCCCAGAGCTAGAACAGCACAATCATCAATTGCCTTTCAGATGCATCTAGCCACTCTACCTCTCACTTGAATAAAAGACCTTACCTACCACTCGCACCACATCGAAGTTTTTCACCAAGTCAAAGAGGACCTTGTAGATCACCAAGTCTGCACAATCACTCTCCTTATAGTGAGGTTTATAGAGTTCAAACTTTAGGTTTTACTGCCCTCTTGAGGTCCACATGGAAATTTCCACTAACAAAACCAACATTATTATACACTTCGAAGAAAAATGTCTATAATAAAAGCAAAGGTTCAGCTCATAAAGGCCAAGAAAGTTAAGCATACTGGGTAGGGAGGTGTAAAATTGTTAGGCAAACCCCCAGTGAGCAAAATCACTAACCCTTGCCCGGGGGTCAGACAATTACATGCATATTTATCTGCTGAATCAATAATAATAATTTTTATTCCACATTACCATACCTTACTCAATATTTTGGGGTCATACCCTTAGTCTGGTGTACACACCAGATGTCTGTGGATGTGCAGAAAAAAATATCCCCACCACCCCAAAGATTGTAGTTAGATTTTGTCTGTTTGCCAGACTTGTCCCAATGGAATCTCATGTTGTATTACATAAAATAAGACTCCACAGTTTCTGTATTTACCCACACTGGATGAGTGAAAGGTTTTTAACTGTACAGGTATAGCACCTGTTATCCAGAATGCTTGGGGACCTGGGCTTTTCCAGATAACAGGTTTTTCCATAATTTGGATCTTCTTAACTTAAGTCTACTAGAAAATCATATAACCATTAAATAAACCCAACAGGCTTGTTTTGCTTCCAATAAGGATTCGTTATACTGTAGTATGGATCATATCCAAGGCACTGCTTTATTATCAGAGAGAAATATAAATTTTTTAAAATTTGGATTATTTTGGATAAAATTGAGTCTATGGGAGACAGACTTTCCATAATTTGGAGCTTCCTGGATTACTGGTTTCCGGATAACGGGTCCCATACCTATATATGCCAAATTTGTAACTAAATAACCATTAACTCCAGATCCAGACAGCCATTTATACATGTCTGAAGGGGGAGGAAGCCGAGTCAAAAATCACACTGGATGCAGGCAAACTGACTGAACATAAATACTATTCTGCAGAACCTCTTGAGAAGAGGTGTTAATAATAGTTCTGCAATATGTGCAACTGGTTCTGCAGTAGGTTCTGCTGCACAAAGCTTTGTGGCAACTCCATTACTATTAACAGACTATCCCCTTATACCAAAGTCTCCCCAGACAATGCAACGCATTAGTGAGCCATTTGTACAAGTGTCATTGTCGTCTAAAATGCTCAGTTCTATCTTGAAAATGAGAGATTACTGATATGAATTGTGTGTTCTCTTCACGCCAATTTTGAATGCAGCTGTTGCTCTTTAATAACTTGTTGCCAGGCTATTAATGTGGCCTGCCTGGCACAAATGCACAAAGGAGAAATATTAGAAAGTGATTCACAACCTAATAGAAAAAGAGCAAGGGTGCCATCTAGTGTCAGACTTTGTAGATCTTTTTTTATGGTGTCTGGACAGACATTATATATTACAGCCGCATTTCCATCTGTTATAATCATTTTGCTTGTCCTAAGAGCAGTGAAAGTCTCAATCAGGGATAAACAGAATGATTTGCATTTGACTTTGCCCTTCCTTAAGACAAATACAACTGTAGATATTTAAGTAAAGCAGTTTTTGAATGCTATCAGTCGTCTCCTTTGCATCGTTTGGTTTAATCAGTGGCTGATAAGTCAACGAGTATTAAATATCTGTGCAGTGCTTGGTTATTAACGTGACTCCTGTAAGGATACAGAACAGAGAAAATACCCTGTTTTATTGGTAATTAGAAAGGGCTAAATTGGATTATGTGAAATCTTTGCAAAGTGCAGCTTTTTAAAGCTATCATTAGTTTATTAATGCTTGAATGCTGATTTTACATTGTGCAACAATGTTTCATGGCAAGAAACAACTATGAGTAGTATAATTATAGAGGCGCAAACACTATGCAGTAAATATGGCAATACTACAGTAAGTCATAAGCAGAATTTGTTCCAGTACCAAAGGCTGGTTGCACATCATATAATTCATACAAGTCAGCAGAAGCATCCAGAGCTAGAATTTATATAACACTATGCTTTGCTTAACATCATGCCACAATGGTATATTTCCCTGATTGCCCCTCCTGCTATGAATAGATTAAACTGGCAACAAAGCCCCTATACACATCAGCGGAGCTCCGTCTTATCTCCTTGCCCAGGCACTGCAAACATTATTGTAGGAAGAGCACATGTTGTCAGATAAGCAATAGCTGCGTTCTTCATCAGTTCTCCATCTTGCACCTATGCCTTAATATATAGAACTTTGCAGCCTGTACCTGCTGCTTTACTAGGAATTACATTGAAATTGCAGTAAATAATAAGAATCAACCCCATATGCTTGCAACAGATTTATCTGCTAGTTAAGCTTATTAGAAAAGAGACCCCTGACAGTCAGTTTAATTATACTCAGTATGAGCTGCTGTCCTGTACAATTGTGCCCTAAAGGGAATATGCCATGCTGAGTCTGATACCTAAAGTTAGTTTTTCAACACAACAATATCATTAAAACTAATGGCATTTGTACACTTTAACATTAGAAATTTCTAAATGTCCATTTCCAGCAGCATAACAACCCAGGCACGCCCCCCCGAAAAATCTTTGTAGGGGCCCAGTGCGGACTGCAGCTTTCCCCAGGCCTGCTTGAGCTCAAACACGCATGCCATTGCAGTGAGCAGAGCAGATCTGCAAATTTGCAAATTTTCATTAATCAGATATAGGGGAAGCAGATCCCATGATCCAGTATCCCTTTTTCCCCTGGCCCTCTCCATGTCTATACTCCTCGGGATAGCCCCTCCCCTCTCGTCACGAGAACCCAACCCCCAACTTAATAAATTAGGGGAACTCCCTCCCCTCAGTGTCTTTTTTTTGGGTTCTTTCCCTCTTTTGGCTCCTGAGGACAGGAGCCTGCTATTTTCAGGGGAAGGAGCAGGGGCTGATTACGTCCCAGAGACAAGGGTTTTTTGCCTAAGGGTCCGAGCATCCTGCTGTGTCTCCCTGTTCCTAAGGCTTCATACGGCCTGCCTCTCCAAGGGCGTCCGGTAAGCTGTGGGGCTGTTCACTGCCCAACAAACCCGCAATTTCTAGGAACAGGTGGGGTGGCGGAAGTTAGTTTTTAGCCTCAGGCGCTGCACGATGAAACTGGCGCTTAGCGATGACGTCACCCGGGAGCGTCAGTGGAGCTCCCTGCCTCGTGGGTAGACGCGCATTAGTGAGGTGTCACTTTCCAATTGCGCAATGGTTACACAGCGCTTAGGACCATTCAGGACACCAGCATCACAGGGGTGTCTCAGGGGGAGGAGTCATATGACCTTTTAAAACCCTAGCCTGTATGCAGCCTCGTGGCTGTGGTTTGGCATTTTTCTCTGCAGTGCCTGGAGGTAGGTAGAGGGACATTTTTTTCTTGTATTTTGTGATTTTGTATGAAGGGCGTCCAGACCCTAAATATGGGGTTTTTTCTTTTGTTTGTTTTTACAGATTTTTTTTTGTGAGCCCTAACGTGTCCCAGCCGCCACCCCAAATAAGTCTTCTTCCCCTGGTTGAGGTAAAAAAAAAAAAAATTTTTTAAAAAAGACGGGTTTGGAGCACTTTTATTACCATATGTGTTTTCTGGTTATAGTGCCATCATGAGATCATCCAGATCAAAAGAGAGATCCAAGGATGTACCTGAAGACTATGAGGATATCCAGCAGATCTCAAATACCACTTGCCTGGGTTGTGCAAATCCTCCATTACAGGACAAGAAATTATGCCAATCATGCCTTACTGCGGCATCAGGCATAGAAGCAGGCTCTAGTGCAGGAATCCTAGCCTGGATAAAGGATGCAGTGGCTAAAGAGATTTCGAATGCTACAGCATCTACATCTAAGACCCCCTCGGGTGGTGTTAGACCTGGAGCCGGATGACTCTGTGGATGCAAGACTGGCAGATGATCAATTATCTTTATCATCTGAAGAAGAGGAGGAAGTCCAATCTTCCTTTGATTTCACTCTAATCCAACCCTTGATCAGGGCAGTGAGGGCGTCATTGTCATTAGAGGATGAGAGTCCAGCCTCTACTTCAACATGCTTTTTACCATGCTCCAAATTGAAGGGTCAGACCTTTCCATTACATAAGGAAGTGACTGAGCTAATAAAATCAGAGTGGGATATCCCTTCTAAACGCATCACATTGCAATCCAGAAGCAATAAGCTATATCCGTTTAAAGAGGAGGAGGTCAAAGACTTTTGCACTATGCCAAAAGTGGATGCCCCAATCCTGGGTATTTCAAAGAATACGTTGTTACCCATTGAGGACCATGCGGTTATGAAAGACCCAATGGATAAAAGACTGGATGCAGATTTAAAAAGAGTATTCTCCACAGCTGGGGAGGGTCTCAAACCAGCAATTGCTAATCTATCAGTAGCAAAGGCATTAGAAGTCTGGCTGGGTAACCTGGATGCAGCCTTAAGAGAGGGCCGCGAGACATCGGTGATCCTCGAAGGTCTTAAGGAGTTGAAGCTTGGATCAGTATTTCTCATAAATTCTTCGGTAGACCAGATCCGTTTGGCGTCCAGAACCTTGGCTCTTTCAGTCTCGGCAAGGAGGGCATTATGGCTGCGGGCCTGGGAAGCAGACTTAGCTTCTAAAACGGCCCTTTGTTCCTTACCATTTCAAGGTCAGGTCCTGTTTGGAAAGAGGCTAGAAGATTTAATCTCCAAGGCTTCAGGGGGCAAGAGTCAGTTACTTCCTCAAAGGAAGAAACGCCAACCATGGAAACAAACAACAAGGGGAAAGTCTTCGGCTAAGTCTAGATTTGTGCCTTATGACCGTCGATCTTTTCGTACAGCAAAGGATGCCCCAAGACAGGACAGCTGGAAGGCAGGCCAATCAGGTTTTTTTCGCCTCCCCAAGGGCAAGGCAGGGGAGAATTCCAGCAAGCAATTATGAAGGTGGTGCAACCCAGGAGCCTGCTCTAGGGGGAAGGCTACACCTTTTTCAGGCGGCCTGGGAAGCTTCCATAGAAGACAGATGGGTCTTAGGAATCATAAATCAAGGCTACAAGCTGGAATTCAAAACAGACCCTCCTATTCCATGTTTTCGAACTTCTCCATTACCAATGAATGTCGACAAAAAGGCGGCTCTAAGGGCTTGTCTTGTTATGATGGAAAAACAACAAGTGATAGGCCGTGTTCCACTGGACCAGAGAGGAAAAGGAGTCTACTCTCGGTTCTTCATAATCCAAAAAGCAGCAGGTTCATGGAGACCAATCCTGGACCTGGGAAGTGTCAACAAGGTATTGAAAATCCAACATTTCAAGATGGAGTCAATAGAGTCAATAAAATCGGCCATATCTCCGGGAGATTGGATGTGCACCATGGACATCAGAGATGCCTATTATCACATCCCCATAACCACAGCGGATCAGAAATTTCTCCGCTTCAAAGTGGAAGACCAGCATTACCAATTCAAGTGTCTACCCTTCGGGCTAGCAACAGCCCCGAGAGTGTTTTCAAAGGTCCTAGTTACCTTAGTGGCTCACCTCAGATGGAGGAAGGTCCGCCTATTCCACTATTTGGACGACATGATATTGCTGGCATCAACAAGGGATCAAGCGATCATCCAAAGGGATCTGTGCCTGAAAACCTTGTCAGCTCATGGATGGCTTATCAATCAGGCGAAGAGTCATCTCATACCAGCCCAAAGAATTACTTACCTGGGAACCTCAATAGACACTGTGTCATGACAATTAAGGTTATCAGTGGAGAGACAGACTTCTCTGACGTCATCAGCAGAAAGGCTAATAACAACAGCAGAAGCCCCGGCAGAGACGTTTATGAAGATCTTGGGAAAGATGTCTTCCTCAATCGGGCTAGTCCCATGGGCTCATTGGAAGATGAGACCTATTCAAATGGCGTTTCTACAACAATGGAACGGAGAATCACAGGCCCAAGTGATAACAGTATCATCACAGATAAGGTCATCTCTCCTCTGGTGGAAAGAAAAGAACAACCTCGACAGGGGCACAGTATTATTTCCAGAGGCCTGGGTCGTAATGTCTACAGACGCCTCAGGTCTAGGTTGGGGAGCAGAGCTTGGTTCCAGAGTAGCACAGGGGCGTTGGCTCTATCCATCATCAGACGTACCATCAAACGTCCTGGAGTTAAGGGCAATAAGACAAGCCTGTATCTTCTTTCAAGATAAACTCAGAGGAAAAGGACTAAAAATAAAGTCGGACAATATCACAGCAGTAGCCTTTATAAGAAGGCAAGGGGGTACAAGGAGTCTTGGCTTACTGGAAGAAGTCCAACCCATATTCCAATGGGCAGAAAACTTTTTAATAGACCTTACAGCCGTCTACATTCCAGGCCAGCTGAATGTGGTAGCAGATCTGCTCAGCAGAAACTTCGCAGAAACGCACGAATGGGCCCTGAGTCAGGAAGTCTTCAGAGCAATAGTGCAGAAGTGGGGTCAGCCTTCGATAGACTTGATGGCATCATCCAGCAACACCAAGTGTCCTCAGTTCTTCACAAGGAATTGGGATCCGAGAGCATTGGCAGTAGATGCCCTGACTCAATCATGGAATTTCCATTTAGGCTATATCTTTCCTCCTCTTCCTCTGATTCCGAAAGTGATACAAAAGATCAAGGAGGATCGAGCGGAAGTAATCTGCATTGCTCCAGCTTGGCCACGAAGGCCTTGGTTTACAGACCTGATCCAGTTGTCAATAGACCATCCATGGAGACTTCCGACAGCAGGACACTTACTGATCCAGGGACCATTTGTTCATCCGGAACCGGGATCCCTAGCCCCTAGCCTTTTCACTCTGCCTGTGTGTGCTGAAGAGATAGTGTAGGGAGAGAGCTGCTGCCTGTTAGTGATTTCAGGGACAGTTGAAAGTTTGCTGGCTAGTAATCGTTTTGATACTGCTCTGTTATTGGAGGGACAGAAGTCTGCAGGGGTTTGAGGGACATTTAAGCTTAGGTAGCTTTGCTGGCTAGTAATCTACCTTCTACTGCAGTGCTCTGTATGTAGCTGCAGTGGGCAGCTGTCCTGCTTCTGATCTCATCTGCTGACTGCTGCAATAACAGTAGTCCTTGTAAGGACTGCTTTTATTTATTTTTTTGTTGTTTTACTACTACTACTACTACTACTATAAGAGCCCAGTGCTATTAGTCTAGCAGTGTTGGGGAGTGGGACTGGTGTGCTAATCTGCTGCTCCTAGTAGTTCAGCAGCACCAACTTTAATTTTTTTTTTTTAATATTAATTTTTTTTTATTTTACTTTTTTTTATTTTACTACCGCTGTAGTAGTGTATAAGTTGACCTTTTAGGCATTATTTGCCCTGTAGGCATTATTTGCACACTGTTTTCTTCAACCCGCCATCTAGCTGTGTGACCTTGTTCACATTCTGTCTAAATATCCATAATATTACCGTCTCCAGAAAAACACCGGAGTGACTTTTTTCAAGCAGCCATAATATATTTTACGTAATCCGTATCCACCGCTGTAGTAGTGTATACGTTGACCTTGTAGGCATTATTTGCACAGTGTTTTCTTCAACCCGCCATCTAGCTGTGTGAGCTTGTTCACATTTTGTCTAAATATTGATAATATTATCGTCTCTAGAAAAACCACTTGAGTTACTTTTTTTCAAGCAGCATTCATATATTTTACGTAATCCGTATCCACCGCTGTAGTAGTGTATACGTTGACCTTGTAGGCATTGTTTGCCCAGTTTTTTTGGCCGCAGCCACTGAAGCACAGAGGCCAGAAAAAATATGCCATATAAATGCTGAAAATAGTAATTTTTTGCCATACGTTGACTCAACGTATATGGCAAAAAATGACTATTTTCAGCATTTATATGGCATATTTTTTCTGGCAACTGTGCTTCAGTGGCTGCGACCAAAAAAACTGGGCAAACAATGCCTACAAGGTCAACGTATGGCAAAAAATGACTATTTTCAGCATTTATATGGCATATTTTTTCTGGCAACTGTGCTTCAGTGGCTGCAACCAAAAAAACTGGGCAAACAATGTCTACAAGGTCAACGTATGGCGAAAAATGACTATTTTCAGCATTTATATGGCATATTTTTTATGGCAACTGTGCTTCAGTGGCTGCGTCCAAAAAAACTGGGCAAACAATGCCTACAAGGTCAACGTATGGCAGTTGTTTAAAGAGAACAGTAGATTACTAGCCAGCAAAGCTACCTAAGCTAAAATGTCCCTCAAATCCCTGCAGACTTCTGTCCCTCCAATACAGAGCAGTATCAAGCAGATTACTAGCCAGCAAACTTACTATCATCTGTCCCTGAAATCACTAACAGCTCTCCCCCTACACTATCTCTTCCAAGCACACACAGGCAGATTTTTCAGATACATTTTTGCCCTTGATCCCCCTCTGGCATGCCACTGTCCAGGTCGTTGCACCCTTTAAACAACTTTAAAATCATTTTTCTGGCCAGAAATGTCTTTTCTAGATGTTAAAGTTCGCCTTCCCATTGAAGTCTATGGGGTTCGCGAACCGTTCGCGAACCGCTCGCGTTTTTGCGCAAGTTCGCGAATATGTTCGCGAACTTTTTTTCAGACGTTCGCTACATCCCTATCTAGCATTCTGAAATCAGCTTGTTCAAACAAATAAATATTTTTGCAGCATTGCGTGATTTCTCTTTACCCACCCAGGGACAGGCAGCTTGCTAAGTCCCGAGGAGTATAGACATGGAGAGGGCCAGGGGAAAGGGAAGATTGTTCCATACTTACCGTGATCTTCCTTTCCCTGGCCCTCTCCATGTCAGGTTTTCCCCCCCTGTTTGGTTATTAGAGACATAGAACTTTGTACCAGACACTGAGGGGAGGGAGTTCCCCTAATTTATTAAGTTGGGGGTTGGGTTCTCGTGACGAGGGGGGAGGGGCTATCCCGAGGAGTATAGACATGGAGAGGGCCAGGGAAAGGAAGATCACGGTAAGTATGGAACAATCTTCCCTTTCTCAGGCCCCTGCTATATGCCTCTGTCCATTTCAGTCTATAACTAATGGGGTTTATTTAGGTCCATCCTTGATCTCATCATGTTACACATGGATAAAGCAAACAGCTTGTCTAAAGGGAATTAGTTAAATTCATAGACCTACCAAAGACACCATAAAGTGAGAATAATTTCTCTTAACTGAAAATAGAATATTTATTGACAACATTTTTTTAAAGGGAAAAGGGGGGATTGAGAAGGGTGGAAGGTGGTTTTGCCCTGTTTATAAAAGAGTAAGTAGAGGCACTATATATATATATATATATATATATATATATATATATATATATTCGAACAACAATGTCTGCAGGCAGATTCTATACAGGATCAGCTTGTGTATGACTTAAATGACATTTAAACCGTGTAGCTGGTACCAGTATTAGAGCTTTTTAAGGATAAACGCAATGGTCCAACAGCTGAATAACAATATACTATACATACTATACATAATAATATTATGACCCCTTATCCAGAAATCCGATATTCAAAAAGCTCCGAATTCTGGTATGGCATCTCCTATAGAGTAAATTTTAAGCAAATAATTACATTGTTTTTTTTTTATTTCCTTTGTCCTCTGTAAAAATAAAACAATACCCTGTACTAAATTAAGTAAGATGCATGAGTCCATGTTGGTGGAAAAACAATCCTATTGGAAAAAAATAAGTTTGCACCAGTTGCATGTTTGATACCTGTACCACTGCTTCTGTCCCAACTGAAACACATGCCAATGAAAGACGTTAAGGTTGTAAAGCACAGATACCATGCTGCAAAGTTTATTAACACAACATGTTTCGAGCAAAATTGCTCTTTGTCAACACTTGGCAAAGAGCCACTTTGCCAACTTTTCTACAAACTTTTATCAAATGAATGAACCTGCTGATGAATTGGGTTTTTGGGAATTTGGATTTTGAGAATTGTATCCGTTTTGCTAAAAAATCATCTCTTCTTATTGCGTACCTCGATTCAGACCAAAGAACTTCTGCCACTCAGAGGTAACTTTTCAGCTAGTGAAGGAGACTTGGGCAGCAGTCAATACTTAATAGAAGCGTGTGGAGAGATAGGTGTGAAACGTAACCAACATATAGGCTATGCCAGTGTTAAATAGGATTTAATAATTCTGGCTGAACATCTGGCAATGCCCTAGGCATGACCCCCACCACCTCCTACCATATCCGACTGGCACATACACAGAAAAGTATTTTGCAACCTGGTTATTCCACCAGATTTAGCCACAATTGTCCAGTTTATGGAAGGGGGGATTTTAATTTTTTTTAACTAAATATATACGTTAGGCACCCATTTGCTGCTTCTCTTAATCTGCTACCCTAGGTATGTGCTTGTGGATGGCTATATAGAAAATACAGCCCAGAAACCTCACGAGTTGTGAGACACTGCTAGTAAAGCAATGACAGGCCTCTTTTAATACAGATCACTATATTGTGGTACATGTAATTGTTCACCTAACGTGTACATAAATTATCAATTAAAAACCTTCAACGCTGTACTTCCATTGGAGCTGAAGGCATTTATTTCCAGATTATCTGTTGTCACTACATTAATATTCTGCCATTGCCATCCTCTCTAACAGATTTTCAATTGTTCTTTATTTCCCAGCTGTCATTTTCTCCTCTGCTACTGAACAGGAACCATCTCACTCCAGTTATTTAGAATATTTTACTTTACAATTATAAGTTTAGTAAAAATGCACTTACTGAGAGCGCCACAAAGTCATCATATGGTTAGCAGGAAACAGAGCAGAAAAATGATCAAAATAAAGTAGAGCTATTGCCATTCTGCATTATCTCTGCACAGAAATAAATGTGCCATAAAACCGGACCCCACGCAGGGTCTTCATCGGTTTTTTTCCCCCCGGAGCTAATGGACTTTTTAAAAATTGTGGCAAGGGCCATTAACTGCACGTGAATTATTGAACAGTGGTTATTGTCAGGCGCTCCACTATGACAGAATTCTGATAAACCAATTATTTTAACAGTGAACTTTTCTTAATTAGAAAAATACTCTCACCATTGACTAGAAGCAGTAGAATATCTGGAGTGAGACAGGCTGTAACGAGGGCCTATTCTCAGATCTAAATTGAAATCCTTCTAGAATCTAATCTTTCTATTTTCAACATTATCACTCACTATAATTTAACCAAAAAGGAAAAAAAAAACTGCAGACTGCAGTTACAGCAGATTTTAAGCCCCATTTCACAACCAAGAGCTTCTACAACTGGCGTATAATCTTTAGACAGCCCTCTTGTGCCTTCTTCATATGGAAATCATTTCTTTTTAATGCCAAAAAAGATTTTTATTCAAATGAGATTTCCATACTCTGGGTGCAGATCTGCACAGAACACGGTGATTAAAAATACGAGGTAATTTAACTCAGATCTGAATCAGTTTTCTCATCCATCCTTCAATTCACAGGCTCATTGACTGCTGTGTGTGAAATCTATATAAGGATATGTCTGCATTGTTAAGCGCTTTTATAATGGAGAAAGCTTTTTCATACAGCACAAAAACAGTGCATAGAGATATTTACACCTATAATTATATATTTACAGTTGAGCCTGGATGTAAGAAGGGAAATTATTTTCACATGGGTTGTTTTCTTTTCAGCTTTGATAAGGATTTATTAGAAAGAAAGATGTGACTGCTAATTAACTTTGCCTCACTTCACTGTACATAAAGGCAGATCAATATACCTTTTTGTAGGGAACAATAGGGTTAATGACCCATATGGCTTTAGATCCCTGAAGTTCCCCATTTCACTAGTTGCTGTAGGAAAGCTGATGTATCTAGTTATACATTTACATATACTTTTTATTGCCTCTTAGGTTGATTAACATTTCCTTCCAGACTTTAATATAGTGTTGGTCAAGGGGAGGTCCTATATCTTTGACCTGCATTAGTTGATCTGGGTGGATGTTCCATTGAGCCTAGGATCAACAAGGCCATGGAAGTGTTAGGCCCTAAAGGGACAACCGCTTTAGAGAAGTCGGGGAGAAGGGACCCCCATGAACGAGGTTAGCTAGTGTACAGGATAGCAACTGTTATAGCACTCTATAAAGAGAGTGAGACAGTCTGTTTAGGTTACAAAGAGCTGTTTTGTGCTCCATCAAGGAGGACAGAAAGGAGTAGCTCTTGCCTAGGCTCTGCTGTGAATTGACCCTGTGTCACATCTACTGTAGGGGATCCGGACCACATGAGATATTGACAACCTAGCAGATGAACTCCCCAAGCTATTCCTATAGTGGTGCCATATTTTCTGTCTATACTTACACCGGTCACTGTACCTGACATTTATTCAAACAACCTCAAAGCTTGGTATTGTTCAACCCTGTGGATCTTTAAATTGAATAAAGCCTTTGCTGTATGTTTTGAAAGAACCCCTGGCGTCCTCTATTCTATTTGATTTACTTTTAGCAGTGTACAGATGTAGTACAACAACATCCTCACATGTTCCTTCCACTTAGCATAGGGCCATCCTGCTGAAAGAGGGGCTAATGTAACCCTTGTTCTACCATACTAGTTGGTCTTTAACCTGTTTCATCCAGTACATGACACAGCTCCATGCAATGTTAGTTTAAAAAGCCTTTATTTGCTCATGGCTTTAGATCTGCAACATTACAACGTTTATATCCACCCTATATCCAGCCCTTTGTCAAGTTACTGATACATTTACTGTGTTACAATTTATACTTCCTCTTACAGCGCCATCTCATGGCTACATTGTATCTTAACTCCCAACAGTGCGACAAGAAATCATTTTTATCACTTAACATTTAGGTTCAAATTTCTGTTTCATCAGGCATTCATTCTTAATAAATCTGTTTTATTAAGGTAATCCGCACAGATCAGTCCAAATCTGTAAAATAGTAAAATACAATAAATATACATTAAAAACAACCTAAATAAAAAATCTCACCTATGGCATGGGAAGCTACCTAAAAATGGGGTGGAGATCATATTCCCGATTAAGGCCACGGGGCTCCAATATTCATTTAGCTTCTTTTCTTAATAGTTCTTTATTTTTATTGCCCCCCCCATGTAATGTGGGGAAATTATCTATTATTTGAAATTTTAATTGGTGGCCCTTTTCGGTAAAATGTGATGAAACTGCCTGATCTATTTTTTTTTAATTTTAAACACCCCACCTCCTCCAAACACCCCACCACACACTGCATATCTCATTTAGTCATTTTGGCTGCTATCGGGGGGGAGCACAAATGCCCACAGTTCCAGGTGGGGGATGCAGGCCGGGTTGGCAGGGGCCGTGGGCCTGACCTCACCTTGTTTTTTCATGGTGTCCCCCTGGCCAAGTGCAACCCTGCTAATAAATATTATCAGAGAACATACATTATATATTGCTTGCAGTTAGTGACTAGGCATCAAATGTAGGACTCCTACACTTAGGGGCAGATGTATGAAGGGTCGAATATCGAGGGTTAATTAACCCTCGATATTCGACTAGGAACTAAAATCCTTCGACTTCGAATATCGAAGTCGAAGGATTTAGCGCAAATCCTACGATCGAACGATCGAAGGATAATTCCTTCGATCGAACGATTAAATCCTTCGAATCGAACGATTCGAAAGATTTTAATCCAACGATCGAAGGAATATCCTTCGATCAAAAAAACTCAGGCAAGCCTATGGGGACCTTCCCCATAGGCTAACATTGACTTCGGTAGCTTTTAGCTGCCGAAGTAGGGGGTCGAAGTTTTTTTTAAAGAGACAGTACTTCGACTATCGAATGGTCGAATAGTCGAACGATTTTTAGTTCAAATCGTTCGATTCATAGTCGTAGTCGTAGTCGAAGGTCGAAGTAGCCCATTCGATGGTCGAAGTAGCCCAAAAAACACTTCGAAATTCGAAGTTTTTTTAATTCGAATCCTTCACTCGAGCTTCATGAATCGGCCCCTTAGACAGAGCCACTATGATTTTTTTTCCCTACAAGTTAACAGTGTTGGTTTACAGTAAATGGTACTTCTTGTGACCCCTGGGCAAACCTGTACAACTGTAATAGATCTCCCAAAATTAAATGAAAATATGTGATCTTGTGTATTATAACCAGCAGGTGTCAGTCTACAGACATTTCACATTCAATCAGAACGTTCTATGGGTTGTTTCTGGTGCTAACTGCTTCACAGACAAACTGAAAAAGAATGTTTTTACATAACAGCAAAGTTGTTTTTCAGCAATAGAGAAATGTCTTAGCATTTGTCATACAGGGCATCTTTCTTATTCATATTTCTATGACCTAAAGTAACCAAATATATTATTCAAGGTGCTGTGGATAAAAGAGGTAGGGTTAATAATTTAATCTCTTTTTTATTTGCCAAACTGCAATTTTAATAAGGCACACGAGCATAAAAAGCCTTCAATTTGAAGGTTCTGGCAAAAAAACTGATATTATGCTCTTCATTTACCTGAAGTATACAGTACTGCTTATTTACACGTTTCTCCAGGGCAAGCATTTAATGGCTGTTCCTTAAACAGAATAAAATATGTGCTAGTCAGTGGCGGCCCATAAGATAATACAGTGAAACAGAAGCCATCATTTATTCTTTCTGTGTTTAATTGAATTTTTGTCCCCTTTGCTTAAAAACCTCATTCCACAGAGATTTTTTAAGAGAAAAGCACTGATTTGATGCCTGTGTTGTTCTTCAGCCCACACATAATTACCCAGAGGATGAAATGTTGTCCATTGCAAGGTCAGGTGTTTTCTAAATCTTTTTCCTCCACCTGATCTTTACTGGAGACAATGCTTACAAAACCTATAAGTATGACAAAGCAAACATCCTAAGAACAACATCAAGTCAAATTGCATATTTAATACATCTTTAATGTGAATTTAATTGCTTGTCATATATCTGCAGGAGAAGACGGAACATATAATATGTTACAGCTAGGCCACACAGGCTGGTTTAAATTCCTACTTAGTTTTCATCTCTATAAGAAATAAAAAGTCACATTGGAAAAGAAAAGTATAAATGCAAGTCAGCTAAATGAACTTAGATATGTCTCATATAGCATTGACTCCTTACTTGTGATATTACTTGGCACATTTATTTCAGTGGTATAAAGCCAAAAGCTTGCATACACTAGCACCATGGATATATTTTAACCCTAATAACCACTTGTAGCTACATTTAGGTGAGAAGGAATAAATTAAAGCAGGAGATGGCCAGGCCCAGAGGCAGATTAAGAGAGGAGTGTGATGTCAGGGGAAGAAGTAGTTCACTTCCTTATCGTCTGAGCAGGTACAAACATCCCACCCACCCTCCCCAATGTTTCATATTTTGTGAAATGTCAGGAGTTTACGTCTTTCATATTATCTATTGACAACTGAATATGAACGTTTCCGTATCTTTATAGATTATGTTTGTGAGAATCTGCATTTTATTAATTTATTTCAAATGAATGTCAAATTCTTGAACCAATGAATGTTTCCTATCACCATTGAGGTCAGGAAAGATTTTTTTCCCTCTTGAAGCACAATTGGCACTGGCTTCGGGCTGGGTTTCTTGCCTTCCTCTGGATCAAAACAGTGCACATATGATATTATATTTAAAATTTTATTTGTCACAGTAGCGATAGGACCTTGCCAGTGTACTGCACAGGTAAGTTTAGAAGAGGGAGAAAGGAGGTTCTCTCCTGTGACTGCACAGTGGATTGATTGATACAGATGCTACTACTGCTTGTGCTGGGGGCAACCTGCTTGGGTTTCCTATCATCAATACACTGCAGATGCAGGTCCGGCAGCAGGGCTGCTAAACTTCTCTTGTGTTGGCGGCAGGGCATAGCAGTGAGCTCTTGTTAAATTCTGGCTTTAGAATATTGCCTCAGGTTAAGCTGACAAGGTACAATTTTTTTGATAAAATGTGAATAAATGCTGTGGTCATTTTACACCCATCTCTGTCTCCTGGTTTTATTAAGGTATATCATAATGGGGTTTAGTGGGATGGCTCAAGGTGAAGGGTCAAATTGAGGAGTCCCTGGTCATGGCAATGATCAGCAAACCCAAACATTCTTGTAAAGTAACCCAAAGTGATCTGATCTCATTCTGCATAGACCTCCAGATCAGCAGTATGTACATTTATCCACCAAGTATGAAGTATGGATGCATTGCTTTTAGTACCAAAAGAGTTACCCCAATACAGAACCCACTTGTACAACCATATACATCCCTAGTCTAAGTAGGATCTATCATGGACCATTACTGCCCAAGGCAAAAGTGCACTGAGAATTGCACCCTATAGGGCGGATGCACTTAGCAGTTGCATCTAGGACAACTGTCATATCAGGCTGTGCTCTATATCTTGCACTAGGTTCAGAACAGGTACAAAATATATCACTGTGAGCAGCGGGGGGGGGTGAACGTAATGTCGATAGAGAGAGCAGCCTGTGCTACAACAAGGATTGCTAGCAGGGAGTAGCTCTACCTTAGGCTCTACTTTGCCTAAGTGAAGGGACCACAGTACTGACTAGGGATCCCTGATCCATTTCTGTTGCATTGGATCAGGACCACATAGGGCACTGAAATCCTAGGGATGACCCCTTCAGCTCCCCTAGCTATCTCCACATGGTGCCACATTGTGTTCACTCTGCTCCAAACTGTCCTGATGTTTAAATCTTATGCTGCACTGCCTCTGTGGATGTGTGAGTATTAACCCCTGTGGAACATTGTCTTGAACAATAAACCAGTTCTGTTTGTTTGCCTGGTGTCCTCTTTTTCACTTTTGACATATAGCGAAGGCCCATTCCTGTGTGAGCAAACATTAGAGTTATTCATAAAGGTACTTGTACTTATATATGCTTCTTTGCATATGTGCCCGACCTGGACCCGCCACCGAACACATCACAGTACCCAGAGCCACTACCTGACCCGGGCCCTATACAGTGAAAATTACCTTCCAACCCGGGACAGTAAAACTGGAAGTGGCATCACCGTAGACCAGAAGTGGCTTCAAACCGGGGCTGATTCGACCGCAAAAGGACAAATACATTGCCTAAAACACTACGCACCTTAGCCGGGTACCCAGGCGGGTTACCGGTTGATTACCCACATGGTCAGGGGATCATGGATTTTCTGACCTAAACCCGATCACTTTGCGGGTATTCCGCAGGTACCTAACCTGATGCAGGACTCTAACATAGTGCCATGTGTAAAGTTTGGCAGAGGAAGTGTAATAGTCTACAACTTTTTTTTATGATTTGGACTAGGAATCCATGTTCTTTGGGGGGAAAAACTCAAGTCTATAGCATTGTTACACCATTGTATCTGCACTGTAATTTAGCAACAAAAAGCTTTTACTGTGTTATACAATTCTATCAGGAAATGGCAGCATTTAAGTTTAAGTATGCAGCATAACATAAATGGCAGCATTTAGGTTTAAACTATGTATTCTAGGTAAATACAATAGCAGTTGGTCTTTTTTTCAGGTAGGCAAAGTCTTCCTAAAGTTGGGAGTGCACAGATTTGGTCCCCAGTGCTCAATCAGGATATTATTGAATTAGAGAGGGTCCAGGGAAGGGCAACTAAGCTGGTAGAATATATGGACAATCTTAGCTATGAGGAAAGACTGGCCAAGATGGGGTTGTTCACACTGGAGAAGAGGAATCGTATAATAACCTCTCTAATGCTTTATTTACTAGTAGGTCTTTCCAGCTGACAAGAAGTCAACCATTCTGATTAGAAGAAAGGCGGTTCTGTCTAAATATTCTAAAGGGGTTTTTTACAGTGAGAGCTTTAAAAAGGGGTTGGATGGCTTTTTAGCAAGTGAGGGAATACAGGGTTATGGAAGATAGCTCATAGTACAAGTTGATCCAGGGACTATTCCGATTTCCACCTTGGAGTCAGGAAGGATTTTTTTCCCCCTCTGAGGCAAATTGGAGAGGCTTCAAATGTTTGTTTTTTTTGCCTTCCTCTGGATCAAGTAGCAATTAGGCAGGTTATATATAGACTTAGAAGGTTGAACTTGACGAATGCATATCTTTTTTCAACCTAACTTACTATGTTACTATGTGAATGTTCAGGTCATCCTGATAGGATTGTATTGTTATTTCTACTTTTTATTACTCTACTATTATTATATAAAAAAGACACATGTCCAACATTTTGGTCTAGATAAAGTCTGCCACGTGATAAAACTTTACCAGAGGTGTTGGATTCAGCAATTAAATTTTTTATACGTTTTCATAAAAGTGTAATTCAATAATATTTTCCTGACAATCCCAGCAGTTTTGACAAATGCAAAAAGACATCAAACTGCTGGAAACCCGTATTTTGATCTCTGATAAATTGGATACTTCTCTTATTGCACCAACCATTTCAACAATTGGCATTGCCTCATTACTTCCTACTATTTTAATACCAGCACAGATGTGCCTCTGTATGACATGTGCCCTAAGAACTAAAAATATGATACATATTTGATACATACAGCTTTAATATTTTATTGGAAAAAATGTACAGCATTCTGCATGTAATATAAAACATAAATAAAACAATTCTATACAACTATTGTACATCATAGTATGGGTTTTGGATCATTCTAATTCCAAAGCACAGTTAATGACAACATATAACCCCTTTTAGTGCCAGTGGAGCTATTACACAAATAGTAATATAAAATACACAATTCACAGATAATAATTCATTAAAATGCTCATATGTTCATAAGTCTAAAAAAAATGTCTAAAAAAAATTCACACACAGACCGGTCTGTTGGACTTTTTGTTTCTATTTTTTTTTTAAATACAGTGTTTCAAATACGAAAATATATTTGAATATGGGCATAAAAAATGCATCGTTTTCCCAGAAGTTTTAGAATTGCCGCCAACAACATGAACATGATAAAAAAAAAAAACTGAGGGCAGCCAGAAAGGTATTAAAGGCTCAAACCAATGGTTATTTGCTCTGGCTCTACATTTTGTATGTAAGGACTAATTTGTAAGCAGAAATGTACTGAAGTACAAAAGAAGTATATGTTTTGAATTAACGAAGCTGCTAATTTTAACTGACCACTGTCTACCATTACTGCTGAGTTAGGTAATCATATATTTAAATGTTACGTTAAGTCTCATAGTAAAATTAAACTTGCTTTGTCAAATTCCATAAATATATTTCATATTACCACTCCTCAGAAAATTATAGTAGGACATAACCATGTCTGAACCCCGCTGGTTTGGCAATTCAATCATTTAGTTATTTGATCTTTTTTTTTTTTACCTAGTTTGGATTTAAAGAAACATCATTTAATACCTGGAATCAAACTAAACATCTAAAGGCAATTGCTGCACACAGCATTTCTAATGGTAATAAAATATATTCATGAAATTTTTTTCTGGTTAAATTAAGTCAAAGGCAACTGGACAGCTAGACTGTTTCTTGAAAATGTTTCCCCAGCATTTAAACCCTTGAGGGTAACAAAGTCATTAACCTACAATGCCACTTTGACATCCTTTCCCCGGTGGCTTACCAGTCTCAATAAATGGAACCATTGTGATTGGATATGTATGACTTTACTACTATCAAGGCTTTAATGCCGGGAAATTCCCCACCACTTCAGTTGAACTGAAAAAAGCCGCTCGGATGAGTGGTGACAAACTCTAAGGGGGTTATTTATTAAATAAATAAAATCTCTAAAAATTCTAATTTTTAGAGGGGGAAAAACCAATTTTTTTTAGAGATTTATTATACCCCGATGATGCAAAGAGCATGAATTCGAAAAAACTGCCATCTCAGACCTGTCAAGGTCCTGTATAAGTCAATGGAAGAGGGGTATATCTCAATTTTAAGTTTTCGTTATCTGTGCTGGGTTTAGTCAAAAAATCCGCCTTTTTCATGGTTTTCTAAGAAAAAATTCTAGCAATTTGGGAAAAGAGCCAGAAAAATTTGAGCTATTCGGAGAAAATCCCGATAAACCAGAGCAATTTGGGTTTTCACTCAATTTTATTGGGTATTTCGGCGATCCGATTAAATCAAGTTTTTTTTAATCAATAAATAAGCTAAAAATCAGGAATGGAAGTTTGGTCATGGTTTTTATTGATCACAGGATAAGAAGTCAGCACTCACCCTTCAAAAACAGTCTTTTGGTGCACGTCCCAGGCTGCCACCAACAGCCGAAATTCAGGAACACTTTGCAAAATAGACAGCACCCAACAGGAATTTTCTTAAAAAGCCTTTATTTAAAGGGCTTTATTCAGACGAAATACAGCAACGTTTCAGGCTTCCATTAGCCTTTCCTCAAGCTGAGGAAAAGGCTAATGGAAGCCTGAAACGTTGCTGTATTTCGTGCTGTATTTCATCTGAATAAAGCCCTTTAAATAAAGGCTTTTTAAGAAAATTCCTGTTGGGTGCTGTCTATTTTGCAAAGTGTCCATGATTTTTATTGATAAAATCTGAGATACATTTGCATTTTAGTAACCCCCGCAAATAGTCCAGTTGCCTTTGACTTCATTCTACTAGATACTGTATATCATGACCTGGATAAATGAGAATCTTCATAGACACCTAGGGGCAGATTTATGAAAGATCAAAGATTTAAATAATTTGGAAAATAAATAGATAAGCACCAGTACATTTTAAACATGTTTCGCACTGGTATTGCTTGTAAAAAAAACTGAAAAAAAAAACAATTGTGAATCTGTCCCTTATTGAGTTCACTGCCCATATACAGTACTAGTTAATGTGCTTAGTACAGGTATAGGATCCACTATCCAGAAATGCGAATTATGACAAGGCCATCTCTCATAGTGTAAAGAAATAATTCATGTTTTTTAAAAATGATTTCCTTTTTCTGTAATAATAATAATAATAATAATACAGTATTTTAGTAAAAACAATCCTATTGGGTTTATTCAATGTTTAAATGATTTTTAGTAGACAAGGGGGCCGATTAACTAAAGGTCGATAAAGTGAGTGTTATTTATAGCATGCCTTAAAAATTTTATAACTTCTTATAGTTTTATTCGATTCACTAAAAGTTCACTTGTCTAACTTAAGAAGTGATATTTTAACGTTCATTTTAGCTGAATTGTGTGCGGCATTTTATAGCATATATATTAGTGCAATCTATAGCACCTAAGACATTTGAGATGCCACTGGCAGAGTAGAAGTCTCTTTTTTCAGTATTCTAGTCATTCCTTTCCCTGGGAAACTTAATATAATTCCATGACACAGAACGCAGTGCATTCTGGATCTGCCCAAGGTATCATGATAATGTGTTAGTGGCTGTAGTCTCCAGTTCCTCATAAAGGTCTGTAATTGCTGCCCTACAGCTCCTCACTACATCTTCCTCTATTAACGCATTTGATATTGTTTAGTAATTCCTACTCCTGGGAGGTGTTAAATTTCACATTAATTATCACACTATTCTATACTTTTATCGCTTAAAAGAAGTTAGTGAATAATGTGTTAGTGATTTATTCTATTCTTTAAATATCACTATGCAATTAGAATACCGCTATGTCGAAATGTAGAATTAACGCTTGCTATTTGTCTATTAACGCATGCGAAAATACTTTAATGAATTGTTCCTTAAATAACGCATC
Organism: Xenopus laevis; assembly: GCF_017654675.1. Taxonomy (NCBI): domain Eukaryota; kingdom Metazoa; phylum Chordata; class Amphibia; order Anura; family Pipidae; genus Xenopus; species Xenopus laevis. The sequence goes on along the minus strand of NC_054377.1, from coordinate 47,285,058 downwards.
TTAAATAACGCATCTTAAATAACGCACATAGCTGTGCATTAAGGAATATCGACCTTTTGTGAATCAGCCCCAAAGTATGGAGATCCAAATTACGGAAAGACCCGTAATCCGGAAACCACAGGTCCCAAACATTCTGTATAACTGGTCCCATAAATGTATATTAAATAGGTATGTTCGCCTTTCTTTGACCCTATGTTTAATTTACCTACTTTTCCCAGCATTTGATGTGGATACTATCTAAAACTGCCCTTTTATAAATCAACACATAATGTTATACAATTAAGATGCTTCTGCTATTGTATGGAAATGCCTTACATATGTAAAATATACAGTTCAGACAGCCCATTTTTTACTATAGCACAAACACTCTATTGAGAGTTCAGTCTCCAAATACTCGGAATTTCAACAAAAAAAAAAATACTATTATGCTTCATGTCAATTTACAGGAATATCCTTTATTTGCCAAATAAATTAATACATTTGTACGCCATCTTCCATCAATAAGTTTCAATATGTGTTTGTTTTGCTAAAGCTTGTTCTAACTATACTTTGCTGAATTAACTTTTTAGATGGAATCTATGACAGTACACATTATTTTTTTAAAAAACTTGCTTTTCCAGCAGCAAGCAAGATAATAAGCACCAAAAAAATTATTTTTTCACCTGAAAGTTTTTCATTCTATGATATATTGTGCCAAAAGAGCTGTCCTGGAGCCAGCATTGCCACAGTATTCATATCGTTCATATAAGTTCTTGGCAATGGATATTCAAGAAGGCTGAAGACTTTTCTGATATTTCCAAATCATTGTTTACCAATAAAAAGTTATTTCATCATGAGGAGATTGTAGTTGGCCCATGGCCTCCGGGAAGAATTCATTGGCTTGCTGTAAATTATATTAAAATATTTTTTTAGGGCCCAGCCCACAAAATAATTATGCTCAGCACCATATATGATTGGACAGCACCAGTTTAACCATCCATCTTCTGATAGTTCATGATATTAATGCATCCTTTTTTAAGGCTGTTAGTCAGTAACAAAAATTTCCTGTTTCTTCATGGTTTTTCTTTGACACAATCTTGAAAAGTCATCAGAAATAATATCAATCCTCTGAAGGCTAATGAAATAAATGGCATTGTACAAGTGCTTTATTAAACAGTCCCTATTAAACCTGCAACTGTAAGGACCTCTTTGTGTGCTCTCAGGAGTGACCCCTATTTGTTATGATAAAGGCACTTCAAAACATAGTTTACTTCCAGAATGATCTTGTTCTTAATTCTGATACGCAACAGCGATTTGTTAAAAATGATTTAACATCTTGTTACTGGAGGTGTATTTCCACCTTTTCTCAAGATCCCATGACTTTTCTCCAGATAATGTTTCAGAACTGATGGTCTTGCTTATTCTCTGGATACCAGATACCAGAGGAAATGGTAGCTGTGATATATTAAAAAAGATGCATTCAAAAGAGGCTCAAAATGTGTCCCGGTAGTTTTTCTTCCTTGCACATGATTTACAACACTGTTTGCCATAGAATTTATGGTTACAGACACCATGCTGGGGGACCAGTGAACACCAGCTGTAGTAATCAATGCAAGATGTACTTTCTGTATAGAAACAAATCAAATAAAAAAAAATTCATAGTTAGTACTCTGTACTCTGACAATGTACTTTAATGAAAATATGCTATAAATAGGCAGCACGTCCATTTTCAAGCGACTCAGACAGAAGAGCAATACACATTTGTAAAAAGCAGGGCAGGCCTACCAGCATAAAAGTTTATAGTAAATAAAGTAGTTTAATGAACATACATGATCATTAGCTGCTTCTCCTTTCAGTTGGAAAAAAGTAAAGGAACAAATACCTCAAAATCATTGGTGAACATACAAGCTTATAACCACTTGCTTTCCATGCAATTTATTACCAGTTTTGTTAATATTATAGCTCCTACAAATACACACTAGCCACATACAACATTATGGAATACCTGCGTGGTGATAGGCATCGTTAATAATGTTCTACCAAGTTCCCCAAGGCAGGTGCAAGGCAAGTGCAAGGCAAGTAGTAAACAAATCAACATGTATATTTAAAAAAAAATGTGTAAAGTAAACAACATATTCCTATACAGGTATGCATCTGCAAACTAGGGAACAAAAGGAAGAAAATATTTTGATCCCCTAAAGTGGCTTATAGTCGCGTCATTTTAAGGGATCAGATTCAGTCCGGTCAGGCTCTTGCCTTCAGCTGAATCCTACTGAAAAAGGCTTGAATTTGCTTGTATCTAGGATTCTAGTATATACTTTTATTCATAATATCTTAACTTTTTAAGTCAGTGAGATAAAGTTTATTGCCAATAAGGGAACCCATTTTTATTTCTGTGTAGTATTTTATTTAATATTGAAAATCTCGTGTTAAGATGATCATATCAGAACAAGTATACTCATTCACAATACAAAGCACATCGACAAACTAGTAGTACACCTTGTTATAAATCAGTATAGAGAGCATGACTGTTATGCTTTTATAAATTATATTACATTACCTTGTGTTCCTGAAGTTGGGCAAAAGTGTATGTTGCAAGCTTGAGAAGCTGGAGGCTTCTGATATGGCAAACATCCAGCGGCTGGTCTTCCCTGGCGAACGCATTGCACAATCCGGGTTTGCACTCCTCCACCACATGTAACGGAGCACTAATTCAACATAGACTTATTTGTTATATAAGAATGCACTGATGCACTTTAATAACTATACAATGTACAGTAAGAATACTGACATTAAGGGGGTTATTTACTAAATCTCGAATTTATCTAATTTATCTAATAAAACACCCTTCCACAAACTCATTTATCAATAATTTTTCATGAAAAAGTCAGAGGGAAAAACTTTGTGATAGAACCAAGCATCAATTCGCATTGTATGATTGAGGCTCCGAAAACGCGACTTTATTGAATTCTCGCTGCGAAAACAACTTTTTCGGATTATTAGATGAAACCCCTGACTTTATTGGATTATACAGTACAGATCACAATGTCAATAAACAACTTTAGGGACATCTGCTGTTGACTTCTACAGGTTTGAAATTAAGTATTTTTGGATTCAGATTCTTAGCAGCTTTGGGGTATAATAAATCTCTAAAAATGTTATCTTTTTTCCATTAAACATTTGAGTTTTCCCCTTTGAAACCTCGACCAGTTAAATTCAAGGTTTAATAACTGTGCCCCTAAAAGTGAAAATCAGATTTTAAAACCAGCTATGGAATTTATAAAGCAAACACAATTATTACTCATATGTTTATATTTTTATTATGTATGTAAAATTCTGCATGTGACTGGGGCAGAGTATCAAAAGGCAATTTTTTTCTGGTAAAAAGTTGGTGTTTTTCTCAAAACTTCCATTTAATATTGCATATAAGTCAAGCTCAACAAAAAAAACTTTTTTGAGCCAAGTTTTAAAACTGATTCAAAAGAACTGTCTAGTCTTACCTGTTGCCATGGAGATGCATGCCATCCATTAATAGTACTGTATGGTGTATGCACAGGACACGGCGCACTGTTGCATGGCTGTTCCAGAGCTATATTTACTTTTTTTACACTGCGGCATCTTTTTGATGGAAAAGAGATGAGTTTGCCATTAGAATCTTTTTCAACACACTTCAGTTCACGCTTCTTCACACCTGGACCACATGTTGCTGAACACTGTGTATTAAATACAGGGGTAAACAAGGTTAAAAATAAAGAAATGGGAATTCCATTTTTTTAATTATTTGAGAGCAAAGTAAACGTAAATTCTGTTGATGCAGCCACAATTACAGAGACCGTAGAATGTAAGTGATTTAGCTCCAGATCAATGCGAAACTTTTCTACAAATTAAGTTCCAGTTTTTTTCCATAGCCTTCGATTTTCATGTGATAAAGGGCCAGATTCAATGCAGTGAGAAAAAGCTTTATCACATGAAAACCCATGGACGAGATTCAATTTGAGATGCAAATTTCATGTGACAAACCATGAGATAACTTTTTCTCACTGAATTAAATCTGACCCAAACAGTGAAATAAGTTGCATTAGACTCTAAGGGAAAACGTATGGGAAGATAAGCTTTTTTCATCAAATCAAACATCTAAAGAATATTTAGCTTTTGGAATGTGCAAGATTCTAAAGCCTCCTTTATGAGATCATAAAGATAAACGGGGGAATGTAATAAAATTCGCTAATGGAAAAACTATTCGCAATGCGAAAAAGTTATGCCTTTGCGCAAACAAATTTTGCTTTGCGTGAATTTAATATAGCTTTTGTGAACCCGAAAACTGCTTAGCGGCCACTTCCGAAAGTGGAAGACCGTTTGCGAATTTTATAGTTTGCGCCAATGCGCAGTCAATGTAATAAAACTTCTTAATGAAAAAGTCGTTATGTTTGCTCCAAAAGATTACGACACCTTCAAGCACTTCTTAAGAGTGCGCAATTAAAATTAACAGTTTAAGGAACAATATTGAATTGTGAGATATGGATTTTTAGTCTTATTGGAGCGAATTGTTTTGCTCTTTGTGACTTTAATTACATTCCCCTGAAAATGTTTAAACATTAAGGGGGTTATTTATTAAGATTTAAGTTGTGTTTTCCATGATAATTCGAGGTGATTTTTTTTGGTCAAAACTCAGATTTTGGGGTTGGGAAAAAACTCAAATTATTTTGAGATTTATTATACTCCGACCTTGGAAATAGCTTGAACCTGAAAATACACCATCTAAAACCTGTCGAGGTCATGTAGCAGTCAATGGCAGAGGTCCTTTGAACCATTTGAATATGTTAATTGCCTTCATGATGTTCCAGTTTTTTTTGGAGGGTTTTGCCTGAAACACGATAAATTTGAGTTTTTTCCCTCCGAAAACTCGATTAATTCGAGTTTTCTGGTTTTGCAAATCAAACTCGCTAAATCGAGTATTTTCCATTTAAGTTTTTCTTAAATAAGTAACCATTCTAGTTGTGAGTTCATTCAACTTTATTCGAGGTATAAAAAACTTGACCTTTGATAAATAGCCCCCTAAATAGATCTGTTTCAATGATATAAATCATGAAAGCATAGGATATCTTAATAAAACTGGTTTTGGGAATATATCGGTCAATCCAATATACAATATCTGGGTGGCAAGATTACAACTAAAGTAAAACATTGCTGTATCAGTCGATACTTTGGGTCCCTTTCGGATATAAATTCTGCAGATTGGCAACCACAGTTCTAAACAACTGGATTTGTGCAAAACTGTTTGTTTATTTATTTCATTATTTTTGTACTGGTACCTCAGTCCAAGCAGATACTGCCCACTGGAGTTTCTCATTTTTCTGGCAACGTGCTAGCATACAGCTTTCTGATGATTCTGGCTTCACTTGCATGGGACACAGATTTTCTGGAAGAATTTTATATTTTCCAGAATTCATACTTCTGCAGAAAACCTCTCGTTTCTTCATTCCCTTGCCACAGCTTCTGGAGCACTGTAAACAAATATTGCAAATATTGAGTAAGAAATCATGTATCATATGATCATTTACCAGATAGTCCTGTCCTGCCCACTATGGAATAAAACGTCAGTAAAATTTTGTAATAAGTTTTGCTTTAATGAAGAACATGTATTTATGTAATGTGCACACACTGCTGACATTTTCTTGAAAATGTAGGTGCGGCAGTCACAGGGGTAGTCACAAGTGTCCTCCACCCAAACACATTTTTTTTTGCATAGTGAAAGAAAATGTCATTCTAAGCAACTTTTTCAGTACACATTAATCATAAATGTTCATGGTTTAAAATCTATTTGTAAATATAATTGCTATTGAAAGCAGGACAGGGATAAACAAACACTGCTCCCCATTGCAACTTGTAAATTTAATATTTAATGTAAAGGTGCTTAGATTTTTTTGAAATTTTTAATAATGCATAAAAACTCTTTTTGACTGGAGTGCACCTTTAAACGTGTAACAGTCATATCTATCCCTCTAAATCCAAAGGAAAATGAAAAGTGTATTATATTTTTCCTTTACATGTCAATGTACTTTTGATAATTTGCTTGTATGTCTTACACATTCACTGAAACAGTTCTTTGCTCTGCATGAACTATGTGTTAGGTTTTATATTTATTCTGATCTGTATGGGGTCCATGTGTGAAAAAACACTGATGTAATGACATTAGAGCTTATGACTAATAACCGGTTTCCTAAATCTTTGATTTTACTTGGCTTGTAATACCATTAACCCTTGTAAAATCCCTTAGCATGTCCCAGACCTTATTAGGTTTTAAATAAAGTATAATATGTAGTGTTCAGTTTACTTTAATGTTGCTATATTAAATGCATATAATTATATTAATAGTATTTTTATGTTAAAAAAACCACTGCTGAGTTTAAATTAAAAAGCTGTGTTACTTCAAAAATAAACTCAAGACTTTTGTTCAAATACGTTAACTATATCAGTGGCAACAGGAATTACATTTTAGGTAATGCAGAATAAAATGTTCCTCTTCATAAATTAACATATCAATACAAGTTTGAACACCATGGCTCGAGGTACTTTATCACTACTCCATCGCTACTTGATGCAAAATCATTAATAATTAGCTTTATGTAAGAGAACACTCTCTGAGTATAAGTAAATGGTGAAACATGCAAAATAGTTAAAATTTATGGTACGTGGATGTTTTTCCTCTTACTTTACTCATATTGTAGGGCTGCATTCATACTAAAAAACTATGGAGTTTTTATTCATACTGACCACTAAATCATCGCAATAAATACCCAACTACAGGAATGTTTTGTCTCATGGCATTGCTTAAATGCATAACCAAGTGATTTCAGGCTTATCAGCAGTTAATTTCTTTTAACCAAAAATGCCAATGATGCAGGAAATGTTTTCTAAACTACAAAAAGTCTGAAAATTGTTTGTTGAGTACCTGAGACCAGGGGCCTGAGCTCCACTCTGCTGGGCAGTCCTGAATGTTACAAGCCTGCACTTGACTAGGAGTGCTCACCGGACATTGTGAATGGCCCACCAACATCTCAGTTTGCATTGTAGATTTCTGAACACACTGAATTTGCCGAGTTTGTTGTCCTCCACCACATGAAACACTGCAAGAGCTCCATTCATTAACCGACCAGCTGCAAACAAGATAGAGCTTAGATGAAATTATAATAAAAGAGATATTTTTGAATAAATTTCATGTGCAAAGGGGTGATGGGCAAATTCATCTGAAGCCTATTCATCATAGTCCACAATGCATTTGTTAGCTTTTGTGCCCTTGCAATTAAATATATATTTAAAACTTACTATGCTGGACATGGCTGGTCATTGCATATTTTGGGAACAGAATGTGGTTTGTTCTGAAGTGCACAGAAAGAGGAATCAACTTGTATTTGATGATCTTGTAGACAAACAAGTTTTGCCATCATCTGACCTTGAAGTGACATAAAAACACATGTAATACTGAGTGACAATATAAGGGTAAAGAATAAAAGAGAACACAATACATGAAGCAATACAAAGGAATAAGGCTATAAAAATTAAGGCTCACCTCCACCACAAGTGACAGAACACCCTGAATACACAGGGATCCAAGAAAAGTTCTTTGTTTTTATAGTCGTGGTATTTTCTTTTGCAGAGTTGGGTATGGTGAACTCCCAAGTAAGTCCTCGATTCTTTCCTTGGAAAAGGATCTAATTCATTGAAAGATAAAACATTACCAGCTGCTATATAATTAATATATTTGAGCAACTAGACATTATGGGCCAGATTCAATTGATGAGAAAAGCTTATCTCGTAATTGAATTCCAGATTTTCCCATAGAGCCAGATGCAATTCAATGAGAAATAATTATCTCATTGTTAATCACATGAAAACTAGACCATTAGGGGCAGATTTATCAAGGTTCAAATTGAAAATTAGAATTGAAAAATAGAATTAGAATCGAGTTTTTTATGAAAAATTTTAAAATTTGAATTTGATTTTTGAGATTTATCGTATTTTGGCCCTTTAAGAACTCAAATTCGACTATTCACCACTTAAAACCTGTCAAATTGCTGTTTAAGTCAATGGGAGATGTCCAGGGATCAATTTGGAGTTATTTGCAGCCTCCCTGACATTCAAGTTTTTTCAAATTTGATTCAAATACGATTCAAGTTTTCAGGTCGATTCTATTCATCAAACTTTTAAAAATTCAATTTTATTAATAAATTTTGTTTTGTCGAATTTCGAGTTCCTGCGAGTTTATGGGAGTTTTAAAAAAACTTATATGAATTCGAAATTTGACCCTTTATAAATGTGCCTCTTAAAGTCTATGGGAAAAACTAGAACTGCATTAGTTGTTTTTTCTCCTCAAATTGAATCTCATTTTCTAATTCTTCACATGATACATGATAAAATAACATTCTCTCATTGATTTGAATCTGGCCCTATGAGACTAAACATTATCTAACTATTATTCTTATACATTTTTCTTTTTATTGAACTAGTTACAATTTTCCTCACCTTTCACCCAACTCTACCCCCAACTAACTGAACTAAAACACACCATGACATTTTTTAAGGGGCAGTTTTATTACGGGTTAAATTGAAAATTCAAATTCGAATTTTGGATTTTTCTTTATGGTTGAAACTGTCAAATTCAACTAGGGAGTTATCCAATTTCAAATCGAGGTTTATTTAAAAAAAAATCAATTAGATTTTCAAGATTTATCATACTTTGGTCCTTTAAGAATTCAAATTTGACTATTCGCCACCTATAACCTGCTGAATTGCTGTTTAAGTCAATGGGAGAGGTCCAAGGCTTAATATGGAGATGTTTGCAGCCTTCCTGACATTCTAGTTTTTTACAGAGAAAAAACTTGAATCCGATTTGATCGAATTTGAATTTTGGTTAAAATTTTCCGGTTGTTTAAATTCACCCGTGTTTAAAAAATTTATTTTATTAATAAATTTTGACAATTTGAATTTCTAATTCATGGGAGTTTAAAAAAACTCACATGAATTCGAAATTTGACCCTGATAAATGTGCCTCCCAGTTTTCCATGCAAGCTCTTATTCAAAGACCATATTCCCTCAGCCAACAAATATAAGTGCATATTCAATGTCCCAATGAAGAATAAAACTCTGATAATTTCATATTGCTAATATATGAGATGGGGAAAGATGTACAAGGATAAATATTTGTATTGTATTGTATTTTTCAGTAAAATCAGAAAACCCCTAAAACACCCATGTATATGTCCTGTGAGAAATTCCTTTACAATAGCTGGGTTATTCCTATTGCTAGAAATGGGAGGCAGCAGAGTTATTGTAAACACCCCAAAATCTCCGCATGTGGCTTTGCCCTAAGCAAAGTTTAGTTGTTATTTAGCTGTCAATAGCAGAAATATTTATAAAACATTTTTTAATAAGCATAAAAACAAAAATAGTCCATTCTCCTAAAGCTGTTTACTCCATTTGCAAGGTTTTTAACTGTCCTACCTTTAAATAAGAAAACGTATATCCTATACCAGGATGCAAAGTGTATATTTTAACCTCTTTTCCAGTGTAAGTGAAGCAATGTTCAAAATGTGGTTCAGAAGCAGCAAAATCTTTACAGCTGAAATTATTTGAAAGAGATCCCCTGCCAAGCACTTCAGTATTTGGCTGCAAAGAACGCTGCACTTTAAATCTGCATAATATATTGATTAGTTGCAGTAGCTTGTAATGTGCGTAGTGTGAAAAGAAGAAAATATAGCATTCATAACCAAAATCCAAAGCTACCATCCAAAACGATGTAATGATTCTATTAATAGAGATTCAGTGGAAGTTTTCCAACCCAAATTTAAGAAATCTCCTAAATAATAAATGAAGCCGTTTCCTAACAAATCAACAATAAAAGTCTGTACTTAGAGCCAATAATATGGTGCTTGCAAGTTGGAAGGACCTCCAGGGTAACAGACTACTTGGCTGGATACCATCCAGATCTTACTCAGCCAAATACCAAGTGTTCCCAAATGAAAAGTTGGTAAGCAAGTTCCCTACCAGTTCAGTGTTGAGCTTAAGATGTACGCCTACCCCACCGACCACCTGACTTCAGACACAACAATCAGCAAGCTTGACCGCAAAGAAAAGAGTTATAAAATTTACAGCTTCTTAAGTTCAAAACCACAGACGCTATGCCAGACGCTATGCCAGATGCACAAAAGTCAATATAAAGTTATTTCTTGCTTCAGCTGATATCTTTCCATACAGTTGTTAGTACATTTTATTACCTACAGGACCAAAATTAACCCCCACACCTAAAGGGGCCAAGATACCTTTCAGTGTTTTAAATGTTGGTGTACTGCTTTCTTTGTTGAGATAAATGCACATTAAAATAATGATTCTCTTGTATTTTTAGAGCAAACAGGGCAATACATTTGAACAACTAAATACAAACTGCTGATTTTGCTTTTAGTGTGAAACACTGTTGTAAACCAGAATATTATTAAGAGACTTATATATAACATTACACATTTTATAAATTAAATGGGTTATTTACTAAACTATGATCAGGAATTTTAGGGCCACACTCAAAATTTTTTTTTAAAGCCTAATGCTGCAAAAAGCCTGAATCCGAAAATCCACCATCTCAGACCTGCCAAGGTTGTGTATAAGTCAATGGCAGAGGTCCCTACACTATTTTGAAGTTTCTGTGGTCTGGGGTAGAATTAGCCCGAAAATCCAACCCAATCACAATCACGAGATTCGGGGAAAAAACACTGAAAAAATTTACGATTCAGGTTTTTACCTCAACCGATAAAATAGAGCTTTTTTAATAATAAATTAGGTAAAATTGGGCATGGGGGTTTGTTTTTTTTATTTAAAAAATTAGATAAATTCAGATTTTAGTAAATAGCTCCTTAAGTATCTGTACAATGCAGCAAGGCTAGTTTCCATTGTTCATTTGCATTGGTAAAAAAAGCATATATGTGATGTACAGTATGGTCTTTGCTCTTGAAAAAGCAGTCATCATCCTGACCAACATGATAATTATAAAAATATGACTAATACTCCTTGTTTCCATTTTAGCTAAAGTGTATCAAAATATCATTAACCTCTAATTACAGATGTCTGGGTCTCTGTGGTCAAGTCAATTCTGAAGTTTTCATGAGTTTCCATTTGTGACAAAGATGTCCAAAGACATATATCCAGACTCAAGAAATATTAATGTATGGTGAAGTTAAGGGCAAATTTACTAAAGGGCGAAGTGACTGACATCATTTCGGGACTTCGTCGATTTACTAACAGTTGCTGACGTAACTTCGCTAGCGAAGGAAATAGACTCTAGCGGTACTTCGCTCCCTATCGCCAGACTCTGGCGAATGGACGTAACTATGCAAATTCACTAAGATGCGGATTTTACTGAATGTTACCTCATGCACCAGACTTGCCTTCGCCACCTCAGACCAGGCGAAAGTGCAATAGAGTATATAGGAGTTCCTAAAAAAACAGTTGAAAATTTTTCTAAATTTGCCTAATTTGTTGGCCCGAAACGGTGCCTAGTTTGTTGGCACAATAAATCACTTTCACAGGATTCAGAGTGTTGCAGCGTGTGTCTCTTGGAATTAAAAATTTTAAAAGCACCTGCGATGCCAATGTCACCCTGCCAGTTTGTTCTGATGACCTTGCTGGTGGTAGGCCATCTTGTTATGCATAAGTTCTTGCTGTATTTGACCAGGTTTTGACCTTTTTTCATTCTCCCTTACATGGACTGTTACCTGGATATTAGAATTTGTGCTATGTTAGCCCCCTTTGTGCTAAGCCTTGGACTTTTCCCTCCTTGCCATCCTGTTAACCCTGTTAGTGACAATATTCAGCTTTCCTTGTTCCTCATTCAGTAAAATGTATTCCTATTGACTTAACACCTGCATGTCTGCCTGTTTCCCAGCCTTCTCTTATGTCTCTGTTCCCAATAATATGATCTCTGGCCCTTGTCATGACTGATAATTAGTGATTGGCGAATAAATTTGCCAGGAGCAAACTTGTTGCGAATTTCCGCATTTCACCAATGGTGAAAATTCCGCCACGTTCAAAAAAGTCACGAGCATAAAAATAGTCGTGAGTCAAAATTAATCGGACATCTGTTGATGTTAATATATTTGGACAAAATAGGTGCGCGCATACAAATTGTCACGGCCGTCACAATTGACGCTCATCAAAATGATTTTGACTTCCATTGACTTTGCGTTTCCTGAATTTTTCACCCATCACTTCTGACAATTAAAAAAAGCTTGTTGTGCCAAATGCCTTTAATCCCATACTTCTGCTTTGCTAGTGCCTGAAAAATATTCATAGTCAGTGCTTTATCAAGTGTTTTGCCTGCTTAATATTTATTTTTTGATTTCCATAATAATGCTATTCATTGAAAGATCAGTTGCCTATGACTAACATGCATGAGCTCGTTCTCACTTCTAGATACTGTGATTCGTTTTTGAAGGAATTTTTGGAAACATTAAGTAACCATAGCACGTCGAAGCATTTCCATGAAGTATACCGTTAAGTATCACTGACTGAGGTTTGACATATGATTCCAAAATGTAACACCAATTTCAGAGACTGGACATAAAATAGCAAAGTTTGAAATTAAAATTGCTATAAATGTTCTGCATTTCACAATATATAGATTCTTATCCTTGCCAGGCCAAAAACCATATGAATGAGTACTTACAACACACACATTTACTACAATGACATTGACAATTTAAAATAATAATTATAACATGAGCCTTATGAAGGCAGATACTATAGTAACGGACTATCTAATTAAAAGATTTACACATATAAGCTCATAAAATATGCCTACAGCCTTTGCAGGCTGTAACCAAATGGCAAACAGGCCCTTCTGATAAACATAAAACACTTCTGGATTTCTTTGACTTTGGTTATCTTTAATACCTCCTGACTCCTGCCCTATTTACCTATATGCTGCCATATAGGGAACATCCATTAGGCAGGCAACGGGCAATCAGTGTACAATATTTTAAATAATAACACAATAAACCCTAAACAGCAATAGCTTTGGGGGGTGAGTAACTATAGACTATTGGTGTATGTATATGGCTGAATGGAAGAGCTTTCATTATTTGTGGAATATATTATTTTGTTAAATGTTCATATGAAAGCTGACACTTATTGGGTATCTATATCTATATTTACATGATAGTTACATCTGAAGGAGAACGGATATTGGGCACACAGGACCACAGGACCCTAGATCATTTTTATACTTATCACTATTTTAATTGCCCAGTAAAAAGACAGTAGGGATCATTCTGAAAGCCCATGGGCGCAAGTGCAAGAGCAATGATGAGCACAAGACAATTCTTTAATGCATTCATAAAAAACAGAAAGATATAAAAATGTTCAGAAATTATCAGAAAAAATTGAGTGTAAAAGCTTACTTCAAAGACAAGTGTCTCATTGGTGGGTCCAGCTGCATAAATGCTTTCAGGTTGCTGGAAAGATCGTTGATAGTCAAAAATAGTGCCAGCAAACGAGAACTTCCCAGGCCAGTCAATAGTCCAATCTGCAGTTAGGTAATATTTTTTCTTTTGGTTACGCACTGCAAGATAACTGGTAGATACTTCAAGTTCACGCACATGTATACTTCTGGCTCCAGCTGGTATAGTTACAACTGAATAATAACCTACCACGAAAGTAAAAAAAAAAAGAGTCATTTAATAAACTATTACAGAAGTGAAATCGAAAGCATGCATGCCTAAAGTAAGGATACTGGAAGAAGAAAACATATTCACCAGATAAAAACTGGTAAATTTTTCTTGTAAGTTTTACATAAAAAACAGGAAACATAAGTGTTCTAGCCATTATAAAATGCAGGGGATCTTTTTTCACATAGGGCTGAACAAGAGGACACCCCTTTAGCTTGAGGTCTAAAATTAGTTTTGAATATAATGTATGTACAGTAAGTATATATAGAAAACATGAACAGTACACTCAATGGGCTTAAACAATTGTAAGTTGATTTTCTATTTTGCTCAAAGGACCTTTCTTAATACCAAAATGACTGAAATGTTGACTTTTCCCATTTTAAGCACCATGAGAGCACCTATGTTCATGTTTTGCATTTTATCCTACTGAGGGAACACCTGTGCTGCTGCTATTTATATTTATATACCAGTGACTATAATCTTTTTTCCATACAAATTAACCATGCAACTACTAGTTGTTACTAGGCTACAACTACTAGTTCTGTACGTATAGATCATATAATTTTGTTTTACTATAGATTATATTTTAAGTCGTTTTGGCATTATACATGGTCACTGGGAATCCTTGGTCACTTCTAATATCCATATATTTCCCACCTTTATGATCAGCTCGGATCATAGGTTGTCCCCTTGAAACTTGGCTAATGGACTTTTAAAATACATGCGTAAAGACTTTAACCCATATGCTAGCCTTTTAATATAATAAGTAGAATGAAACTATAGCATATATTTCTCATACACAAAAGAGAAAAACTGAAAATACACAGTGAAATGAGCTATAAACTTATGGATTAGGGGTCAAAACCACTAAAGGGCGAATTTTCACCAGCGGCCACTTCACCACATTTTGCTCCACTTTACCAGGCGTGAATCATTACTACTACGCTAATTCACTAAAATGAGGAGTTGCGTCTCAGCAGCCAAGCGCTGACGAAGTTTTGCTAGTGTTAATTTGTCAGCGCAAGCTTTTCTTAGCGATCTGTTGCTAGCGTTCAGTTCTGCCTAGCTTCTGCCTAACTTCATTAGTACTCAATTTGAATAGGGCGGGTACACATAGGTCATATAGACATCTTTATTAAAGATTATTAATGCGTGAAGTTGCTACTTATTATCACACGTGTCCAAGGAAACAATATGAAGACAAAAGAGATCTTCTAATGTCCTAGACACGAGACCAACCTAAAAAAAATGTGGCATGCCCCTCAAAATGATTGGGAAAAAATCTAGTTAGAACTTTTGAAGGCAATCCTGCTTTAAAAACTGAAAAGAAGCCATCATTTTTTACAACTTTTTTTACGACTTTTCAGCATATAGGATTTGATGTCATTTACATAAGATTGAGGAGGATGCAGCTTCATTTTATCAGTTTGCCTGGTCTAAGGTAGTGAAGGAAACTCTGGAGAAAGAGGTAACGTTCTGTAAAATTCAGTGAATTTGCGGAGTAACGATTGTTCGCCTGAGCAAAAATACGCCTGGCAATGAAACTGCAATATTGACAGTCTGTTTCGCTAGCGAATTGTTGCCTACGCTTGTTATTAAATTGTCCCTGCGGATGAGATTACTGGTGAATTGTCGTTATCGACTGCCACTTTGCCCTTTAGTAAATCTGCCCTTAAGTATTACACTGAAAATATTTAAATATTGCCCTGTCTAAAGCCTAATAAAAAAAAGCACCACACCAGATGAGTTTTCTATTATTTGAAAATAATCCTGAAAATGAATAGAGCAATAAATGCAATGCCCTCTTTTATATTTTTCTACTGAAAAGGATATATACATATATTTGCAGCATTTAACACTACAGTATATTGGATATGTTGTGTTCATGGAATGTTTAAAGTCAGATTTAATTGGTACTGGCCAATGACATGTTCTTACCATTGGTTTTGTGCTGATTCAGATACTGCCCTCTGTAGAACGTGCATGTTGAATTATCACCTTTACAAACCCCACAGGCATCTAGAGTCGCTTTTGATCCAAGAACATAATCACACCCTACAAGCTGCCAACATAATTGCAAAACAAAAACTGCATTAAAAGCCTGTTAATGTCAGAGAGGATCATATCACAGGATGCAGTACCTCATTTCTTCGTGTTAAGAGCCAAGCTGAAATGAAAATCTGCTCTTCAATTTATACCTTCACTAAGTGAATATTACACCCTTGTAGATAATGTAAATCTCAATGCAGACAACAACAACCTCAACAACAACAACAACTGCTGAAATTATTTTTGCTTTGCATTTTATGAGAAAATGAGAGAAAAGAAAGAAAGGCTTATACCCAATTCAAATGTAGTATGTGGCACTTAAAACATTAAATATACAAGGTACATGTAAAAAAGATTTTTGCATTGATGGGGGCTCCATCTCTAAGATTGATCATATATATATATATATATATATATATATATATATATATATATATATATATATATATATATATATATATATATATATATATATATATATATATATATATATATATACATATATGAGAGAGAGAGAGAGAAAAAGATAGAGAGAGAGAGAGAGAGAGAATGATAGATAGATAGATAGATAGATAGATAGATAGAGATAGATAGATAGATAGATAGATAGATAGATAGATAGATAGATAGATAGATAGATAGATAGATGATAGATAGATAGATAGATAGATAGATAATTGAAACTGCCTGACTCAGCTAATACAATGGATCCTTGTCTCAAAAACAGAAGTAAGGCCATTCTAATGTACTAGCAGTATTAGCCGTTGGGGCATTCAACCACTGTTGGTTGTTCTGTCAAACAGAAGTCTAGCCAACATCTCTTCCCCCATGTAGGCATAAGGCAAATGACACTGGGTCTAAGCCATGATATAATAAAGGCATTTTAAGTTACTACAAGGTACTGTATTGGATGTCTGGAAGTGGATCATGGCCACAATAGAACGTGCACCTGTCTACTTGAGGAGTGCTGTGCTAACTTAGAATCTGTGATATAAGACAAATGGCAGATAAGATATTTTGTTGCCCAAAGGAAGCCACACTCCTGGCAGGTAACAAAGCACCCAAACTGCCACATCACCTACTTATCATGCAGGAACTTAGAGTTTGCTTACTGATAATATATGGGCAGCTAGACCAATGAATGACTGTCATGGCTTTGCAAAACATAACCTAAGCATCATCTAAGCATCTAAGACTCAAGTAGGAACAGACAAATAAGTGTGTGGTGCCTGTTCCCCTGCTTAATGCTGCCTACAGACACTGAAACTTAACTTGGTACCGTTGGTAGATGTTGGAACTATAGCATACATTAGCCATTTCCTCCTACCCCTATGGAGCATAAAAGTGGCAATTAAATTTATACATAAGAGGCAATGTTTATTTAAGTAAAAAGTTATACTGCATTACCCCAAAACCACTTTTTGTAGGGTTGGGTGCAAGCTTCTTAACACATCTCCAGGGAAGACAGTAAAAAAATTCACTATGTGTATGCTTGACAATGGGCTGGTTTTAAACAATGGACTTGTTTGGATAATTTAATTTATATCACCTATTTTATACCACTATAAAAGGTCATACTGTATGAAAGGGCTATGCAAATAAAGGAAACATCCGCAGACCATACCTCACAGCTGCCATCAATGCAGACATCATAACCAGTTGTGGAACATGGAGTTCCGTCTTTTACTTTGTTGGACATTGCAAAGAAAAAGTCGAAATCTTCAGCAGTACAATAAAGTTTACAGATGTTTTCCTCTGCAACAAAAAGTAAATTACTATCAATATTGAATTGCATCCTGATGTTGTATAAAGAATAGAAAAATGATATTATAAAAGATACAATTCTATTATACTGTACAAAATACAATAATAGCAAAACTTACCTTCTACTCGGGTATAAGGTTTCCATTTGTAATACCAGCCTCTGAAAGGCTTGCTATTGTACTCAGCGCATTGCTGGGCACGGAAATCTAATGTATTTGGTGGACACGACTGAATGTTGCAAAGCTGATAAATACGACTGGAACCCTGACAAAATTTTCCTCCATACTGTGGTCTGTAACATAAAATGCAAACTACATTAGAATACTGTTTTTCATATTGTAATGCATTCCTTTGGCATGTGATAGCTGCATGACATCGCTGCTGATGAATGTACAGGTATAGGATCTACTATTTGGAATGCTGGGGTCCAAGCGATCTTTCTAAAATTTGGATCTCCGTACCTTCAGTCTGTTAAAAACCATTTAAACATTAAATAAACCCAATAGGATTGGAATCATGCAGCTTAGTTAGGATCAAGTACAAGGTTCTGTGTTATTATTACAGAGAAAAGGGAAATCATTTTTTAAAAAAGAATTATTTGCTTAAAATGATGCCCTCTAAATTTAGCTCTAAATAACAGGTTTTCTAATAAGGCGTCCATTATTACATATTTCCAAAATTAGAAATGGATGACAAAGAGTTAAATAATAGAGTCTTCCAGCCTTACTTTGGTTTGTTGCAATGCCTCTCTTGATACATCACACCGCCACCACATTTTCTTGAACATTCTGACCAATCAGACCAATCCGACCAACCACCGTTAACTGGCTTTGGACCATGATCCCCAAATCTTACACACTGTCCTCTGCGACACCACTGTAAATAAAGGATTTGGCCACTTTTATTACCACTATTGTGAACACATACAATAAAGCTTTTAAACTGCTGAAATAAATCACTGGGCTCATTTATCAAAGTTGGGCTAAATTTGCAGCAACCAATCAGTGATTAGCATTTTTCTGCAAGATGCCTTTAGAACAATGCTAGCAAGCATTTGATTGGTTTCTCTTGGATTACCCAGGTGCAGATTTGCCCAGTGTTAATAAATTAACCCCACTGAGTCTTGTTTTTTTTTATAATACATGTTCTTGTGTTTCCTTAAAAATCAGTGTGATTATGGGCAGAACATTTTCAGTAGCCATGGTCTGGAAGGACTGGGGTGGGGCCAAAAATGCAATTTACGGATATTAAATAAAAATACACTAATTGCATTAAAGTAAGATAAATGATGAAAAATCAGTTCACTATTTATATATAATACACAATAGCCATGAATATCCTTTAAATTATATCTTTATAAACGGTGCTGAGTGATGTCATTGGTTATAATCAGAGCTTAGTAATGCCATTTCTGTCACATGACTCACTGAAATTTGTTTATTATAATAAATAAAGTACTCTCTGTTGCAAAATATGAGGATATTATAAGTCACCTTTTGACCTGTATAAAAATACTCCTCGGAAACTTATATATTCTTATATTTTACAAGAGGGGGGACTTTATTCACTATATAATTATTTACAGATTTTTTTAAGGTTAAGGTTATATTAACTTACCATATTTAGACCACAAATAGTGCCTTCCGCTGCTGGCATGAACTTTGTCTCACACCTATGACCAGCTTTGTGACACCAAAGTGACTTGCATATGTCCTGCAGACAGAAGAAAACATTTTAATATTAAAAAGCATAAGAAAATGTAGCCATAAAAATATCCTTATTATGGGCAATTCTCTTATGTATATTAAACATAGATATTAAATTACAGTGGTTCTATCACAAAGAACTGCAGAAATCATGACTCCCATTCTGCAGACAGCTGTTTTCCGTGCTCATGGATATGCTTACTTTTGTGTTCCCAAGAAATATCCACTTCCATGAATAAGGCATTTTGATTGGATATTCTCCCAAGAGAACCACAACAATGAAAAACATGTATGTCATAAACCTTATTTATCATTGTATGCCACAGGAATTTTATCTCTGCACACTACAACAATGTTTTCATTTTTAATAAAAAATTAATTACAAAGAATAAGGGGGTCCAGCAGATGTAATGTTGCATGTAGATGTTTGTAAGCATGGCGTCTCATAGGGATGGGCAGCATTTACTTTTGGGAGTATGGCACATTTTTTAATAAAAGCATTTATTTGTATGCAAAAGTTTTTCAGATACAACCTGTTATTCATGATATTTATAGAGAGACATGAAATGGGCAGGGATATAGTTTCATTAACTTCTTGTGCAAAGTGAAACATAAAAAAAACCTAGCCATACCTTGACAAAACTCAGGCTGCATTGCTTAGCCCTCGGTCCAAACTGCCATTTGCACTGGGTATCTGCATCATATATCTGCCCAGGCAGTTTATCAGGATATATGAAGTCTCCCAACTGCTTTGGCTCATCAATAAGACATGCCGACTGAGTTGTGCTACAATGAATTGCAAAGACAGTATTCTTTAAACCTAGATTACTTAAGGAGGTTTATTTACAAAAGCAAGCAAAATGTGCAAAGTGATAAAACAGACACAACTTGCCATGTTTTTACAAAAATGCAGCGCCCCGCCCCCCAGAATTCCAGAGCTATTGTGAGCATCTGCTAAACAGCAAGTAGTGACACTTGCAGACAGGTCACAAGGTTGCTTTGATAAATCATGCTTAATCCAAAATGCACCAGTTTGGGAGTGCTAATGCATAAAGTGTCAATAACACTGGCATTCAATTCACTTTACACAAATCATTTGTGTGTTGGTGCAATCATCTGAGGGAAACCTATAATTACTGACATCTTAGGTTGTTAATCCAGGGGTACCTTGTCTCCACTGGGCACTATACTCTGGAATTGCAGCAAGTAGTGACACTTGCAGACAGGTCACAAGGTTGCTTTGATAAATCATGCTTAATCCAAAATGCACCAGTTTGGGAGTGCTAATGCATAAAGTGTCAATAACACTGGCATTCAATTCACTTTACACAAATAATTTGTGTGTTGGTGCAATCATCTGAGGGAAACCTATAATTACTGACATCTTAGGTTGTTAATCCAGGGGTACCTTGTCTCCACTGGGCACTATACTCTGGAATTGCACGATATTCGTCAGACAAGGCTGCATGGGTGATTTGGTGCATTCTGCAAGATGCAAAGCTTTTAAGTGACACATTTTTAAGGTTCCCATTAGCACTTGTAATCATAAATGAGAATTAAAATTCATATTAATTAACAGTTTTGTAGTAGGCTTTCATTTATAACACTCAAATTTATTGCTGGGTTGTTTCGGGGTTGGCCATTGTCAATGGGCTCTTGATTCAGAAAAGGAGGGGAAAAGGACTGAGCAGCTTCAAGCACGAATGCTTTCAAGTGCAGGTAGTGGCTTTTCATGTAAATGCCTGTAACTAGTGATGGGCGAATTTATTCGCCAGGCGCGAATTCGTGGCGAATTTGCACGTTTTGCCGCCAGCGAATAAATTCGCCAAACGGCCGCAAAAATTCGCGCCAAAAATTCAAAAACGGACGCCGGCGTCAAAAACAAGCCGCCGGCGCCGTTTCGCGAATTTTTCGCCATTTCGCGCGAAATTCGCAAATTTTTCAGCGAAACTGCGCAAATTCGCCCATCACTACCAGTAACAATGTCATGAATTGGATTTTGTTGCTAAATGATTGAAGCCAACTTAATATGGCAGCAACTGCACTTGTGGTTTGGTTGTTCACCTTTAAGTTAACCTTTAGTATGATGTAAAAAATAATATTTTGAGACAGTTTGCAAGTAATTTTCATTGCGACATGTTGGTTTTACCGCAAGTTGTGACTTTGCGATATGTTGGTTTTACCTCCAGCAATTTCAATTATTTTCAATGGAGACGCATCTTTGTGACAAATCTGCCAGTTGGCCACTGCCCTAAAAGCTAAACATCTGAATTAGACAGCAGTGTTTACAGACTTCTATAGCTACAGTATGTGAAATCCATTCTGAAAAGAGTTAATTCCCTCTGACAATAGCTCTGGATGTTCACAGAACAGTTGTACACAGTGTTTCAACATGAAGGAAAATTTCACAAATTCTCCAGAAGAAAACAGAAGTAGAATGAAAGGTGAATGTTAACAGCAACACCTGGCAAGCAAAATAAAAAGTCAATTTCTGAGATGTTAAAAGCGTCAAAAACAAGAGGAACATCTGGTCTGCTCCTCTTCATAAGGTATGAATATGTTGGCTTGGGAGCTGTGCTGACACACTGACAGAAGTGATACGAATAGCAACTCATAAAGCTGTTGTGGTCAGTCCTGCTAGAATTCTTGGCAGCATCGCCACCATTCAAGTTAAACGATTTAATAAGTTAATTAAATTAAGAAACTTCACATCTGCAGAAATATGACAGTTATTTTCCCGTTGCAGTGTAACAGATGGCAGCTGGCTCTCACCTGAGGAATTTCTTAAGATATTGCCTGCTGCATGCAGACCAGGAAAAGAGACCATTATTTCCTGTTAGTGTGGGTGACATGATGTTGCCCTCCGCCTTCCCACATGGGTTCCCTTCTCCATCATGGATCATTCCAAAACTGTGAACAATACCGAGCAGTATTAATTTGAGAGACAGAAAGTTAATCACTTATTAAAAGATATCTCTCCACAGGTTAATACAGTATATCTCCATTATAAAAACAATTCCACAGCCTGCTGTGTGACCTTGAGCTATTATATAAGTTCTCGTTGCCACTGGATCACTTGTTTTAAAAATGTTACGTTTATCTTTTCATTTTTTTTTACCTGGGGGGGAGTGGGTCACCTTTCAGTTACCTTTATAAGCCCCCATACACAGGCTGATAAAAGTTGCCGAGTCAGCAGCTTATTGGCCCGTGCGTGGGGCCCACCAACGGGCTTCCCCGATCGATATCTGGCCAAAAGTCGCACAGATATCGATCGGGCAGGGTTAAAAATCCTGTTGGATACAAACATCTGTTTGTTGATTCGGTCCTGTGATCTGACCATCCATATTGGTTGCATTATGATCCAATTGTTCAGCCATAGGACCCACAATTGGATCAGCCCGATATCACCCACCTCAATGTGGGCATATCAGGGAGAGATCGTTTGGCGACATCAGCAGACGAGCGGATCTCCCTGTGTATGGCCACCATTATTAGTAAGTTATAGAGTGGCTCATCCCAAGCAACTTTTCGATTGGTCTTCATTAATATAATCCTTCTGGCTCTTTCCAGCTTTCAGATGGAGGTCATTGACCCCATCTATAACAAAAATGCTCTGTAAGGCTGCAAATTTATTGTTATTGCTCCTTTTAATACTAGTTTTACTAGTAATTTGGACGCTGGCTACCAGATTGCTGAAATAGCAAGCTGGAGAGCTATTAAATAAAAAGTTTGAATAAAAAAGTTTAATAAAAAGTTAAATAACTCAAAAACTACAAATAATAAAAAAATTAAAACCAATTGTAAATTGTCTCAGAATAATGTAACTTAAAGGTGAACAACCCCTTTAACTACAAAAGTCGGGCTATCAAACTAGCAGTGTGGGTCATTTGTATGATAAACATACAGTATGACAAATAATTGGCTCACTAGGGGGCACATTTACTTAGCTCGAGTGAAGGATTAGAATGAAAAATACTTTGAATTTCGAAGTATTTTTTTGGCTACTTCGACCATCGAATTGGCTACTTCGACCTTCGACTACAACTTCGAATCGATCGATTTGAACTAAAAATCGTTCAACCATTCGACCATTCGATAGTCGAAGTACTGTCTCTCTTTAAAAAAAACTTCGACCACCTACAGTACTTCGCCACCTAAAACCTACCGATCACCAATTTTAGCCTATGGGGAAGGTCCCCATAGGCTTTCCTAGCAATTTCTGATTGAAGGAAAATCGTTCGATTGATGGATTAAAATCCTTCGAATCGTACGATTCAAAAGGATTTAACCATTCGATTTTTCCTTCGATCGAACGATTTGCGGTAAATCCTTCGACTTCGATATTCGAAGTCGAAGGATTTAACTTCGATGGTCGAATATCGAGGGTTAATTAACCCTCGATATTCGACCCATAGTAAATGTGCCCCCAGGTGTATAAAATTAAACTACACTGGATTTCTTACAGGATATTTACAGGATATTTAAAAAAAGAATTTAACTACCATACAAACATACACCAAAATGCATATAACTGTGTCGTTTTGCTATTTACCTTAAAAGAAACAAAGGGGAGGGTAACTTACTTGTGACCAGACTCATGAGCAATAGTAAAAGCCAATCCCAAACCAGTGTCTTCGTTTATTGTACAACTGCGGTATTTGCTGCACATGCCATTGATAGGAGCAAAACCTGAGTTGGAAATAAGACATATCAGTGTTGTCCATATTATGTTGGTCAAATGATCAGACTAAAGAGAAAAACTGCAAGACTAGACCATTCATCAGAATGTACTGCAGCATTAATTCAATACCGAGCATTCTATCTTTCTGCAGGATGGATATAGGGAACTGATGCGAACATGTGGCTAAAGATAGGACTCTTTTGATAGATAAGACTAGCTTTGTACTTAGATACAAGACATTTTGGGATGGCACAGATTCATTTTGGGAGTAAGATTAGATCTAACCATCTATATGCATTAACCATCTATATGCTTATGTGCATACACACAGTGTACACAAATAAACCATACATGTCAGGTCTCATAAGCCAATTAATGGACAAAGTCTGTCTTCTACTCCTATACTTCTTCCTGTTACAGTTAGAAGTGATCACGTTGGTAGCACAGAGAATATCATAAAATGGTTGTTCAAGGTAAAATATTTACTGATACGTATATTCCAGTTTGTTAAGATTCATTTTAATATGTCACTTAATAAGATGTAAACTATCTGTTGCTTAAGTATTAATCTTTCTTTCAGTAATATGAAGAGTGCTACTGTATTTAGTAAAACAAGCACTGGAGTGCAGTAAGTCCCCATATCAAGGGTACCAAAATGTAAATATATACATATAAGTTCTGCACTCCCGCAAGCTACAGCCTTACACATTGTGTGCCTTCCTAGCATTAGTTCAACTGTAATGTCCTGTGCTGATTGAAAGCTCCGTAGTTTTATTCTATTTACCTAAAGTATCACAAGGCTCATTTTTCCATGAACAGATATCTAATCCCGTTAACAGTATGGCATGGTCATGCCTTTTCCCATGCTTTCCCGTGAGAGCTGACTGCCACTGACAAAAGTTGTTTAATGATTGATCAGCGTGATGATTGATTGTAAATCCTGCCTGTGGAAAAAAAACAGAAAAGGAAAACTAATTATTCACAGGCCTTAGCTGAAGGTGTCAAACAAACAGTGTTGTCACATAGTTTATGCAGGCTGGCAACAGATAGAACTGATGTACCTTTGGGAAGTGGGATCAGTGAAACAATGTGGCTGTGACAAGGTGACAAAAAGGACTTTATTTATTTGTTTACACTCGGAAAGCAGCAGATAAAAGGTAGAAGAGAAATCATTCATATATCAGAGTCCAGGGATCTGGTATCTATATTGCTGCTGTTGGACTACAGTTTCAACAGATGCTGAGAGTTTTACAGCAGGCTAAAACTCCATAACCGTTATTCAGGAAAGCTAACCTTAGTTGCTTTTACACCAGAAAACGTTGCTTTCATTCCCTGCCAGTAGTTCAGTTAATAACGTCAACATACTTGTGCTGCAGAAAATGTTTTATTTTACACTTTGGGTGGCTATTTCAATAAAACAGCAACATTTTTCTTGTAGCTTAATGTAATTAGTTTACATTTTCCCCATGGAAAAAATAGCATCCTGATAATGCCATTGATATGGTCTATATGGATATACTGACAGGATAGTATTCCTAAACAATTAGACCCCACACTGGAAAAGTCTGTGCATTGTCATTCCTTGTCATTCAACAGCTTCAAAAGAGATCTCTTCCTCCCAATGTACTTAACACACTTAACAAAAAAGGTATGTGGCCCACTGCTCCCACCTTACAAAAATAACCTTAGTGGTTTTACTGTTTTCCTTGGAAAGGAATGTCTTCAGCACAGGTCCTTGGTGGAGTCCAGACAGTCCACTCATCGTAGTTACTTACATACAGTACTGTGGGGGGCCTGAGTGGTTCCAGAGCCATGTTATGGGCATATCTCCTAAGCATCTTCCTTATGAAACATTTTCATTGTAACAACTGAAAGGACTCCTTGTTCAGTGATTATTAACCACATTCGGGTCACCATGTTTCTTTAGGGTGGGTCTCCATTAACCCCTTTAATAAAGTGAATGTCCTGTTACAATACTGAAAAAAGGTGCATAATTCAATCTAAACCAGAAGTCCTCAAATTTGTTTACCCGTGAGCAACCTTCAAATCTAAAAGAACAACCTGCTTTGAGACCACTGGGAGCAACATCCAAAGGGTAGGTGATCAACATATTGCTTGTGCACCACTGGTTGGGGATCACTGCTCTAAACCATTTTTTTGTGGGGCACAAAGGTGAGTCTCCATGAGATAAAGGTCAGAAAAACCCCTACCTAGTCTTACTGCATGTATTTATGTTCCATCTTATAGCTGTGCTCAGGTGGCATTGCCACACTAAGCCTTCATTAAGACTCTTCAGTTGCCACTCACAGGCAGACATTGACTACTCTTGATCATCTCAACAGCCTACTGGCCCATTTAAAGGCCCCAAATATTTCCATCCTTGACTGTTATCTAATCATGGCTTGTTTAGGCTTTTATTGGGTAGGCTGAAAATCTTGCACATGGATGTGTTCTGCATCTGACAGGTCTGCTCAAGCAAAAGAAAATACCTTTATCTAAAAATTTCACTTCCAGAAAGACCTACAATTTTTCAAACTCACACTCTTTGTAGTTCTGACACATCTTTCCTACCTTTAGCAACTCAAACTACACTTAGATTTCTATCTCTGGTGGTAATATCTTGCTAATTAAAAAAAAGGAAATACAAATTTGAAAGTTTAAAATGAAAATGTGTTATTCAGTTAATTCTCTAAAAGGAGATATTAAAAGTAATGGCTAGCCATTATAATAAATTATCCATATGCATTTCCAAATGCAAATTATCTTTAGCCACATAAATGCCTATACTGTTTCAGTAAAACATGATTTTGTATACTTTTGTTTTCACTATATAGGGCTCTCTGTCCAAAATCAGAAATATTAATTATTGAATTATTTAATATGGATATTAAATAAAATGAAGACACTGAATGGGTAGGGATTTATGCAAAAGCTTATACATGTCTTCTGATGGAGTAGATAGCAAATAAGCTTCAACAATGACTTTATTTAAACCATCTCTGTTTATTGAGCAAAAATAATTGATATATCAATTCAAATTGATTTGTGAATGTGTTACTGGTACCAAAAATGGACACATAAACATTAAAATAAAGCATTTACTATACTGTACATCAAATATGTCATTTGTTTAGAAATGTAGTTAAACAACATACCTGTTCATCTTCCAGTAGCAAAAGGCTAACAACCACAATATTGATATCTGTTCCTATTGTCCCATCCTTGAAAAGATTTGAAACCTAAAAAGAAATTGGAAGGGTATTTACTGTATATGTGTTTTTGTAATATGGAAACTTTGACCAAGTACCTTTGATGCTTAGTTTGTTATTGATATTTTTTTCCATCAGACCCTCCATTATCATATGAAATTCTGTTTTCCTAAATGCTGCCTGGATAATTAAGCCCTATCAACTAGATATTTGTTAAAATTCCAACATTACACCTGCACAATAAACATTTATATAATTATAACAAAATATGTTATAATTTAAAAAAATTAAGAATGCAGGCAAATTAAATTACAGTATCTTCGAATGCCATTGTCTATACCATATTGTAAATTCCTTTTAGGGTGAACTACTCCCTTTATTATTAATCCCTAGGGCTGGAGTCACACTGGAAATATAGTAGGGGGACATAATATCCTGCTTACTGTATATATATGTTTACAATAACTTACATGCTCCGCTTGTATTGAGAAGTTTCCAAATAAACAGATCTCAATTAATTGGCTGCTTGGGTGGTGGGACAAATCAGTTTGACCCAATCATTTGGACTATGGACCAACAATCAGATTAGATTAGGATTTATTCATTCAGGAGAAGACCACGTGTTCAGGTCATCCTCACCTGACATTTTTTGTCCCCCCAGCCAATATCTGACTAAAGCTGGCCATAGATGTAAAGATCTTTGAAAGATCTTTCCGTTATCTTGAGACCACGATAATCTCAAAACGATAGTTTAAATGTACGATTTGTCCATCAACTAAAAAGACAATTTCAGGCAATATTGCCAAGAAAACTAAGGGTAGCTGCCTGCTTGGCCCTGCAAACATATATAGATTGCACTTGGACCGATAAAATACGTTCCAAAACCATTGGGAGTACTGTTACTGAAAGATAATAATTCAGGGTATAATATACTTAAATGTATATATACCACAGTAAAAGGGAAAGATTTCAACTTCAAAATTAGGTGCAGTTCAGTATTTCAAAACATAGCACAATCAACATTTGGATTTGTAAAGAATAGCCTTTACATTAATTTCAATATAATACAGATCCCATATGATTGTGCGCCATAGCAGCAAATACAGCTTGGTCTACTGTATTTGGAATAATAATTGGCAAATATCTATTTGATGTTCATGTTCACCCAGATCTAGTATGTCTTGGCAACAAATCAGATTTGTAGTTCCAAACAAGACTACCATTTAATGCCACCTACTGATTTTCTCAAGCTATTTTGGAAAGCTAAAGTGATGTTTATGTTTTCACACTGGCGAGTTACTTTATTGACAGTGGGAAAGCGTTTTCGGGAGATTAGCTGTCCATGGTAGGGCAGAATTACAGCTGGTGTCTAATCTCCACTTCTGAAAAAGCCCTTATAAACAATTCAAATGTATAGTATGTGTTTTTGGGTTCATGTCAAACCGCAAGATCTTACCATATTCATAACTGTCAGTATGTAAGTGGTCACACTGTCTTTGCCGTGTTTGTCAACCATTTTCTTATCTGCCACAACTAGCGTTTCAACCACCAAACCCCCCGAATGTTGGGATTTTGTAGCAGATCGCTTTGCTCTTGCTAAATTTCCATATTCATCTGCTCTTGCATAAGCATCTTTTGCCAATAACCTCTGTGAATCTATGATGAAAAGTTACACATACAATTTAGACACCTTAATCAGTACATAATAGCATTATAAAACAGTACCTAATTGAGAAACATTTATCTGAAGATACTGGTACACTGTTTCCAAATCATAGAAGCTCACAAATTCAAACAACCTTTAGATGTGATGACATGCATACAAATGTCCCTACTGCCATCTCTGTTAATAAAAGACTATTAATAGTGCACTATTGATAAACTTATGTAGCAACCAACTCAACTGCATATATGGGTTTTTACATAATCTGCCAATTCCCCATTACAGGACAGTTCATCCAGAATCAGAGAGTATTGCAAGAAGGTATGTTGAAACCCAACCTCTGACCTGGCATACATGTCCAGATGGTGGGCACTGAATTTAAATCATTTTATCTAGGGCCCAATAGCTGTTGGGGGGGTACAGCCAAAATAATGTATCATGGCCCATTTATAAAAAAAATTAATAGAAAACATCCACTGAAATAATATTGATTTTTTTTAAAAAATATTCTCCACTCACATGTGTTTTGCTTTCCACAAAAATGTTTCTGCAAACTATTAGAACTTCTTAAAGATGTTTGTTCGGATTGTACTGGATGCTTTTCATTGGCACGTTTGGAATACACTTTGTTGGGGGCCACCTTGTCTTCTGCTGACCGCCTATATAGTACATGCGGATGGTGTCCATCAGGTGATGTATAATTGTGCTTTTCTGCGAGGTGCTGAGGTAACGGTGATATGAAGAACTCATTGGTATGTGTCCTTAGGAAACCTGACTACAAAGAAAACATTTTTAGAATATGTTATTAACTCTCAATGCTATATAATATGTGACACTGAAGATAGGTTTATTTTTTTAAATTACACCTAATGGATGCATTGGATGAAGTTATCCAGAAAATTTATCCAGAGATGACATTATCCATATATCATATAATATGGTCTTATGTGTCACATAGCTGTAAATCCAGAGCTAATTTGGAAACCACTGGCATTCGCTGTGCGCTACTTAAGTCAGGTGATAAAAGGACCGTTAGTATTGAGTTCACTCTTGCAAATCACTTTGGATGGTAATTGTGATTTTAAAGTTAAAACTATGCGCTGATCTGGTATATCATCATTCATACCATTGCAAACCATTGATGTAAAAATCCGCTGGTTATTGATAGATACCAGATCACTGGATAGTCAATTATTTCACCTTTTAATGTAATAGTAAAAAAAACTCAGCATGCTTTATTAAATCATTTTCTGCATAATTATGTTTGTTTAAGGATGCATAGTGTATTTAAAGCTATTCAGTACATAATCCTCTGCGACTGTGTTCTCAGGTACAAAAGCCAGTACAAGAATTATAATCCCTTTGATAAATGCACACATATCTATTTCCGCTTGGCTTCAGGGTACATATTTTAAATGGAACTGGCAGAGCAAAGCTACAACAAGACTGTCATTTGGGAGAATAATAATCTCCTTTATTCTAACAAAAGGGCAGCTATTATTTTAATGGCAAACTACATTTCTTTTTATTCTGTGCTTTGCCAGAAAAAGCAATAGTAATGTATTGTTGATAATTGTTCCAGTGAATGCTCATGTGGTATAATACACAGGATATTGTTTGCATACTTTTTTAGTCTCATTCAACTTGTAAGGATCTTTTATTAAGTAAGACAATTTTGCTTCCTCAACGGTTTAAAGACACAAATGCAAAATTGCCTTTTGTTTTCTTTCTAATATTTACTTTTATTTGGCCAAATTAACCAAAATGTAACGTTTGCAGTTAGTGTATTGGATACAGATTATAGGCTAATTGTTGTTTCTAATAATTACTCCTCATATTTAAATAATGTTTGCAGTATCATTATTTTGTGGTAAATTTCCAAGAATGTTCACGTTTCGCCGCAAGCAAATTAATTTGCGAGACTGCAGTAACAATTATCCAACGAAAAAGTCATGTCAAACGAAAAAAGGCACATGTCAAAATTGGTACATACATAAAAATAGTCACGCTTCAAAATTATTTGGACACCCATTGACATTGGATCAAATAGTTGTAAAAAATGATGCTCGTTTCAAAATTGACACGCATCAAAATTATTTTGATGCCCATTGACTTCAATGCATTTCGGAATTTTTTGCCGATCAATAATGGTCATTTATATAAAGCATTAATTATATCTTCTACTGAAGACAATAATAGATCAGAAGAAATTTTATAAACCTTCATGGCAAGAAATCAGTGCTTGGTTACTTAATAGATGACAGATTGATTTCTGTCTTTACACAAGGTAAACCATTCAAAATGGCAATATTTAATTAGACCACTTTTATAATGATCTGCAGGACCTTCTGACAGGTAATACCAGAAACAGTAGAGATTGCAAAAATACATCAGGAATACATGCACATGCAGTGGTAAGGAGTACTGATCTGAAACCAGATATCTTGGAGAAAAAAGTTTAATAGACCTTACAAAGCCGCAGGAGATGGATTCTAGCTGAATTAATCAAAGTCAAAACCCAAACACAAAAACCCAAAAAAGGGCTATACAAATGGGCTTTCTTATTCCTTATTCCCTTCCTATTCTTATTCCTTATGGTTGTATTATAGCACATGCTATCAAGATAATGCTTAGGATTCTACAATCCAGACTCTAGCAATAAAAAGACAGAGAACTACCAGATTTACAGGTTGGTCTCTAAAGTGCCAAAAGCACTAAAGATAAAGGTAAAATGAAACAAGAAACTGAGTTTCAGAAAAGCCTTTATTTTTACTTTATTGACTACTCTAAATGCTTTGACAGTGAAGACCATAAAAGACTATGGTTAGCACCTAAAAAAGTTGGCCAGGTACCTCTCATTTTGCTCCTGTGGAGTCTTTATGTAGATCAAGAAGCCACAGTAATGGACATGTACTGGGAAGGAGTTAACAATAAACAAGAATCTATGAACCAATTATGTTATAAGCAAATTAATAATATACTCAGCCAAGAAGTCCCTCTTGGCTTAGAATCTGCCCTCGCAAAATCATCAGGCAAGCATCTTTTCTCCAAACCCAAGCCCATCTTTAATAGTCTTTCCTCATAGATTTATCATTCCGTGCATGTCTCTGCACTGATACTGCCTACAGTTTGTTATTCCAAAAATCCCCATATTATTTTCAATTAAAGAGGCTGCCAAATAATTTGCATTTATGTTATTTTTGCCCACATGCACAATGTTTAATTTATCAACATTAACTGGAAAAACCCTTCTCCATGCAAACAGAAAAGTGGCTCTAACTTTCAAGAATCAGATTAAATCCATTTTTCAACACTACCCTACAGTGATTAATTCCCCAGCATTTAGGAACCAAGTTTTTTTTTTTTATTTTGATGATAGTTTTCCTTTAGATTAAAGGGTAGATTAAAACTCTACTGAACGTTCCACATCATTTAACTTACAAATACCTATAAAAACATAGGAATCCACATCAATACTCTATTCTTTTTTAATCCTTGATAAAATAAAACCCACAAGATGTTTATATTTTTATAATTACATATGATTAATATCACTAAGCCACAAATTCTTATCAGTAAAGGAAATCTTTAAATTACCGTGAACAATAAATGCATACTCAACACAATGATATAAACTGTGACTTCATTCCAGCTTGTTAAGAGCTCAAAACTTCAAACCAGCCTTAAGTTGTTCAAACATAAAGACATGAGCAGGCACGTAGCAGAGACATGGGGAAGAAACAGATACAGAACTACAAATCAAATGCACTGAACCAAGAGCTGAGAATAATCCTTGATGAATCCATTCATTGTCTAAGTAGCCATAATGCATAATAAACCTGCTGAAGTTATCTTCAACATCTATTTTAGATTTTCAAAATACCATGATTGGGGTCTGTCCTTGGCCCTTTGCTTTTTAACTAGTTTTTCAATGACCTAGAGGTGGGCATTTTAAGTTCTATACAAGTTCTATGCAAGATGCTGTTACTTTGCAGAACAATCTGACTATATTGGAAAACTGGGCATCATTCTGGCAAAAGTGGTACCTGTAAGGTAATACTCTATGGTAGAAATAACACAAATGCAAGTTAGATGGTAGTGTATTGGAGGACCTCCTCCATTGAGTAGGATCTTGGGATATTTGTGGGTAACAAACTGTGTAACTCTAGGCTGTTTCACTAAAACAAGCAAAGTACTGTCTTGCATTAAAAAACTCGAGGGATGAAAACATAATTGTGCCCCTTTGTAGATTCCCGGTAAGCCCTCATCTAGAGTATGTCATGCAGTTTTGGGCTCTAGTACTTCAGAAAAGATTTTAATGATTTGGAAAGAGTGCAGAGTCCTGCAACTAAACTGGTAAAAGGAATGGAAAATACAAAAAAACTGTTAAGGTTGGGGTTGTCTCCAGAAAAAAGTGTTAGAAAGGGGACATGATTATTCGACTTTAGAGAGATAATGGGTTATCTTTTCTCACATAGAAAAGAGCAAAGTAGGAGAGTCCACCCCTTTAGATTAGAGGAACAGATCTTTAATTTTAAACAGTGTAGGCGGTTCATCACAGTAAGAGCAGTGTGGTTGTGGAATAGAGATGTCGCGAACTGTTCGCCGGCGAACTTGTTCGCGCGAACATCGGGTGTTCGCGCTCGCCGGAAGTTCGCGAACGTCGCGCGACGTTCGCCATTTTGGGTTCGCCATTGTTGGCGCTTTTTTTTGCCCTCTCACCCCAGACCAGCAGGTACATGGCAGCCAATCAGGAAGCTCTCCCCTGGACCACTCCCCTTCCCTATAAAAACCGAAGCCCTGCAGCGTTTTTTCACTCTGCCTGTGTGTGCTGAAGAGATAGTGTAGGGAGAGAGCTGCTGCCTGTTAGTGATTTCAGGGACAGTTGAAAGTTTGCTGGCTAGTAATCGTTTTGATACTGCTCTGTTATTGGAGGGACAGAAGTCTGCAGGGGTTTGAGGGACATTTAAGCTTAGGTAGCTTTGCTGGCTAGTAATCTACCTTCTACTGCAGTGCTCTGTATGTAGCTGCAGTGGGCAGCTGTCCTGCTTCTGATCTCATCTGCTGACTGCTGCAATAACAGTAGTCCTTGTAAGGACTGCTTTTATTTATTTTTTTGTTGTTTTACTACTACTACTACTACTACTACTATAAGAGCCCAGTGCTATTAGTCTAGCAGTGTTGGGGAGTGGGACTGGTGTGCTAATCTGCTGCTCCTAGTAGTTCAGCAGCACCAACTTTAATTTTTTTTTTTTAATATTCATTTTTTTTTATTTTACTTTTTTTTATTTTACTACCGCTGTAGTAGTGTATAAGTTGACCTTTTAGGCATTATTTGCCCTGTAGGCATTATTTGCACAGTGTTTTCTTCAACCCGCCATCTAGCTGTGTGACCTTGTTCACATTCTGTCTAAATATCCATAATATTACCGTCTCCAGAAAAAACACCGGAGTGACTTTTTTCAAGCAGCCATAATATATTTTACGTAATCCGTATCCACCGCTGTAGTAGTGTATACGTTGACCTTGTAGGCATTATTTGCACAGTGTTTTCTTCAACCCGCCACCTAGCTGTGTGACCTTGTTCACATTCTGTCTAAATATCCATAATATTACCGTCTCCAGAAAAAACACCGGAGTGACTTTTTTCAAGCAGCCATAATATATTTTACGTAATCCGTATCCACCGCTGTAGTAGTGTATACGTTGACCTTGTAGGCATTATTTGCACAGTGTTTTCTTCAACCCGCCATCTAGCTGTGTGACCTTGTTCACATTCTGTCTAAATATCCATAATATTACCGTCTCCAGAAAAAACACCGGAGTGACTTTTTTCAAGCAGCCATAATATATTTTACGTAATCCGTATCCACCGCTGTAGTAGTGTATACGTTGACCTTGTAGGCATTATTTGCACAGTGTTTTCTTCAACCCGCCACCTAGCTGTGTGACCTTGTTCACATTCTGTCTAAATATCCATAATATTACCGTCTCCAGAAAAAACACCGGAGTGACTTTTTTCAAGCAGCCATAATATATTTTACGTAATCCGTATCCACCGCTGTAGTAGTGTATACGTTGACCTTGTAGGCATTATTTGCACAGTGTTTTCTTCAACCCGCCATCTAGCTGTGTGACCTTGTTCACATTCTGTCTAAATATCCATAATATTACCGTCTCCAGAAAAAACACCGGAGTGACTTTTTTCAAGCAGCCATAATATATTTTACGTAATCCGTATCCACCGCTGTAGTAGTGTATACGTTGACCTTGTAGGCATTATTTGCACAGTGTTTTCTTCAACCCGCCATCTAGCTGTGTGACCTTGTTCACATTCTGTCTAAATATCCATAATATTACCGTCTCCAGAAAAAACACCGGAGTCACTTTTTTCAAGCAGCATTCATATATTTTACGTAATCCGTATCCACCGCTGTAGTAGTGTATACGTTGGCCTTGTAGGCATTATTTGCACACTGTTTTCTTCAACCCGCCATCGAGCTGTGTGACCTTGTTCCCATTCTGTCTAAATATCCATAATATTACCGTCTCCAGAAAAAACACCGGAGTCACTTTTTTCAAGCAGCATTCATATATTTTACGTAATCCGTATCCACCGCTGTAGTAGTGTATACGTTGGCCTTGTAGGCATTATTTGCACACTGTTTTCTTCAACCCGCCATCGAGCTGTGTGACCTTGTTCCCATTCTGTCTAAATATCCATAATATTACCGTCTCCAGAAAAAACACCGGAGTCACTTTTTTCAAGCAGCCATAATATATTTTACGTAATGGCGAAAAATGACTATTTTCAGCATTTATATGGCATATTTTTTCTGGCAACTGTGCTTCAGTGGCTGCGTCCAAAAAAACTGGGCAAACAATGCCTACAAGGTCAACGTATGGCAGTTGTTTAAAGAGAACAGTAGATTACTAGCCAGCAAAGCTACCTAAGCTAAAATGTCCCTCAAATCCCTGCAGACTTCTGTCCCTCCAATACAGAGCAGTATCAAGCAGATTACTAGCCAGCAAACTTACTATCATCTGTCCCTGAAATCACTAACAGCTCTCCCCCTACACTATCTCTTCCAAGCACACACAGGCAGATTTTTCAGATACATTTTTGCCCTTGATCCCCCTCTGGCATGCCACTGTCCAGGTCGTTGCACCCTTTAAACAACTTTAAAATCATTTTTCTGGCCAGAAATGTCTTTTCTAGATGTTAAAGTTCGCCTTCCCATTGAAGTCTATGGGGTTCGCGAACCGTTCGCGAACCGCTCGCGTTTTTGCGCAAGTTCGCGAATATGTTCGCGAACTTTTTTTCCGACGTTCGCTACATCCCTATTGTGGAATGCTGGTTGATGTTATGATGGTCGGTTCTATTTATGCCTTGAGTGGCTTGGATGACTTCTTAAACAAGCATACTATCCATGGTTATAGTGATCTTAGGATTTACAGCTAGTTTAGTATAGTTATCAGTTTGTAAGTTTTAAGTGAGTACATAGTATAGATAAGTCAATTTATATGTGTGATACATGGGTGCTGGGGTTCATTTGGAGGGGTTGAACTTGATGGACTTAACTATCTAACTTTTTTATTATTATTATTATTATTATTATTACAAATACATAATATCCACATTATTGTACACATTCTTATTCACATTATTTAATTAATATACTCTAAACATGTCATATAAAAATCTATTGCATTTATAGATATGTCAGTATTCTCTACATGTCAAAATAGAATAAGCATGAAATTAAACAAATTTTCACCATACAGATATCTTTTAGGTTGCGGAGCCATGCATAGGGGGCAACTCACAAAGATAAATACCAAATGAGTGTAGCATGCTTGACTAGTACACACTGGTGTAGAACAAACTACAATCTTAAAAGAACTTCATGCTTTATGTTAATCACACAAAAAAAAGATTTGGACAAGAAACGACATATTTCCCTTTTCCCTGTGTTCTAATGAATGTCTCGCAAACATCTTTTATTCAATGGCAACAACCATGGATATATCACTTCAAGCTAAGGAAATTGTATAGCCATGTTTTTCTTAAGGGTGTAATGAAATATAAAACACTGCTGGTAAAAGGTCAATGTAACTATCTAATAAATACTCGCAAAACAGTAAGAAAAAGACAAATATTTGTCATCTTCTAAGAGTAATGATCCATCATCTTCAATAGTCGAATGAGAACTCAAATATATCTTACTGGAAGATATCTACTGTAAGTCTCTGAAAGGAAATATAAAGCATCTTCACAAGTAGTCTGCTACAGTAAAGTGTGCAGGCACTACTTATTATAAGCACAGAACATGTGCTTGCTTTCTTATTTGTATTTTGCTACAAGTTTAAAAGGTTCAGAACAGAACTACATTCAATTCGTTTCCAGGGCATGTACTCATCATCTGGGAGAAAGAAGGAATAGTCAGTGAACTTTTAAAAACAGGGGCCCTTGCAACCGATATTCTTTATGTTGTGATGGGGGCATCTGAATTAAATGGTTTATAAGCCAGATTAAACATTTTTGAAAAGTGAAAGCAAGTGTAATTCTAAGCACAAGAATCTCAGAAAGAAAATAAGTAGCTAGCAAAAAGAGGAGCAGCACTTTAATAAGAAAAGTGTATCCAAAATGGATGGCTCACTGCATTTGTCTGTTTTGGAGTAAGGGTCAGAAATTGTTCTTAAGAGCTTGGGCTTTCATCCGATTGTTGAGGGAAAGACACATATTTGGGAGGAAACAATTGGACTAAAGTAAAAAAAAAAATACTAACTATATCAGCAATTCGATTACAAACTAGTAAAGTTTGTTTTTTAACAAGATTTATTTAATAGCAGATGCTTACTTTCAATATTATTCCCCTTTAAATGAATGGATATTGGAGGGCCCCAAAACTTGCATAATTGTCTGCCCAACAGACTGGTTTTTCACATTTTCACATTTTTTTTTTATTCACAGGTTTCTTGACCGATACCATGTTTGTGTTGTGAAGTTAAAAAAATGATATAAAAAAGTCTAATCCAACATTGCTTATTAAGGCCACCATGAACTGAATATCGATCAGGTAACTAGCTTATCACAGATTTTATGTTTTTTTATACTAAAAAACAAGAGAGCTTTTGAAAGCTATCAAAGGCCAGCCATTAACTTTTTTCTTTTAAAAACATTCCATGTGTATCAAGGTAATCTGAACTTAAAAGGATGTCTGTTGTTGTTGTTGCCTGTTCAGTACAGAGTCACAATTGTAAATTGTCTTCTTCCTAAGGAAAGAACGCTTGCCAGAGCTTTTCATCTGTCGGCTCTTTCCCTAAATTGATATAATGTGATAAAATAAGTTGCAACGTTTTTCAATTCATTGACACTATTCCAATACATGTTCCTATCTATTTTTGGCAGTTTGTGCACTATGGTGTCCATTCAGCTATGAATAGCTTGCAAGTGAAATTACCAGTCTGTGCATGGCAGTAAATCCAGGGGTTCCCTTAGGGGTTTGCATGAGTAACCACAACTTACACATGATTCCAAAAATGGACCTAACTTTGTGGACACCACATGGTGACCATTTGCATGGCTTCTTACTCCTTAAAGGAGAACTACAGCTTAATTAAAGTAGTAGGCTAGAAATGTTGCACATTATGTTTTGGACTTCTGTACCAGCCCAAGGCAACCACAGCACCTTAGCAGAGAAGATCTATGCCTATGAAAATGCCC
Organism: Xenopus laevis; assembly: GCF_017654675.1. Taxonomy (NCBI): domain Eukaryota; kingdom Metazoa; phylum Chordata; class Amphibia; order Anura; family Pipidae; genus Xenopus; species Xenopus laevis. Next base: position 47,246,568 of record NC_054377.1, on the reverse strand, counting down.
CAGTAGCTCCCCATCTTCTTTTCTGCTGATTCACTGCAAATGCTCTGTGCTGCTGTCACTTACTGATCTTAGGGACCGACTCAAAGGGGCCGATTCACTATGGGTCGAATATCGAGGGTTAATTAACCCTCGATATTTGACTAGGAATTAAAATCCTTCGACTTCGAATATCGAAGTCGAAGGATTTAGCGCAGATAGTTCGATCGAACGATCGAAGGATTATTCCTTCGATCGAACGATAAAATCCTTCGAATCTAACGATTCGAAGGATTTTAATCCAACGATCGAAGGAATATCCTTCGATCAAAAAAAGTTAGCCAAGCCTATGGGGACCTTCCCCATAGGCTAACATTGACTTCGGTAGCTTTTAGATGGCGAACTAGGGGGTCGAAGTTTTTTTTAAAGAGACAGTACTTCGACTATCGAATGGTCGAATAGTCGAACAATTTTTTACTTCAAATCCTTTGATTCGAAGTCGTAGTCGAAGGTCGAAGTAGCCCAAAAAAAACTTCGAAATTCGAAGTTTTTTACCTTCGAATCCTTCACTCGAAGTTAGTGAATCGGCCCCAAAATATACAGTACACATAGAATATAAATGTCACAATATAAGGCTGATTAATAATTAATACAGATAATTACTACATGGCAGCACAAAAACTATTGTAACTAGCAATCTTATGATCAGTCATATTTTAAACTATTTCACACTAAGGGGGTCTATTTACTAATGTTTAAATTTATATATATTTTTCTAAATCCAATTTTTTCTCTCAAAATTCACGTTATTTATTTCTCTAAAAATTCAAGATTTATGAAGTGTAAAAACCATGAAGAACTCTGTTACAAAACGTTGGTAAGTAAAAGCAGGTCCTACAGAAGTCAATGGGAGCTGCATTCATACTGTTGGGCATTTTTTTGGCCATTTGGACTATAACAGATTTTTGAATTTTCTTTTTTTTTGCAAGTAGTTGTCCAAAAATCTAAAACATTTTGAGGTTTTTGAATTTTTAGTGCATTGTTTAGTGCATGTTTTTTTCTTTCATGCTTTTTATATTCAAGTCTTTTACATGGCATCCATGGTTTTAGAGAAAATTTGCTTATTCGTGCTTTCAAAAAACCTCTATAACCACTAAAACGTGAATTTTAATAAATGGGCCTCCTGTTGTATGGCCAGTTTTAGTAAAATAAATCTGCCTAATACATTCTGTAATGCATCACTTGATTACTTTGTTTTCCCTAAAGGATCAAAGAAATTTCAAGTGCATATAACTTTCTTATACTCCCATTTCCTTCATAATTCATTGACCATTACTAAACATTCCTTTGCCCTGCAGTTGTCACAATAAAACTGTGCTGTCTAATAGATTAAGTCTATTTTATATGTAGCAGTAAAATATCGGGGCATAATCTTACCAAATCATTTACCAAACCATCAGTTTTATGGCCCATACACAGTAAGATTTGAGCTGCAGATTGGGCCACTTCTAAATGAGTCGGCAGATTATCTGTTCATGTATGGGGTCCACCAATGGGCTTGCCCAACCAATACCTTGAAAATTGTTCAGATATCAATAGGACAGGCTTATAAATCCAGCAGGATGAGAAGTGCATTGTCCCATTGACACGACAGTAGGCCCCAATGGGTTGATCCAAACTTTGGCCCTAGAGTCAATGATTGGATCAGCCCAATTCAGTCCAGAATGTGGATGTCCAAGTCAGGCTTGTTTGGTGATCTCGCCAAATGAGCAGATCTGGCCATGTGTAGCTACCGTAACTTACATGAAGTGCCACTTTCACCATCTTTACTGTCAGCAAAACCTAGCGTTAAATCTGTGATTCATTATAGAACTTTCTATATGCAAAATATGTTGTTTTTTACAATGTTGTATTATGTTACTCAGTATAAGCTTATCATTTACACTGTAATGATAATAAAACGTTTAATTACATTTAATTAATATGTTCCTGCAACCTTCCCCAATGATATCTCTCTAGCTATCAAACACATTTAGTGTCTCTTTTCCATGTTTATGTTGTGTATTTCTCCAGCTCATAACCAGTTGGCCTCTCATGAATGAATTCGACATTATCCCACAATTAAAAGATTTAAATTAGTTACAAATACAAGGATAGCTTTGTATCCAAGTATATATCTTTCATATATTTCATTATGCCTAGTTACACAATGCTGTTCCTATTCATTAATGCAATTTTATAATGTTTTTTCATCCTCTGAAATAGGCAATGGCGTAGGAGACTGACAGTTTTTCTTGGGTAAAATCATGGCAATCAGACACAAATTATTATTACTGTTTGGAAATTGTTAGACTTAAGGCATGCGAGTCACTACTACCCAAATTGTATTTTAAACCCTATGATTCCAGAAAGGTGTTAACGAAAGAGATTAGTGATAATTAACTGCAGCCATATTAGATGAGGAAATCATGGTGATCAAAAAGCTCCATGTGTTGTAAATCTAAAGGTGTTGTGATCCCTAAGGTCATCTTTATCCCTAACCTCTTAAGCTGCCACATACAAATGAAATATCTGCTTGAAATGCATCTGTGCATGCGTCTGTGCTCACTGACATTAGCAGTTCAGGAAGATTTATTTATTTGCATGATAATTCATAGCTAGGAAGTATTAATGCAGAGTGCTTATCTAAGTTAGGCACACTCCTCCACTTTACGCAATCAGCCAAACAATCCTAGGTTTGTACTTACAAGGTCTAGATAAATCTATGTTTGTTTATAACTTGTGCACCATAATTCTAAGGCTTTTACATTGCCACAGTAGGGATGCAAACTCTACATTATGATGGTGATTAAATGGAGATAACATATACAATACTCATCAGAGCTTACACAAAAATACACACAGACGCATAAAACTTTTAGTATGTTATAGAATGGTTAATTCTAAACTTTTCAATTGGCCTTAATTTTTTTCTTTTTTATAGCTTTTGAATTATTTGCCTTCTTCTTCAGGGCCGAATTTACACATCTGCCACCCCTAGGCCCGCTGTCGTTCTTTGCCCTGTCCCTCCCTTTTATTTGCTCAAATTGTCATCATTGGGACTGGAGCAATGGGGATTGGTGCACAGGAGATTTAAAAATCTATTGTATCTCCTGCTCATCCCCAGTGTTTCTGAACCAATGTGAGTGTGGTTGGGCAGCATGCCGCCCCCTAAAAATCTGCCGCCCTAGGCCCGGCCAACTCTTTCCAGCTTTCAAATGGGGACCACTGATCCCATTAAAAAAATGCTCTGTAAGGCTACAAATGTATTGCTATTGCTAATTTTTATTACTCGTTTTTCTATTTAGGCCTCCCATATTCATGTTCCAGTCTCTTATTCAAATCAATGCATGGTTGTTAGGGTAATCTGGACCCTAGCAACCAGATTGCTGAAACTGCAATTCAGAGAGCTGCTAAAGAAAAAGCTAAGCATCTCAAAAGTCACAAATAAATAATGAAAACTAATTTCAAATTGTCTCAGAATATCACTAAAAGTTAATTTAAAGGTGAACAACCCCTTTAGTCAGCTATGCAAGTATTAAGCAACCATAGCCATCCATGGGCGTAAAAAAAAAGGTTTATTATGTGAATATCATGGACGAGATTCAATTGCAGATGCAATTCAATTCAGAAAAATTTATCTCATGGTTTGTCATGTGAAAACTCTTTTGAAGTCTATGGGAAAAAAACTGAAATTGAATTAAGAGAAACGTTTTTTCTCCTCCAATCAAATCTTTTCCATTACTTTTCACATGATAAACAATGAGATAACTTTTTCTCGCTGAATTGAATCTGACCCTGTGTTTGAAATGTCCATGCTGTAACCCTATAAATGTTAAGTTCCAATTTTTGTCAGAAACTAAGTCACCTAGTGAGATTTAGGCCTGCTGTATGTGTTTGTTGGGTAGATGTTTTCAGCTGCATTCACCACATTACAATAATGTCTCCATTAATAGACTGCAACACAATCTGTCCTTTAAGCATAAGGTTTCAGATAAGCTCAGATGGTTAAGTGATGGGATAAAAAGAAGCATTTTGGGAAACATTTTGCTACAATTGCTATTCCGGCTCCTTTTCCTCATGAAAGAAAAACAATTAGTTCAGCTCCTTCTGGTTTCTGTTGAAATGTGTCAGCAGTTTTCTACTGTCACAACTCACAGCAAACTCCGGAAGATGCATTGAACACAGATGGCACTGGTATGTTGTTTCTATCTACTGCATCACCCCAGACTCTGCCCCCAATTCCCTTATGCTAAACTAAGGCTAAGCTGAATCGTGTAATTTAACACAAAACCAAATAAATTCTTCTTCCAGTGCATCTTACAGCATTCCCCCAAATCACACACATTATGAAATATAGAAAATATATATATAAGCTCGAAACAAGGATATTATGAAATCAACTTTTTGTCCAATAAATGAATATGTGCATTTTTCTCCAAATTGTGGCATAATTATGGGTGAAAAATTCCCTTTAAAACTAAAAATTCATCTTAATGTGTCATTTGCACCCGCTAAAGATGCCTGCCTTTGTACACCTCTTTATATTTGCTGTCTGTACAATTGTGTTAAATGGGCCATTTTATGAAAGTGCTTCTAAATTTGGAACTTAAGGAAGTAGTTAATGGGAGATTCTCCATATAATAAACTTATTCCCAAGTAACAATCTTGTTTGACCATCTTCCGTTTCATCAGGAAATGTCATTTTTATAGTAATATATTTGAGTAGATTAACATTATTGGGTGTCTGTACTACTGGAGTCAAACTTAGCCTCTACAGACACAGCACTAATCACAAAAATGTATATAAACACTGTGTATGGATGCTGGGTTTTTATTTGAAGGGGTAGAACTTGATGGACTTTGTCTTTTTTCAACCCAATTTAACTATGTAACTATGTAACTGTACTGAAATAGTGTCCTACCACTATGTTGTTTTGCTTGATGAGGATAGGAACAATACACAATACTAAGTGCTATAGGGAATCCTGTACCTGAGCCTACATGTAAAGGTGGCCATACACGGGCAGATAAAGCTGCCGATATCGGTCGTTTGGACCGATTTGACAGCTTATCTGCCCGTGTATGGGGGCTTCCGACGGGTCTTCCCGATCGATATCTGGCCACGATATCGATCGGGAAGGTTGGATTTTTACCCGACCGACCCGTCGGAGCCGCTTGGCGCATCGTAATTCGATCGTTCGGCCATACGGCCGAACGCTCGAATTACCCCCGATATAGCCACGCAGTTTAGTGGCATATCGGGGAAAGATCCGCTCGTTTGGCGATGTCGCCAAACGAGCGGATCTTTGAGTCTATGGCCACCTTAAGTGCCCATTTACATTTACATTACATTAGGCTATGCATGTTCTAAATAAGTATTATTGCTACTGTTTTCACTGTCTGTTGGTCTCCATACCTAAAGTGGCAGATTAAAGCTGCGATATCAGTCCTTTAGACCGATTCAGCAGCTTATCTGCCAGTGTATGGGGCCTCCAACTGGTCTTCTCAATCAATATATGGCCAAGATGTTGATCGGGGAGGTTTGATTTTTCTGTTGACCGAGGACCGCAACGGTAGTTGATATGGTCCTCATCCCATCGGTTCTCATTTTCTTTGTTGTAATCCGATCATTTGGCCCTAGGGCAGAATGTTCGGATAAACATGATATCCCCTGCAATTGGTAGGCATAATGGGGAATGATCCACTCATTTAACAACCTTCCCAAACGACCAGATCTTATCTTGTATGGCCACCTTTAGTGATAGATCCTTTACTTGCCTTTGATCAGATATCAATTTCATAGCTGCCTTTGTATTCTGTGCTCTCTTCACTACTTATTGTGCTCCTGCTAACTGGTGCGCACATTGAGGGTATATGAAAAACCAGCCATGTTTGGGTGATGCCAATATTGGCACAGTCTCAATTATTACACAATTTACAAAGGAACATATCTCTTGTATTCAGATGTGAGTAACATGCTAGAAAGTCTGGGGGGGGGGAATGCTGCATCATGGGTAGAAAACATGATTAAGAAATGGGTCTAACTTTCATAAATGCAGATTAAGTGAACATTAGATGTAAATGCTATTAAGGTGCTTTAATTTCCTGATGTTATTGGTCTATTAAAAGAAAATATTGATTAGGAAACAAATGTAACAATACATATAATAAAGATAGCAAATAAATGTAACAATTACTACTGGAGGCCTGTTAGGCTCTTACATGCGTCTGTGTGAATACAGCCCCCTTGACAATAATTGAGTGTGTTTAATCCTGCGCTCCCCTGCGGCTGAACAGAAGAAAGCAGAATGCAGGGGAGTGCAGCAAAAAACGCCCGTATGTAAGAGCCCTTAAGGAGGTCCAAATGCCTGTAACTAGCTACAGTGACCTCCCATTCATGTGTATGAGAAACATTCTGCTTATGGAAGACTATGGAAGACAGGTGGGAATCATTCACAACTGTGAAAGTAATCCTGATTGACCCTTACTGAAGGAGTATGTGATAGGCAGCACATTTCCTATATCAATGAATGGGAATGAGCTACTGTGCTTCTGGCAGAAAGGAACAATTTGGCCGAAACCACACATGCCATCAGCCTTCTTATACTACTCTGACAAAGATTAGTCACAACCTAAGACTACAATGTATGTCTACTATTATTATCTACACATTGAATATATTATTGCTATTTAAATCTAAATCTCACTGAATTAAGAAGGATCAGGATGGGTTGCCCTAAAAAGAATTAGATAATCCCATAATTGCCTTTTTTTGTAGTATAGTACCTTATTGTAACAGACATTAATCAAGCTGTGTTATTTTCTGTCATTCAATGAATGTTTTCATTTAGTTTAAAGTCTTTTTGTTTGAAGACTCTTACTCTTCTACTTAAATCTACTAAGGCCTCTGCAGGAGGCCAAGGTGTTAATGTAAACAATGAAAACCATCAACCCTTTCCATCGAGGAGAGCTCTTCTGAACACAACACACAACTCTTTACTAATATAGGTGCAACCAGCTAAGCAAATGCTGTAAATTTGTAATTTGCAATACACTATTGGTTTTTTGTGTGTGTGTGCAGTTGGTGTCTATTGGGGGAATGGAATATGCTTCATTCACAAAGACCACTGCGAATGTTAGCGACCATGTTTGCGTCCTTTTTGACTGATTACGGACCTCATAGACTTCCTCGCAAACTTTGCGACCAATGGTTTTCGCATACATTTTTTAGATTGTAAGATAATTTAGGAAGGGCCCCATTTAACTCTTGTATTGGTTCCTTGTATTCGTTGTTTTTATTTTTGTATGTAAATCTGTATGTTCGATGTACATTGTACAGTGATGCAGAATATGTTGACCTTCCACACACTTTTTTTCAGTTCAATTGTTTTCATATTGTTCACCAGAAATAAAGACTTTTTCTAGTTACCATTTTTCCAAAATCTAAGTTTAAAGTTTAATGTCCCTGTGTCTGTTGTTTGAGTTGGGCAGCTCAGTAATTCAGCGGCAGAATCTAAACGGTTACAATTTTGCAACATTTAGTTGATACAGTTTTCAGCAGCATCTCTGGAGTATTTTCAACTATTGTATTGAGTGTAACAGCTGCCTGTAATGAAACTCAGAGATTCTGCTCAGCAGGGACAAAGAAAAGAAATATATCAACTAAATGTATCTATTTAGAACAGTTTATAGAGTCAGCGACCCCCCCCCCCCCAGAGCTGCATAAGAAAGACACAAGATTAAACTTTACACTTCAATATTAGAAAACCAGTCACAAATAGAATATAGAAAGTAATGGAAAGAAGTCTTCATTATTCACTTTCTGAAACCAACTGAACTGAAAAAAGTGTTGGAAGGTGAACAACCCCTTTAGTAAATGTGTTATTATTATTATTAATAATAATAATAATAATATAGAGTATAATAAAGAGTTAAGTACCTAGAGTAGGACAGTATTCTTTTGACAAGATGGTCTTCCATATCATTCCATTACAAAAACATATAACACAGCGATAAAATCTACAATGTAGATTCCCCTGTTTCAATAGAGACCCTGCAACTAGATGGGGTGGGAGTGGCTGAGCAGTGTATAGCACAACTATGCAGAACTGCAAAAAGCACCTTTTGACACAAGTGTTTCTTGCACAATGTCCGGGCAAATTAACACGACTCCAACTGATTTTTTTTCTTGTACACGAGTCCTTTAATGTTCATTGTTCTGGCTAATATGTGTCCATTTAAGACAAGAATGGAACTGCAGAAAAGAGCACTTCCCTCTGGCACCCACATATAGAAAACACAAAAAGTGAATACTTTTTTTAAATTTAATTTAGCAGATAGTTTCTTCGCACATTGCACCCTGCCCTCCCATCAGTAAATGAGAAATTCTCCATCTTGTCACCCTCTCTTCCATTATCATTAATCCAGGCCATAGGCATCGTTAAACAGATGTCTAGTAAATATCAATGAGTCTACAGGTAAAGTGGAATTGATCTGCTTTGTCCTTCCATTGTCACAAGTGCCAAAAAGTAGATTAACCTATATAATATGTAGTAATAATGCTTTTCAGAAGTAAAAGAAAACATTTTATTCTAATGAGTATATCAATAAACTAAGCTACTATACAAACTGTACACAACATCTTTCTAAGGCATACAAATAGCTGTGAGAATGATCTCTTGCACTTATTGGAAGAAATCAGTAGAGTTCTACTACATGCGTATCACTGATTTCAAAATGAGGTAAAGGTATAAGCCCAGTTCAGTTCAGACAAAAATCAATTACAATAGAGGAATTATCTTGAAAATAAATGATCCATATCATGTTTATAAGGGTTTACTCCCCTTCGGCACTGCTCTGGGCTGAATTTGATAGCCCTGTCTCACATGCAGAATATTTTGGAGACAAGTGCCCATCTTGCTGTGCTGATCAGTCCTAAATCAAACTACAAGTCTGAGAAAAGAAAATCTAAAGCAGCCCAGAAACTACAGGGCAGAGGGGAGCAGTACAGATGCTGTTGAAGGGGTAGAAGTTGGCAACGTATAATAACCCATAGCAACAACATTTACTGATCACCTATGTGAAACTAAACATCTGATTACTTAGTAGTACTGGGCAAACTTAGTAGCTTTATATTTCATATTTCTCTCCTACAATGTGTCACTATATGTAATGATATAATTCACTGATGATTCACAGTCTATCCTAGACACAAAAATATCCACATTCGCATATCCATTTCTGTTTAGGTGAGAATTTCAGTGGCTCTAAGTCTCTGTACAGAAGGTATTGTCTATACTTATTGACGAGAACAAATAGAGGCCATGCAAAACTTATGTCAGGGAGCATACCCCAAACCACCATTGCTAGGCAAAGCATACATGCCAAATATTCATGCTGACAGTAAATGGCTCTGCCAACCATTATGGACATAGGAACAACCTTGTACCCAGTCTGAATCCAGTACCCACCTTTTTACATTGTGTAAATATATATATATATATATATATATATATATATATATATATATATATATATATATATATATATATATATATATATATATATATATATATATATATATATATATATATATATATATATACATATATCAGCACATCCCAGTTACAAGTTCCAGAAATGATGCAATGCACATGTGCTGATTTGGCCTAATTCAAGTAAGTATTACCCCTCAGCCCCCCTCCTCCACCGTCGGATTTAGTTGGGAAAGTATCCATCACTGGCAGAGGAAATTTTTATTTCTATTTAACAAAATTTTTATTTACCATATAGGCACCTGTGGTACACCCCCTAAAGCTACCATCCTAGACATGGCCTAAATTTAAGGCCCTATATCCCTGTACATACTATATATATATATATATATATATATATATATATATATATATATATATATATATATATATATATATATATATATATTTATTTCATGCACACAAATATATACAAACAAAATTATTACAGACTCTCAAAACTCTGGGTTGTTATACCAACATCCTAATAATTGGATAATAATAATCAGCTCTCGGGGGGGAAAAATTTAATTATACTGTATGTTTTCAATTCTTTCATGTGCCTACCAGATTATTGTACTTGTTTTCTTACAGAAAATACCTATTTTATCATTTTAAACCTTTTTCAGTTATCTATAGCTTTTAGAATTCACAGACTAATAAATTCACTGTGCTCCATACCATGGTTAACTGATGAGAGTATCCCAGGTGTGAATTAGAGGCCTGGAAGTGAAGAGGTGATAAAAAATGTGTAAATCTTTAGTGAATTGATGTCTTCACAGAGTTGCGAACTAGGAAAACAAGTGTATGGGTTACCAATTGCATGAACAATGAACTTCCTTCATGCCATGTGCCATAAATGTACTGAGTTCCCATGCTTTTCTATTTGATTGCGATGGTAAAAAAATGCGTTAAAAAGATCAGTAAACATTTCCTCTTATTCACAGGGTTGGTAACACCTTTATGTCACTGGTCTTTAAATCTCATTCAATAAAGATTAGTACTAAGGACTTCCTATGCAGATGTAAAAATAAAGAGCAATTGGATTCACAGCAGTTTTTTTAGGATTTACCAAAACCTTATTTATAAATCTCCAATATAGTTTTCAGTGCTGTACATACGGGTACATAATATTTAAGAAATAAACTTATACTGACATATTTATTCAGGCTGATAATGGGGGGCATATATTCAGTTTAAGCACATTACGGATCATTTAGTTTTCCTCTAGGACACAAGTGCTAAAGCACTAAAGGGGAATGTATAATGTTTTGTTATCGCAAAAAAATGTTTGCAAAGACACTTGTGGCCATTAGCGACCATGTTTGCTCCATTTTTGACTGAAGAAGACCTCAGGTCCTACAATAACAAAAAGATCTTTTAAAAATCTTAACATCTATGGCCACCTTTACTGGCACACCTGTATGACATGTACGTTACAGAATTGGTAAGGTGCAGGAACCCTATGTATTGCACCCATTTTTTGCACTTTTCATACTACTTCACAGGTCATATTGACACATATGAATGCTCTGAGCACTGAAAACCAAGTGAATTGTTAATCTCTGGTGTAAATCACATGCAGGGATTAACTGTTAGGACAATTCGTTTGCACGGTTGGAACAAATTGTTCCAGCATGGAAAATAAAGTGATAAACCCAAAACTCCCATTATTTGTTTTCTAAGTAGTATGCATCAGTCAAGATAACAAGAGTTTATAATCTGGGCCTTAATGAACGTTATCATGGATCACTGAACTTAAAAAGTGTGCATTAATAACCTTTTAATAAAGCATATTCTAATAATGATACAATACTAATAAAAATGCTTTTCTAGCATTAGGCTGTTAGATATGGTGTTAAATCTGCCAAAATGGCAGTTGCACACCTGAACATTTTATAATGCTAGGACATTTTTATTTTTTATTCTAGTTAGCCTATTTATAAATCTGACACAATGAAAGGAACCAGAAAGATGGTATAGCATGGACCAACCTGGATGTGGATTTAAAAGTAACCTAACACATTTAACCATTACCATCCCTGTGTCATTAAATTTGATTTTATGGTAGACTGAGATCATCTATAATAAATGTATCCTAGGTGTGCCACCTACAGGTGATGAGTTTCTGCACAGTTCTAAGTCTTAAATTAAAGGAAAAAACTGTACATGTTTTGACTACCACTCAAAGTTGACACCATGAAACAGAAGCGCTTACAGAATATTCGCCTAGAGCTTTTCCTGTTCGATGAATCGAAACATAATAACATGAACTACTTCCTGTAGCTACATGATTCTAATTTACAAGTTTGTGTTACTTGTTCGTCACTGTGACAGGGTTCAGAGTGAAATAAGCCTCTTGCCACAGATCTTTAACAAAGCAAAACATCGCTGTGTATGTGTGTGTTTCTGTCAGTCTAAGATCACTCAACCTAGCAACCCTTTCTAAATGAGTCTTTTCATTCTGAACTCTTCTATACAAGCATCAGTAGACAAGAGAGCTCTGAATTACTGAATCCTTTCGGTCATCCAAATATTAGATCAAAGAGACCCTCCAGTCTATTGAAATGCAATTGCTTCCAAATGACAGTGCGGAGCTGGGGGCTTGAAAGAATGGGTCACTGCGGTTTTATTGTTAAGAAGCTACCGCTAATGAAAGGGACAATGAAAAGATAAGGGCTGCCAGCCATACATAAGAAACACCACTTTCGGTTTAATTGCACTGAACAAAAGAAATGAGAAAGAAGGGCATCCAAGTGACGAAAGTAATTGGTGTAAAGAGGATATTGAGGCTATTCAGTCTTGATAATATTGTTCAGGCTGGCAGTGTGATGGCTAAACTTGACTCAGACTGTAAAGACTGATGTATGAACAATCTGTTGTGCAAAAAATAAAAAAAAAACAGGCCTTTTAAAATACTGATTCACCGACTATCCTCAGGCAACTATCAGCTCTATTAGGTTATAAGTAAAAAAAAAAAAAAACGACATACCATAAGGTAAGCACATAGGATGCCTTTAATTGTGCTTTTTTATCAGCATCCAGATTGCCAGGAATGCTCAAACGCAGCAGATTATCAGGTAATTAAACGTTCTGCACTGTTGCGCCCAGGAAGGGTAATCAGGGGATTACATGATTAAAAAGACTGACATATTATTATACCCTTTTCATTAGATTTAGATATCTCTTTATTTGACTGTATTTAAAATGCTGGATATTCAGTTTACAGTATAAGCAATTGAAACAAAGCTTAAAAAAATCTTACTATTGCAGTTCACTGGTATGATTTAGCACCTATGTAAGTACCCACACTGTCTTCAATACGGAAAGTTTGTACATTTATGCAGTACTGTCCTGTTTAATACAGCATAGAATATAGTGGCCAAGAATCAGCTTATGCTGTATGCAGTACATCACGTCATACACCAGTGATTCCCAAAATGTGTAGCTGGCCCCTCTGAAATGTTTGGTTAAGTAACAGAAAGGACTTAGCCTTGAAGGCCAGCTATAGTGAGAATTGGGGTGAATGTCCATTTGCACTCCTAGATACATGTCTAAGTCTAGCTTGAAGATCTGTTGGGGTGAGATTTGAGGTGAATATGTATTTGCTGTGCTAGATATTCTAGAAACTATGACTGAATAGCTAAAACAAAGATATTTTCCTACAAATGTACACATTTCTCAAGGAGACCCTGACCAAGGGTTAAACCTTCAAGCGAGGCTTGAACTGAAAAAGTTTGACAACCACTATAAGGCCAGTGCAGGCATCAAGCCCCATCCATAATAGAGAGCATGGGGACTCCAGTATTAAAAACCGAATATCAAAAGTAATTATTGACTTTGAGTCACTTGTGTGAAGGTGAACATCCCCTTTAAGTACCTGGTAACACTTTCACACTGTCTATGGCACATCATCACTTAGTACAAGAAACCTAACTTGGGCCTGTGATACTTTCCCAAAAATGCATCACACCCACATGAGGGCTATAATTAACTGTGTAGGGTGACTAAGCTGTTCTAATTAATGCCAATGGGAATCCTTTGAATTCATGTCCATGGAAAATGACCCAAAGCAAACGGTGGTTGTACAGGAGTCCTGTTAAACAGTGCAATTCCTCGGGAATTCATTGCCCTTGGAAGGTGGTAGAATTTTTTTTCTTATTGGTACTTAGATAGCAAGTTCAAAGATCTAAGGCACTGAACTGTTTGTACTATTAAGTAAATTGTATTAAGTGCCGTAAGGCTAGTGGTCCACCATCCTGGATGGATTTCCAGTTTGTGACACTCTAGGTCACAATAGAATCTGGCACCACCCCCTTTTAGGACTTGAGATGTCTCCTTTTCTAGACTGACAATGATTGAGGATAATACAAAGATAACTAAACAATAATAAAGTGTATTAAAATGTGTTGGTTCAATGTAAACAAAGGATAATAATAATAATAGCTTTTAAAATATATTTTTTTAATCTGCAGTATTTTCTACTGCTTCTTCCATAAGACTGGGCATTTTTGGCCTATACAGCATATATATGCATATGTATACCCATGCCAACATTCACTATTCAGTGTACATTGTTCTTACAGGAGTAACTATTCTTTGAGCACATAACTTGCCTACAATTTTGCCTGACTTAGTGTATGTTTCAATATCAAACCTGTGCTGGAGTGTGGATACCTACTGTAGCTCGATCAATATCCAGCTGAGCTGAGAACTGAACATATATCTGCAGGGTAGATTGTCATTTCAGTCAAAGAGGCCAATTTTCAAGAGCTTAGGAAAAGCTGTAAAAATTAACTTCAGATAAAAAACACATTTAATCTGATCTCCGCAAAGAGCCTTCGCAAGTGGGAATGTAATTAGTACTGATGGCCATTTAAAGAAGCAATACAGCATATCTGTCTTATCTATGTAAACAGAGGACAAAGTCTTCAGTAATCACATCAATGACCCACAAATATATAGTAGATTTAAAAGGTTCTCCAATGAAAGCTAAACCACACAACACAGAACAAAAAGAAACTGCATGTGTTGAAAGGAAACGTGATCAAGTGATTGTTTTGCTTACAGACAAATTATGTTGTCACATGATGTGACATCTACCAAAGAAGCAACCAATGTGGAAAATCTAATCTGGATTTGGTAACACAAAAGGCCCAATCAACCTTTGTCAAAGGCTTTAAAGGCAGTAGGCGGGCAGAAGACTAAAACAATCTCAACATATGGAACCCATTGTTCTGTGTTAATCACCTGTAACTGAATACAATTATCTGAACTCTGGGTGTCCCTGTCCAGTGCTTTTCAGGATACAAGGAATGTTATCACAGTGTTATGGCATTAGTATTGATGGCATTAGACCACCTGAAAAATAAACGCAACACTTTGTTAAGTGTGGCATTTGAAATAATTGCTGCTAATATATCATTATGCCATTATTACACAGTGTCAGTTTGAAGTAACTTACTACCAAAAAAGCTTACCAAGGTTGCATAGGTGAAAAAATTTATCTTTGTCATAATAGTCCTTTATATTCATCAAATAACCTAACCTTGGTACCTGATAAAGAGAAATATACCCCATGTGAAGGGAGAACTCATTTCCACTATATTTTTTATAAGAATGGTTAGTGAAACATACAAATACAGCTTTCCTGCAGCATCTCCAGGCTTGAACACTTCCTTTGACAAGGTAAAATGTATTATGACTCTCTAGAGGAGGACTCTACAGTTCTCTGTGCTTTTGTATAAGATTTTTTACCGTTTTCCACTGGCAACTAGTCTTTCAACCCTTTGGTAAATGTCTTATAAACTTCTATAAAATGGTGCTTATAGGGGCTAAATGACAATGCCTATCACACTTTTATGTTTTTTTTTAAATAGCTAGAACAAAGTATGTTCCTTGAATGGCAAAACTTGCAACATTTTGACATCTGTTCTTTTCAAACGATATCATTGGATCTTATTTATTGGTTTTATTATATATATATCCCTGACATATGTATACAGCACTTTAAAAAGATTGTTCATCATTCACATCAGACTACATTTTCTGCAACCTAAAAAAGGACCAGAGTATGGCAGAAAAATAACTACACATAGGAGAACTTTTTGCAAATGTGCCCAAGTCATAAAAATACCCAGTGCCCCTGCGGTGTAAGGTAGCAATACTAACTGCTGAGCCACTACCCTATGAGCTATACACAGAGTTACTTGTACCAGAATGCAAATTACATACATACATACATACATACAGTACATACATATAGCAATGGCTCACCCCTTATATCTCAAATAAAATAATCCAGGCCCCATCCACCTACACATCATTAAATGGGATAGTATGACACAATATACCTTCATAGACATGTGCAATGTTTTGAATTGTTCTTGCTTGTTTTTTTTTTAAATGACTTACCATGCCATCACATGTAGATACAGCCACAGAAGAGTTTTCATAATCTCTAATAAAGCCTTGATAGAAGCACCATCCAACGTCTTGTTCCACATTTGTTATGGATCCATTTTTACCTAATACTTGTACATAAAATTCATCTGACAGCACAGAAGACTGCTGGAGCTCTAAGTGCAGTTCCTGTCCAAATGCTGAAAATCTGTAGTGCAGGGAAGACTTTGAACTTCGAGCTGATCTCCTTTTTCTACTGATGTGCAAAATATCATGGGAAACATAAGCTCCGCTAGAGTCTACTTCAACGGGTGTTACAAAGAAATAATCTGAAAGCATACAATAAATGACATTATTTTCACAGTAAATTATTAGGGACATTGCAGAACACTCCTGCTGCCTATGAAATTGCATTAGGTGGAACAGTTTAAAGTCCAGGATGCACAAATTCTAGCATGGAATGGATAATTTATTATCTAAATGTTGAATCCTTTCACCTCAAACAGATTAGGTGCGAACCTTTCATTGTGACACTTTTATCATGACAAGTTGTAATAGTAAATAGATGTCAATAATGGTGTTCTGTTGTCAATACAAAAAGAGGAATGACTAAACTAAAGGACAAGGATGCCTGTAATTACTTTTGTCAAGCCATTTGTTGACACCAGGAGGTTGGGTAATTAATCCCTCCCTAATTAGCACTCTCAAATGGCTAAATGATTTCTAAGATAAGCGTGAAATGTGTGACTCTTGTTTTGTTGTTGTCATTCATTTCTCTGTAAGTAATAACAATTTGAAACGTAATAGCTTCTGCCCTTTAAAAAGTTAAAACTGAACATCAAAGAGTCATGTAGGGGCACATTTACTATGGGTAGAATATTGAGGGTTAATAAACCCTCGATATTCGACCATCGAAGTAAAATCCTTCGACTTCGAATATCTTAGTCGAAGGATTTACCGCATTTCGTTCGATCGAACGATCGAAGGATTTTAAGCCATTGATCGAACGATTTTCCTTCGATCAGAAATTACTTAAAAAGCCTATGGAGAAGGTTCCCATAGGCTAACATTGGGGCTCAGTAGGTTTTAGCTGGCGAAATAGCTAGTCAAAGTTTTTTTTAAAGAGACAGTACTTCGACTTTCGAATGGTCGAATAGTAGAACTATTTTTAGTTCGAATCGTTCGATTAGAATTCGTAGTCGAAGTAGCCAATTCGATGGTCGAAGTAGCCATCCTTCACTTGAGCTAAGTAAATGTGCCCCCTAGTGTAGTAATGCCTTGGATGCCTGTATTTGCTACATATCCAGTATGCAGAATCCCTATTGTTTTTTTTGATCTTGGGACTAATCGGTTCCTGAATATTAACTTATAGATGTTTCACCAGACTGCCACATCTTTGGCCACTTTGGTTTCAAGGTAGAACTAATTGCACAGATCATTTTTCCCCCAAAAAGTCACGTAAATGGAGTTACGCCTACAGAATTAGAAGCCCTATTCAAGGTGGGCTGGATTCAGTGCAACAGAAATTGCATACATAGTGGCTAATTCACTAAAAGTCGAAAAACTGAGTGTTATTTATAGAATGTTATCTCTTCTTATATTTTTAGAATTAATGATAGATTCACTAAAAGTTCACTTGTGATATGTGATATGTTCATTTTAGCTGAATTGCGTGCGGTATTTTATAGCATGCGTTATTTTGTGCGTTATTTTTGGGCATTTAATATTGTCACACGTGAATTATAGCACCTAACACATTCAGGATGACACTGGCAGAGTAGAAGTCTCTTTTTACAGTGTTCTTGTCATTCCTTTCCCCTGGGAAACTTAATATAATTCCATGACACAGAACGTAGTGCATTCTGGATCTGCCCAAGGTATCATGAAAATGTTTTAGTGACTGTAGGTAAGGCTCCAGTTCCTCATAAAGGTCTTTAATTGCTGCCCTACAGCTCCTCACTACATCTTCCTCTATTAATCCATTTGATGTTGTTTAGTTACGCCTACTCCAGGGAGGTGTTAAATTTCACAGTGATTATTGCACTATTTTATGCTTTTATCGCTTAAAAGATGTTAGTGAACAATGCGTTAGGATTAATTCTATTCTATAAATATCGCAATGCGATTAGAATACCGCCGTGCAGAAATGTAGCATTATCGTTTGCGATATGTCTAACGCATGCGAAAATACTTTGATGAATCATTCGCATCTTGAATAACGCACAAAACTGTGCATTAAGGAATATCGACCTTTCGTAGCTTAATCATAGTGACTTCTTTTAACACAATTTTTGCCTGGCATATTCAGTCATTTCTTGTAGAGTCAGTGTCAGATATTGGAACATGGCTTTGAATGCTTGTGGGTATATAACCTAAGTTATTAGGTGGCACTGTAAGAAATAAATCCTATTCTTTCCTTTAAACATAATTTAAAAATCAAGCTGCATATACTAATTTAGCAACCCAGACACTAACATAGCAACCGGAAAGCTGTTCTGCTTTGGAAAGCATTCATATGCATTCCAGTATGCTAATCGATATTATCTCTTTGGCACATCAAAAAAGTTATTCTGCGTCTCTTATCCAATTACTTCCAGTAGCCAAAATATATGACGGGGCAAATGTTAACTTTGACAGAGGAAAAGTTTTCCATCAGAATTAACCCGCTACTTGCTGGTAGTCCAATAATTCACTGCTCTGTTTGTGATAGAAGAACGATCTGGCCAAGGAAAGGGTTACAAGAGCTCAGCTGCTTTAGATATGCATACGTGTAAATGCGGCTAGAAGTACAAAATACTGTACATCAAGGGCTTTTTTTTTTTTTTTTTTTTACAAATGCTGAAATAAATGAATAGCAGAGGTTCCCAGAGCCATGAGCCTAGGGCTGCAGGATAGAACATCTGCAGGCACAGGCAATTCCTTAGCAACACTGAAAGGTTATGCACATAGCATGCGCTAGACCTGTCATTAATTCATTATATCACAGAGAGCACTTGGTTTTACTGCGAGGCCTAGTCATTAAACCTGACAGTAAATTAATCCTGCCAGTGCAGGGAAGTCATGCACTCCAAAGCCTTGCAAGGGTTACTCATGGGTATTCAGGCTGCCTATAACCCCTGGAATAAACTTGCTAAACAAGATTCTGCATTTTGTGACAATGAAGCAGTATTAAAGGCAAATTGTTAAATTATGGATACAATAAACTATGCATTAACAATGGAGCAGAGGAAAATTAAAATACACAGTTATAACTGAATGCAGGATAGCAAATTGTACCTTTTAGACTTTACAAGTGAAAGGCAATTGCAGTACTGTTATTGCTGTGCATGTAACCAATATCCTCTGTTTACCAATGAAACATTAACACTGCAGTAATGTAACGGTTAACTTCCATTTGCATAAACTGGAATAAAAATCCTGTTATTTATACAGCATTGTGTTTCTAAAGGATGCTTGGAAAGTTTGTACGGTAACGATTTTACAAACCGTGGTTTAATCCAACGCCGCTGTCACTGTTTAAAGATGCTGCAAATGATACACAACACAGGCAGTACAGCTGAAATGTCTGTAAAACAAAAAAAAAAGAAAAAGAAGAGAAGCAAAAGTAAGAAAAAGTAAGCAAGAGCATGCTTAGGTAAAACATCAGAGATTAAATGGAACCTGCCTTGTCTAAACTTCCAATCCATAGGATTGTCAGAAGTTGCATGGATGTGCATTTCAATAAAATGACAGGTAAAGTCCATAGGAAGAGAGCTAAATATTCCATCTTCTGTAGAACCTGCAATCCTATATCCACTCCAAGAAGCCCAGAGAGAGAAGCCCAGAGAGCATATTCTCAGCATGCTGAAACAGATGGCATTCTTGAATTCAGTGCAAGAAAGTTGTCTGCGATCAGTGACATTCTTAGATAGCAGAGGGAGACTGAATGGCCCACTGCAGGGAGAGACTGACTGATCATTTTATGCTCATTCCAATTTCAGCTCCACAAAGCAGCATTCCTAAAGAATACAATACCATTCAAGCTCAGCATAGAATTTCTACTCCTCTCTCCGCCTCACCTTGTCACGCCTCCAGTGATGTCACCTGTCACTCAAGACAGTGCAAAACTGTATAGGACTCCAGGCAAGGTAATAGTACCCCCTCCCTAGCACACACACTTCCTAACATTTCCTCTCTCATCCCCCCACCTGAGTTACTGTAACTTTTCATTTGGAAATTAAAAAACACAAAGAAACATAAGTGAGATGCATATATTCATGCATACATAGTGGGCTATGGACCAGAACCAAGTTAACTGCCAGGCATTAAAGAAGAGTTGAACTTTTGTCCAAATTTCTAGGCAAAGTTTTTAAAAATCTTTGTTTTAAAATCGTGCCTTTTTTCATTTTCGGTTGTTTTGAAATCAATCGATAGACTAAATAGAAAAAATAATAAGAGGTATACAGGCATAGGATCCCCGGTAACCATTATCCAGAGTGCTCCGAATTACAGCAAGGTCATCCCCCATAGACCACATTTTAATAAAATAATCCAAATTTTAAAACAAGTTTCCTTTTTTTTTATCTGTGATAACAAAACAGTAACTTGATTTCATTTAAAATATAATGAATCCTTATTGATGGAGAACCAATCCTATTGGGTTGATTTAATGATTTTCTATTGATGGAGAGCTGTTGTTCTGAGTTCATTTTAAATTTTTCATATCATTGTGTCGCTTTCAACACATTTACAGCGGTTGTTGGGGTAAGCTCCTAGCAACCACTTGCATCTCTATGAACTTATGCATTTTCATTGTTGTAGTTATGTCTAGTGGTTGGTAATGTTCATGGTAACGGTGTGTGCTTTAAAGATGCAGCATATACTGACACGCCGTGAACCGTGGCGAAGATCCACACGTGTGTTCATGCCCTTATCCATTTTGTGAGTAGACATTTGTTTTTACTATTTATACATCATTCAAAGCTTTAATGCACAATTGTATCTTTTATTGTTTTTTTCACACAATTAAAAGGGTAGCAATCGCTGAAACACTAAGGGGGTTATTTATTAAAGTCTAAATGCCAAAACTCGAAAAATCAAGCTTTTTTTTTCACTATAAAATCCAATTTTTTAGCGGAAAAAAAAACTCACATTTTTCATAATTTGTTAAACCCAGAGGGTGTTAAAAGTCTGGAAAAAAGTACTTCAACTCAGACCTGCTGAGTTCATGTAGAAGTCAATGGGAGAAGTCCACAAAATATCCTGATCCGCGTTGGGTTTCATGCAATAATCGGAAGATTTTGTTGTTGTATTTGGGTGGAAAATCCGAAAAATTCATACCAATCGGGTTTTTTTTCAAAATGTTTTCGAGTTTTTTCCCCCTTTATAGATAAGGGGAAAAAACCCGTGCAGATTTGGTCAAAGTAGTTTTCAGAAAATACGCCGAAACTTTCAGATTTTGATAAATAACCCCCTAAGGGATCAAATTGTATTTTGAAAAGCTACTCTTAACATTGTGCCTGTGAGTATATAGGCAGGATACATATTACTCACATCCCCTGCTAATTGGTAACAGGATTTGGAAACCTTGCAACTATTCCATTGGTCATACACTATGGGAGTTTTCCATTGTGCACTATCTTTCTCTTCTTGTAGGAGTCACCTCCTATTGATATGAAACAAATTATAATGAACTATAATAAAGAATGCCAGCCTTAAAATGCATGGAGGCCTTTCAGTACCATTATGTTGCCATGCTGCATGCTGTCAGCACACATGAGGAGGAGCATAGAGCAAAGGGAAGCTGGAACTGTGAAACTGTATGCCCAAGTGTCAATTCAGTGGTGGGTGGCATTTAAAAAAATGATAGATTTGTAAACTACTCTCAAATATCAACAAAAAATCAGTTATATGCATCAGAGTACACATCTGACCAGTGAAATCCCAATAACTTTATATATCTAGTACATATTGAGAGTCATCTCTGAAATCAATGGGCTATAGCAGCTAAACTTCACAAACAAGTTTTCTTGTGTTAATCCTTTGTGAGAAATCAACAAAAGCCACCATAGCTGAACAAACACCAGTATAGAGGTTATTATTCGCATTCCCACACAATTACTTTTTTGGGCATTCCACTACACTGAAACACAGGGGTTAACTAACCGAATATTTTCTGTAGTTATTGTATCCACAAGAGCAAATTAAAATGCCAAATTAAGATAAAATGCTGAGTGATGTTTTATTTGTGTTCCTACTTTTTGTTGTGCTCCTGTGGGTGCAGTCCCAACAGAAGAATGGAGGCAATGTAGTGTCGGACTGGACCAGTGGGATACCAGGAAAACTGCTGGTGGGCCCAGGAGTCAGTGGGCCCTTGTGCTGCTAAACATTTGACCTATTTCATTGCCATTCCGTATTTCTATGAGAACAAAGAGGCTAAATAGATGGAATAATAGGTTACAGTATGTATAACTAAAGAGACTAGGAGAATAGCGGTTGAGTGAGGAGAGGAAGAATAATAGTACTGAGAGTGGGCCCCGGTCTAAATTTTCTTGGTGGGCCCCTGGTCTAAGGTTTTTAGGTGGGCCCCTGGTATTCCAGTCCGACACTGACAATGCACAAAAACATCTACTACACTCCTATTCATATTCCAATCTCTTATTCAAAGTGCATAAGTGCATGGTTGCTAAGTTACATTGGACCTTAGCAACTATATTGCTGAAACTGAGAGCTGGAAAATAAAGGGCTAAATAACTCCAAAAAAAAAAAACACATTTAATAGAAAATGAAAACCAATTGCAAATTGTCTCAGAATATCACTTCCTACATCATACTAAAAGGTTAACAACCCATTTAAAACACTCGTGTAAGAGCCCTTAGAACTATACATTTTAAAGCAAATTATTTTGGCCTCTGCTGCATCTCTTTAAAAAAAAAAAAAAAGCTGTCTTTGCTTCTGGATAGATTTAACACCATGAAAAATGAATGCCACCTTTCTCTGTGGAATCATATTAGCTTTCCATTATTTGGAAAACATATTATGAAACAATTCGCTTCACACAGTTTGCAAGTACATTTTTAAATGTGCAACATCTGTACATGGAACTTTCCCAGGATCTAAATGTTTTACAGTTTAGTCTAAGTGGTAAAATTATTTGGCACAAACAGAAGACTTGCCACAATAGAATTCTGTATATGCAGTACATCCAAAAGTTGCTGTGTAGGCTGCTCTTTCATCTTTTGGGTATAGCCTGTGGTACAGAACATACTGTAATTTCAGCTATTTCAAGTATAAGCCCACATTTAAAATGCAGGCGTTGGATCTATTATCTAGAAATCTGGTATCCAGAAAGTTCCAAAATACAGCCATGAAAGTTCAAATAAAGCCCTGTTTAAATAAATAAATCCATGTTTTACTGATTTGTTTTTCTCTATAAAAATAAGACTGTACTTTGTACTTGATGTTAGCTAAGCTAGAATTAATCCATGTTCATGGCTGCACAATCCTGTTGGTGTGTTTTTAGTCTTAATGCAGGGGTCCCCAACCTTTTTACCTGTGAGACACTCTTACATGTATAAGTTTAGTGGAGCCACACAAGCAGGAAACAAGTTTTCAGTGGCTGCAAAATGAGCCGTGTGATTGGCTGTTTGGTAACCTAATTTGGACTGCCAACCTGCAGAAGGTTTTGAGCATTTGGGGGCGCTGGACAATATGTTGTTTGTGAGCTATACTTAGGGGCTGATTTATAAATGTTCTAAGGGCATTGGATATATCAATGTTAAAAATTGTGCTTGGCTGAGTAAAAAATGGTATGTTCTAAATAAATAATTTTCAAATGCAGATATTTCACTTTTTCTGCATATGTTTTTGACACTTTTGTTAAGTAGACCTTTTAATGTGTGCACAACCCTGTAATAATCAATCCTTGGAGCAGCAGATACTGATAACCCTATCGCTGTTAGCAATTAGTTGGAATAACATCTGCATCTGGTTCCAGGAAGTCCTTAAAAGCAGTGTTTCCCAAAAACATTTACCCCCCCCCCACACACACACACACATACCAACAGTGCTTGTTTTCTAGATATCCAGAAATATTTTAAACTTCCCTTGGTCATTTTGGGGCAACTAAGGCTACATCAATACAGGGCTGATTCTTAGCCAGTGGATAAATGCAAGCCAACAACTAGCCCCTACACTGGCATCAGCCTTCTCTTGTGCCTGTATCTGGAGTCATTGTATCAGCCCAGGTCATAGGCACCTCCCTTCTTGGTTGCATTTTTCTAGCTAAAAGTGTCTACTGATCAATGGATTGGACTTTCAGGCTGATCGCCCTTTTTATAGGGCGATACTCTTGAATCACATACATAAAGGCAAGTGGCTGACCATTAAGTGTATCTTAAAGTTAATTATAGTTATAAATGAAATTATTTGATCATTTTTGCCATGAAAATGATGCCCATAGACTCTATTTCAAGAATTTTCTGTGAAACGGGTCAGATTCGCCCATCACTAGTTAATGATAAAAAATGTGCCACATCAGACAGTATGCTCCTCCCTGCAAGCAGAAAAAGGTTTTAAAAAGATTTAACAGGAGAGACATTAAAGCCACTTACCCATCTCCACTCCTTCCTCCATAACTATCTTCCTGCCCTAGGCAATTGTTCTTCATTTTCTGGTAGCTTGTAATTCCGCCTCCTTTTCATAGCTGCATGACTCTAAGCATGACCCCTAGGGTATTGTTATGCCTGTCTTCTTAAGACAAGTAAGATTTACAAGGATAGGATTTACAAACACAAAAACCGAGTTTATATATTTGTGGGTTGCCTTTCCTTTTGAGTTAATGAATGCGGTTTAGCTCTAAGTGAAGAAAAGGCTTATAACATTTGAATTTTATTCCATTGTGCTTTTCTGTTTCCTATTTTCTATTTTACCCCAGTATCTGCCATCTGCGCACTGGATTAAAAACCCACCACCACTCAGTTTTTTTAAGTCTAAAGTTGAACTAAAGCCTGTTTGTTCAGTCTATGATTAAATGCTCAAGTGCACAAAACGCATAAGGCTTTGTCTTTTTTTGTCTAATAAAATCCGCAGTTCATTTACTTCACCTGTCCATGGGATCTGTGAGTTCCTGCCGTTCTCTTTGACTAGTAGGATACCTCCACCTTGTGATGTAGGTCTGGGGCATGTGCACCTGGACCCCACGTATAAACTGGTGAGACTTTCTACTTATTTCGCTATATGCCAAGAACTTTTTGTAAAATGTTGAACTAAAGGCTATCAAAGAACTATACTAGAAATGCTGCATGTGTAATGTCTTGATATTCTGTACCAGTCCAAGACAACTACAGCCCTTTAACAGTGAAGATCTGTGCCTTTGAATATGCCCCTAGTATCTCCCCATCTTTTCTGCTGATTCACAGCACATATGCTACTGCTGTTATTTACCTAAGCTTGGGTATACAATATACTGTATATAGAATATAAAATTCACAATACAAGGCTGATTAGTAATTAATTAAAATTCTCATTACATAGCTCAAAAGCAGACACAATTTTGCTCTATAGAATCAGTTCTATGACATATGAAACTCATATTCTAGATTATGACTGAACATGTGCGAGGTGGCAAGCCCCTGTGACAACTTTAAAGATCTGAATCATTACTAGAATCATTACAGATACTAAAACTGGTGCAGTAAGTTCAGTCAATAAAATACTGCATTTCTACCCATATTTGTTCTTAGGGTTAATTTCTCCTTTAAGAATATCTTCATTTTATTAAAGCCAAATGAATGCAATGATTAGAATTTTTAAAATAAAGCTTTGCACGTGCAAAAAATTCACTTTATTATTACTGAATTATAACTGAAAAGCACAAAACAATGCACAAAAATCCAAAATGAAACTTTTAATTAAGTTTTAGTTCTATAAAAATCATTCACAAGTACAAAGAAGAATTACTGGAAGATCATCCAGTGCATATTAACTGGTTACGAGAAATGCCACCGTGAGAGAAAGCCGATGTGTTCCCCCCTTTTTATAATGGTAATAATGACAATATTAATTCTTCGCTGTTTAAACTGCAGCAAGATGATGCGTTGCAAAGGAATATCTGGATTCATTCCAGCCATCTGGAAATCCTTCATAAGTACCTGAAATGGAACTTTAGTGCAACATATCAAGGCAAATGCTTACAGAGTCTACCTGAAGACTATGTAGGTGGCCTTAGGCTACTGGAACATAATCCAAGAGAGGCACCTGGTTCTCCTGGAGACCTGCCAAATCTGCCATTGCAATATGCACACACAAAACTGTGTGGTGCTTTTATTAGCTAGGTATGTCAGGAGAGGTTTTTAAAAAGCAGAAGTTCTCTTTTCTTTTTTGTTGTTTTCTCTTAAAAAAGACGGTTTGCCTTGTTCCTGCAAGAAAAATGTTTGTACTTTGTAACACAACATGAATTAACAGGAAGCTAGCTAAAATACAACTTGCTCTCATACAGTATATATGGATTTATGTGTATGCTATTATATGTAATACACTATTTATGTGAGTATTTTTCCATGGTATTGAACGTGAGAATGTTAAAAGGCTAAGGAGCCTGTTAATCTTTACATGTTCATTAATTTTCATTCTTTTGGTATTTGTTACAGACCATAAAGTGTGCCTGAAAAAGGGTTTAATGTATCAGTTATTCCTAATAAGGAGTTTAGACTTATTTGTATATATCCCTGTAATATTCTATTGACTTAAATGCATTACAAATGGACAAACAGACAAGAGGTATGTCATATAGATGATACAGACATACAGTACAGTAAGATTCCAAAAGGTTCATTGCATTTCTTTACTTTACTTAATACTGACGCAAGCGTGCACATTATTTAACATAACTAGAACTACAAGGAACGCACGGGGAAATGTATAAAAATATGTCCACAAATCTGTTCTGCGAGACAAAAGAAGAAAGAAAGTTTAGTTGTGCCCCTCCACTCGCCACACAGACATGTCTGACACATTCTCTCTTTATAAGAAATTCTTCCAGTCCCCCTCTGCATTCCTTTGTCATTTATTATAAGCCACTATACATTTATAATTGTCATTTTCTTACTATAGATGTTAGTCAAAAAATATATTTGGAACATAACTGAAGAAAAAATGGCTTCATGAGTCAATGCTGAAAAACACGATTATAATAACTGAGATCACATTTTGTTTTCAGAAAAATGTCACATGCTAACCATATCACTTTGTTCCATTCGTTTGGCTAAAATTCTTGTGTGTTTTAAATAAGAAAAATAACTTGGACAACCTTAGAAGATACATTATTTTCATAGAACTGTTCACAATTCTTTTCATTAAAAATAATAACAATTAGATTTTTTTAAAAAAAAATCATACTTGAGTATATATTTATAATCAAATTATTTTGCTAAATTTTTTCTCAAATCACTTGAATATGTCATCGTAAATTGTGATAAATCAGACAAAAGATGTCTATCTCCAAATGCTTATGTATAAGGGGCATATTGGTAAAATAAGAACCAATTTGTACCATTGGATCCATATTACCCACCCAGAACTTCTATTTATTCTTTTATTTTTAATAAACTGTTCCAAACTAACTGCTATGGGTAACTGCACTGGGGTAATTTTGCACCTACATTAGTTAATAAGCATTGTGAAGCAGTGCATGTTTGCAGTACTGGGATCTTAGATTTGATTCCATTTTCACCCAAGAGTTGTGTGATAAAAATATTAGACTGCAAGATGTAGTTAGGCAGGAATTGATGATTATAATAATTATGTATTATCTGTAGAGACATTCATGCTCGCGCGCAAGTAAGACAGTGGGCCAGGAGAGGGAGATAGGACCAGGCGGGGAGAAGAGACTGGGCAAGTGTGCAGGGGTTGAAATGTGTGATGGACAGGGATGGGCGAATTAATCTGCCAGCGAATACTTTTGCAAAACTGCAGAGAAAATTCGCCGGCAAAAAATCCAGCGTAATAAAAAAAATTGTTGCATCAGAATAGACGTGCACATAAAATTGCCACACATCAAAATTATTCAGATGCCCATTGAGTTTAATGCATTTGGACAAAATAGTCGCACATATAAAAATTGACTAAAATGCGTTTTCGCAAATTTTAAAGTAAATTCTTGAAGTTTTCAGTGAAGCGAGACGACACAGATTCGCCCATCACTAGTGATGGACCTCTTCTTATTAGGTGAATCCCTGATCTGCAAAGTCCTCAACTCACTTTTCTGTGTGGCATTATGATTTCTAGCAACAAACACAAATAATCCTGCTACATCAGTGGTTCCCAAACTGTAGGAGTGCCAAATCTAGCAATGGATTGGATAACCCTATTAAGGTAGGTGTCATTCTGTATAAGTGGATTTCTGTATAAATGAATTTTTGCTGGTCTTACAACAGCTTAGCAATGTTTTTTATGTATTTTCAACATTGTTAAAAGAGGGCCTGAGCTAATTATTGACAGCCAGATGGATTTTCGCTGCTTTAGTAAATACAAAATACTATACATAGGTTTGATCACCTCCGGTAATTAATTGTAATTGTATAATTACAATTCAGAACACATAATTCTAATTAAACATTATAGAATGGAACCTTGGTGTTTGTTCTAGGTTCACATGCTAGTGATGTCTAAAGCTGGCCATAGATGCAAAGATCCGATCGTACGAATCATCGTACAATCGGACTTTCCCATCTCCCGACCCGCCACTAACCATTCAGATCAAAGTCTTACCAGTCAGATCAAATAAAGAACAGATCAGCAATGTTCTGCCCCTGACAGCAATCGTACGATATCTATGTCCAACCAAAGCTAGTGACAGTCTCCCACTGAAAATCGTACGATCGGCAATACATGCAGAGATATTATCGGCAGCCAACAGAAATTTTCTAACCTGTCCGATCGACCAAACGACCGATCTCCGCTGGACGAAAAATGTCGGGACTCTCCACACACGTTCCGAAAATCGTACGAATCCTCGATTCGTACGATCAGATCTTTGCGTCTATGGCCAGCTTAATTTGCTTTTGAGCTGGTCAAGGACAAGCTCAGATGCACAATTGACAGATATGTTACCGGGGGGCATATAAAAGACCAACCATTGATAGTGATGAGCAAAATTTTTCACCAAGTTTTGCAGGGAAACTTATGCCCATAGACTCCAATGGGTTAAAAAAATTGTAAGGGGTCAAAAAATTGTTGTGCGTCAAAAGAATTTTGTCTCCCATAGACTTCAAAACATTTTGGCAAATTTTCGCAACATTAGTCAAATACGCCCATTCCTACGAAGAAATGCAAATGTGTTTATGGAAGCCATTCTCCTGTCATATGTATTATAATCTGATCTTTGTTAAGGCCTGCCCCATCACTTAAACCTAGAATCTGAGATTGTATAACCCTTGCTTGGACTTCTGCCAGTCTATTTTGCCTGGTCGTGTGCCTTACTTGCCTTGCATGTATCAGGACCTGCCTTCTTGACTAGCCTTGGCTGCTTCTACCACAATAGTGTGTTTCAGTTTTCAAGTACCTGCCTGCCATTATCCCAGTTAAAATTCCTCCTTGGCCCTCACTAAGCCTTTAAAAACCAGTGGCTCCTGAAAGTAAGACCAGAAACCAGATCCTGACAGTATGTTTTGAGTTCCTGGTTGTTGACAACGTTGTCAGTCAGACAGGTTGAAAATGTCAGCTTCCAGTAAACCATGTAGGTATGAGCATGGGTCATCGTCACTCAGAGAAACCATTTAGAAAAAATAATAAAGCACAACCTTCAATACATTTGTAAATGCTATAATGTAAATATGTTTGTAGCTGTTAAATCCTCTTAACATGAAACTGATGCAGTGTGAACCAGGAATACGGTACCATTTTTAAACTCCCTTCGGCAGTGGCCTGTCATTTGACATGTTAATATTAAATATCTGAAATTGCTTTTAAATAGGTTTATGTTAAGACAAAAATAAATAGGCTCTCCTTCTTTGTTAAACATTGCTGAATGAAGTTTCAGACATTCTAATTCAAGTTATTATTCGGTGACTTACTGCACCCAACTGATTAAGTTTTTGCCTAAGGAAGCTTCAAAGCTTCCTCCACAAGTGCTTAGGGTCCACTGCTTTTATTCTAGTAAAAGTAAACGTGCTTTCAGCACTTCCAGTCTTCCCTCAGTTAATCAGCAGAAAGCTCTTAGGGAGATGAAATGTGTTATGCTTTATTCTATCAAGCTTTACCTCCAGCAGGTTATGATTTTGGGTCAGGTCACATATAGAAATTATAATGATCTATTTCAAGTAGCATGCATTTATTCTGTAATAAAACAAGATTTACCTCTAAAAATGTTATTTTCAAAGGCAACAGCTAACCAAGCCTGGGGAGTATTTTTCACTAAGTGCAAGTGGTAAAACATTTATAACATTTAGTTTAATGAGTAGGAAAAAAACATTCTTCAAGATCTATTAATTCTGAAACTGGTACCAAAATGTTGACTATGATAGATGCAAAATTGTTTCCCCCACTAGAGTTGCAGGCTAAAAGATCCAGCACTCCTGTTGAGGGGAACAATAGTAGTTTGCCAAGAGAACCACCCTGGCCATGATGGAGTACACACAGGGCCGCCATCAGGGGGGGACAGGGGGGACAAGCGTACCGGGCCCGGGCATGAAGGGGGGCCCGGCAGCGCTGCATTTTTTGAAGATCCGGGCCCCCCTTACGAGCGCCCGAGCCGTACGTCTTGCCTCTTGCGTGCCGAATGCGGAAGTGCCGAAAAGCCGAAGCCGATGCGCCGAAAAGACCCGAAGTCACGGAAAAACCCGAAGTCACGAAGCGCCGAAAAGACCCGAAGTCACGAAAACTGCCGAAGCCGAAGTCCTGAAGTAGCGCAAAGACCCGAAGTCACGAAAACAGCCGAAATTGAAGTCCTGAAACGGCGAAAAGACCCGAAGTCACGAAAGGAGGCGAAGTTGAAGTCCTGAAGCCATGAGTTCAATCCTACTGAACACCAGTTTGTGGTTTTTTTTTTTTTTTTAATCCCCTGGCCACCAATGTATTATTTTAATATTCTATAGGCCCCTGCCACCAATCTTTTTTTTTAAACTTTTTTTTTGGGGCCCCAATTTTTTTTATAACTCGTAAGGGGCCCCTTGCCACCATTGTTTTTTTTGTTTGTTTTTTTTAAAAAAAATTAATTTTCTTTTTGGTGGCCCCAAATTTTTTTAACTTGTAAGGGGGCCCCTGTCACCAGTTTTTTTTAAAAAAAAAATTATTTTTTTTTCAAATTTTTTTTGGGGCCCCAATTTGTTTTTAACTTGTAAGGGGGCCCCTGCCACCAGTTTTTTTTTCAAAATTTTTTTTTTTTTTTTTTTCAAATTTTTTTTGGGGCCCCAATTTGTTTTTAACTTATAAGGGGGCCCCTGCCACCAATGTTTGTTTATTTTTTAGTTTTTTTTACATTTTTTTTTGTTGGGGCCCCAAGTTTTTTTTTAACTTATAAGGGGGCCCCTGCCACCAATGTTTTAAAAAAAAAAATTTTTTTTGTTTTTGGGGCCCCAATTTTTTATAAGGGGGCCCTGACCATCAATAGCTTTTTACAACTTGTGTGTGGGGGGGTTACTTTTTTAGCGCTGATGTCTGTGTGGTCTTTTAACTGCGATGTGGAGTGGGCGGGATATGGGGTGGAGCTTGGTTGACAGTGTGGGCGGGGCCCAGGGGGCCCCAAAAATTTTGTTGTACGGGGCCCCGTGATTTCTAATGGCGGCCCTGAGTACACATAATAATAGGCAAGTGTCCCAGCTTCCTCATTATGGCTATGTGATTGACTTAAGGTCAGTTGAGTCATCTCCCAATCCTTTCTTGACAAAATACTATAGTTTCCCCAAACTGGAAAGTGCTATATTAGCTTCTGGTGGGGGGAAACAATTTCATATGATAGGTGTCCTCTAAGTGTAAAATCGAAAGTTATGCTCAGCACAAGTTTAATGTATTCAATTACATGTAGAACGAGGGGTATATTGTCCTTGTAAGTGCTAGATTTCCCATGTCATTTGCAGCCATTTTTTGTGCTTGCTTCTCTTATTGTTTTCACTTTAATTTCAGGACAATGATAATAAAGATCAACCTGCCTTAATTTTTTTTAAATTCCATTTCTGCAACAATACTAAATATGTATAGTCTTGGTGTTTTTTGACTTGTAAAGTTCAAGTGCACATGCAAAAAAAGGTTTTTACTGATGCATTCAGGTTTTTGCATCAACAATATATTCTGTTTATTAGTCAACATTTCGACATCAAGGATGTCTGTCAAAACGTTGACCAGTAAACACAAGACAATATTTTTGATACTAAATCCAGAGTGTGTCAGTAAAAACCTTTCGTACGTGCAATTGAACTGTTTTATGAAATATTGTGGAGATTTCCAGTCTGACATGCACCTGGTGAGGTGAACATAAAGAGTGCAGGCCAATTGGGTGATATTTTTTTTTAGTTGTAAAAATCAAAATCTGTAAGGGATGATTCCTGAATACACAACTGCAGTGGCACAGAATCTCCTTAGACACCTGGCAGGGCACTAAATCCACTCAGCAAGGAACATAATAGGACACTCTCTGATCATATTAACACCACTGTCAAAACCTGTCACTTCTTCCTACGCAATGTTGCCAAAATCCGTCCCTTCCTTTCACCTGATACATCCAAGACGCTCATGCATGCTCTCATCCCATCCAGACTAGATTACTGTAACCTTCTACTAACTGGCCTCCCTAACTCCCATCTCTCCCCTCTACAGTCTGTATTAAACACTGCTGCCAGAATTATCCTCCTCTCATCCAAAAGGGTACAGGCCCCTCCGCTACTGAAGTCCTTATCATGGCTTCCTATAAAACAAAGAATAACTTATAAACTCCTCCTCATAACCTTCAAAGCCCTTCATTCCTCTGCACCTAAATACATCTCATCGCTTGTCTCTCTATATGTTCCTGCCCGAAACCTCCGCTCCTCTCGGAGCAACCGCTTGGTTGTACCCCCACTACTACTGCTGTTTCCCGTATCAAACCCTTCTCTCTTGCGACTCCTTATATTTGGAATGCCATTCCTGAATCTCTCAGGAGAGAATCCTTCTTCAATGTTTTTAAAACAAAACTCAAAGACTACCTCTGGGAGCACCTGGATAACACCTGAACTGGCACTTATATAACAGTGTAACAAACTGTAACCCACAGCACCTTAATACCCCTCTGAATTGTGTCTGTATGTTACCCTCCCATTTAGACTGTAAGCCCTACGGGGTAGGGTCCTCTAGCCTTTTGTTTCCTTGACACTGAGCACTTTATCTGTATTGTAATTATATTTTATATTTTTGTGAATTGTATTCTAATAATGCACTTATTGTTACTTTTTATTCCAATGACCCCTTGTTTGTTACTACTAATTTATTGTTTTGTTGTACAGTGCTTTGCCCTCAAGGAGCACTTTACAAATAAAAATATACATACATACATACATACACAATCAGAAGCTGTTAATATGATGATTTATCCATTTATTAGGTCACAGAGCACGATCAGAGAATTTTTTTCAGTGAAAATGGTTCCTTTCAAAAAATGTCATCTGTGCTCAAATATTTCTGTATTTGATTGTTGTCACTTCCAGTGACAGGCCAGTAAAACACCTGCCAGTAATACAAATATACCAACAATGTAGTTTCCAGTTAATTTTTAACAAGCTTAGGCTGAGCCCCTGGTCTGCTCACTTAAGCTCTTGATCAGCTCCTGATCAACCCCAATCTTACCTTTTCCCTTCTCCATGAACACTCCATAATCCAGCCTCAACATATCCATGGCATCAATGCTCTGCCCCTTCCATCATTACATCGTCCTTTTGTGGCATAACCCCACAAAATACATTGGTGGTGCTCAGCAGTCTTACTGCCCACTCCACCAGATTTAGTGGCATTGAGCACAGCTATACATAAGGAGCGACTTTTGACACAAATAAGTAAATGACCCCTGTAGTCTTTAGGGAAAAGCAATAAAACCATCCGTATTTGAGAGAAAAGTGTCCATTATTTGACAAATTAATTTGACAAACTGCACTTAAATTGCACTGTGTCAATACAGTTATCATACTCACAATGGACTTGCATATAAACTTGTGTGTCTGTTGGCAGGGCGTAATATTCTTTAAAAGATGCCCAATGGTTGTCAAGTTTCTGAATTAACAATGTTTAAAAAAGCAGTATTTATAGCATTTAATAATTCTGAAACATGCACCTTCATTGCAAAAACATATGTACAGACCCAAAGCCAAGTCTGAAAGTTATATGAAGCATAGAATAAAAGAGAAGAAAAATTTAAACTCCATGTAAATGCAAACACCAAGCCGAACATTAAATTGAGATTTTTGGAAGGAAAAGTTTGCTATGAGACGAGAAACTTCATTTCTAACAAATATAAGAATGATATTAATCTAATACACTTTAAATCACTGATGTATTACTATAAAGTCATATTTCTTTTTGTTAACAAACCTCTTACAATGGTCCTTAATCATTTTTTCCCTCTCTGCAGTATGTCGCAAGGAAATACTGTAGCACACCAAATATTTTGATTTAAGAGTGGAAACAAAACAAGTTATGTGGATAAGTATTCCGACTTTCCCTTCATATTTCTGGCCCTTTTGGTCACAGTCTGGGTTAGGGTACTTGCCATGGGTGAAGGTGGTGTTCAGTAGTCTCATCTGCACAGGCCTACACGAGACGGGTGCTATTTATGGTTCAATAGTTAGGAAGAGACGAGGTGCTCCAGAATAGAATGTAAATGACTCACCAAATTGTGAAAGTGGTCCGGGTGCACAAGCCCCAGACCCCCAGCTTTAGGGAGCAGCACGGCAAAGGATATGTAGATAAAGCAGGGCCGACCGGCACTCAAACGGGATCCACAGGACCAGAGAAATTCAATTAAAAAATATAATTTTATTTATACAAAGTTAAAAATCTGCATTTCCATCTACCCTACGTGTTTTGCACCCATCCAGGGTGCTTAGTCATGGGTCTTCTGATGGGTGCGAAACGCGTAGGGTAGATGGAGATGCCGATTTTTAACTTTGTATAAATAATTATTTTTTTTATTAATTGTTACTGTTTTATAACAGTACACTCTACCACTCATATATGAATGTGTTTCACCGTCAGTGAATAAATTCGTGAAACTGCCGTGAAAATTCGCCCGCGTCCAAAATGAAACGCCGGCAGCGTTTCGCGAATTGTTTGCCGTTTCACTAATTTCACAGGAAATTCACAATTTTTTTGGGCAAAACAGGACTAATTTGCCCCCCTACATAAGACTGTTTACCACTGTTTTTCAACTTTCTTAGTACCTGAGGAAGACTTATATCATGTAGAAAGACTTCTAGCACCTCCTGATCGAGTCTGTAGAGATGCAGCATAGTCAAGTTTATAGACTGGCTATCCAGGCTTCACAGAAGGCAACATTTGGAAAAAGCTATTCTCAGGTCATTGTTGTTCCTGAATCAATAAAATATTTGCTGTTTTTCCCACAATGCTATTAGCTATATATCATAGGTGCTGCAAGAAATCAAAAATACATTGGAAAATAAAGAAGTGCATATACATTTTCATGGCTGACACTCAAATAGGAACCCTATATATATTTTATCTGACTTAGTTCCCCGTACAAGGACCCCAGAAAACAATATATTTTTCTGACAAACTCAAAATGGGTAAAGACATCATTCTATACAAACTCACAAGCTACAAAACTCTAAAAACATTGCAGTTTCCCACATTTATCACAATTTCTTACAAAGGTTAAACACCCTAAATTTGTACACCATGGGTCTACTGAACAGTTTAAAGTCCATTAAGCATGAACTTGCTTAGGTATGTGGCAAAGTATGTGGCAATGCCTAGTGGCCACTAAACAGTTTCACATTACCACAAACAGTTGTTTCTTCCTTAAATAACAAGTTACAACACTTTACTACTAGTGTGGTTTCAAAAATATCTGTCTGCCTTAAATACGTGCATTTTTTTTTTATGCAATGATATTGTCACAATATATATTACAATATGTAAGGTGCATTTTATTATAGAAATTATTTATTTATTTGAGCCCATTAAAAGGATGCTACACTATTTTAGAGCTTCTGTTCCATAGCGTTTAATGGTGCTGCAGCCTGAAGCTACAGTATAAGAAAAGATTATTAAAGCATACTTGGGAAATTAAACATTTGTGAGTACCCACCTAATATTTCACATAATACACATATATTAAAAAAGAAAATGAACCACTTCCCAACTGAATAAAATGTTGGTTGTGTGAAAGAGAGGGGAAAACACCTTTAATGACCCCTTTAATTTAGAGTGGTATCTCACAAATGGTGCAACCTTACATTTAAAAAAAACTGCACTATAATATAAAATGTCGTGTTTGCCTTTTCCTGAGTTATACAAGTGCTGGCTTTATACCTTTGTACTTGTAAGGATTGATTGGGACACATTTGGAGGAAAGGGGATGTTCACCTTCCAAACACTTTTCAATTGCTTACCATGTTGTATTTGTGACCATTTTTACAAAATACAAGTTTAAGGTTTAATGTACCTGTCTCTGGTGTTTCAGTCTGGCAGTTCAGTAAGCCAAGTGCAGATTCTGAACTGTTACAATTTGCTACATTAGTTGATACATTTCTCAGCAGCATCTGTGGAATATTAGCAACTATTTTATCAATTCTAACAGCTGCCTTTGAAACTCAGGGATTCTGCTCAGCTGGGACAAAGATAAGAAATGCATCAACTACTGTAAAACAGAAAGTCTGCAAGACCAGAAAATATGGGTGTCATGAGTAGGAAGTCAAGGATTTTCCAAAATAAATCAAATGGAGGATGATAATGACAGATGTGTAGTCTATGAATAAAGCGCACACACCAGCAAGTGTAGTAGTATAACAACTCACCTCCCTGGTGGCCTAGTGGTGCGGCGGGGACGCCCGCCACACCATCAGCACTGGTTCCTTAGGGATCGCTTGGCGCGCCTCTGTGTGATGTAAAGACGCAGTCTTTAAATCTGAAGAATTTGGCGCATTGGCGCAAAATTCAAACACTATTTAAGGGCATTTCTGTGTTTGTGAGTCCTTGCCCGTTTTAGGATCTTGTTCCTGAGTTTCCTGGCGCTTCTGTGCTATTGAGCTTTTGCTATTCTGTGATTTTAAATACCTGGTTTGACCCCTGCCTGCTTCTGACGATTCTGACTTCCGAAATCCAGACACTGCCTGGTAACTGACTCTTCTATTCCGTAACCCTTCTGATTGATCTCCTGGTTTGACTCCGCTTGTACTCTGCCTGCCCCGACCCAGCCTGATCTGACTCTGCTTTCTATCTACGCCTTGTACCACAACCTTCTGCCCAAAAGACTTTGCATTACCGTTGTGCCCCTTTGCTTGTACAGAACCCCTCGCTTTGAACCTCTCTTAATAAGATCTGGGGGCATCCGACTAGCAGAGGGCTCCTCCCGAAGTGAAAGGCGGCTGTTAAAGGCAGAAGCAAGAGCTGAGAACAGGGTGTTTAGCATCGGTTCTGAATTTAGGGTGCCAACCATGACAAGTTGTAGAAAACGAAATTGAGCCAAGGTTGGAACAGGTTTCAGACAGGGAAGAAAGTGTCAAAGCAGGTGTAAAGGCAAGGCTTGAGAGCAAAGCAGATAATTTTTTCCCACACAAATACTGGTTCCATTATTATTATGTCTGGATCATGTTTTCATAAATGTATTTAATGCTGTATGCCTGAGCATGAGGTAGAAATGCTAAAACAAGAATGTAAACGTATAGAATGTAGACAGAATTTAGTCCTTACCAGTTTTCATATAGATCTGAAATGACTTTGTTGTATTCTCCAGTGACAGGAAGATGATATGGGTGGAGTTCCATTTATTCAAGTAAATTTGTTAAAACTGTCATTTTACAGGGCAGGTTACATCATGAACACTGTGGAAGTGTAAAGGCGGCACGGGGATTTAGTTATAATTCTTCTGTAAAGAAAACTTCAAAAGATGTAACAAAATGTTGTCTAGTGCACTCAAGAAATAAAGCAGTCTAGAGCCAAATGTTTATTTTACATAAAAAGTCATCTTTCTTCCCCTTCTAATTATTTCAAACTGCATGGGAAACCAATGCCTTCCTAATTTACACTACAAAAAAAAACATGTTTGATGCCAATAATGAAATGGCTTTTACAACAGCAAAATGTATACTCTGTGAGTTACAATTCATACAATAAATGGAATGCAATTTTATAGGAAATCAAGCCTAAAAAAGAAGGCACTTTGATTTCTAAAACTATTGTGTTAAATATTTGTTTCGATGTTTTATACATTAAAACAGATGACCCCTTAAATCCTGACAGAATATATAATAAAGGCAGGTAAATCCTGGTCCAGATTTCATTGAATAAGTCATATTCAAAATGCCTTAAAACATTAACCATGGCTCTTTGGGTAACAAAAAATTCTTAAAATCTTTTAAAATATGGCCTATGTAAGTCATTAATGGCCTCCACTGGTATTTTCAGGGTCACTAAACAATATTATCTCATAAATTATCAATGGACCTACTCTAAGGAACTTTTCTACAAGTCTTCTTTCTATTTCTTATTTTGACTTTTTTGTCCCACAACTGAAAAATCTATCTGTTAATGAGATTTTCTTATCTTGCTTTTCAGGCCCTCTCCCACCGATCTTCTATTCTGACTTCCAAGCTGGTGCCCAGTTAAAGAAAATTTATATTATCTTTAATAGCCCCTTTATTGGGGCTCCCTATGGATCTGCTACAGTCCCTGTCCATGTTTGAAATGAGGGTGGTCATGTCCTAACAGTCCCTGCCAGAAGAACATTAGTGGGGATAGCCAATCACAGCACTTGACCACAGAAGCAAAGACAGGCTTCGGTTGCCAAACAGGTCAGAATAGCTGCTGATTTCTTTCTATCCTCCAGTGCAGTTTGATAAGTGTATAGCCTGGGGAAGAAGGCATCAGAAAGTGCAATAGATGGGCAGGACACATAGGGGTATTGATTAAATGTTCAATTAATCAACCCCCAAACATATTTTTTATTAGATGAGCATAATGCTTTTTTTGTTTTTACACAATGTCTCCTTTAAATTTTCATTAACTGACAAAATAATACATTTTAAAGTGTTTAAAAGCTTGCAGGATAGGCTTCTATGTATCTGCAAATGCCCCTCTACATGAAATTTTCCTATGGAAAGAACAACAGCAATGCAACTTTGTATTTAAAATATGCTACAGAAAGTATGTGTACATATTAGACCATTTTATTCTATAGACACATGAGCAAAAATGTATAGAAATTATTTAAAATTGCATAATTATGATTTATAATTGCATACATGACAGCTGTTATTTCTATAGACAGTATATATTTTTTCTTTCTGTTCTGGATCCCCTTTATCATTTTTGTAGAGAACATGCTAGTAACTATATAGCAAGTACTGTATATGAGATAATTGGATATTTTAAATGAGAATTTGTTGAATGGGTTAGTAAAGTAGAAGTTAGTTAGTTAGTAAGTGACCCTATCTCTTTAAGGACAAACAGGACATATTTTATATGTCTTCATTTCCATCGTGAATAAAATGTTTACAAAAATATAATGTATAGACTGTTTTTCAGTTTTGTTTCAAGTTACTTTAGTTTTCAGTTTAAATCTTTTTTCATCTAAGGACATTCTCTGGCTCAGTAGAAATGTAGTATTTTCCCCCATGCAAAAACGCATCCTTTAATGGTTTGTGGAAAAGTACTTTAAGAATAAAACATGTATACAAATGTAGTAAAACAGACCATTGTAATGATATGTAGCTTGTAATTACACTGTCTACTGCTTTTCTGCTTTAGTCATATTTTCCCATTACACCTATCAGAGTATTCTGTTTCAATTTGTAAACTGACACTGATTTTAGAAGTGTTTCATTGACTTTTTTATAATACGCCTTTAAGTCTCTTGTAGGGATGGAACAGAATATCAATAACTGTGTATTAATATTGGCAAAAAGACAATAAATATAACAATCCCAGACTATAAAAGCATCATTTGTCCCTGATGTCTATGGTTATTTTGATTGAAAACTAATTGTGGTCATGCTAGGAGAATCTCTGTTCCAGGATTTTCCTTATATTTTTTTTCTCTGAAGGTTGTAGAGGAGGAGGACACAGTTTTAGAGAACAAAATATGATTTCTTGTTTTAAATACCTCCATCATTTAGTCTAATACAAAGCAATTGTTAAAGCAAGTGGGAGATGCAGTGGAAAAGCAATTTAAAAATTGTCAGGACAGAACGTCCAGGCAATAAAAAATAATCTCCCAACATAGAAAGAATATTGTGCAAAATAACTCTGTCATCTCCTCTTCTGCTGGGGTAAAATGTCTTTAAATACATATGAAGCAGCTAGTTTGGCTAGAGATAAGCAGCTATAATGGACTCCCGAAGGCCAAATGCATTCACATTTCAATTTTTTTAATGTATAGAATAACAGACCAAGTTCAAATAAGTTTAAACAATTTTTTGGTTTCTTTTTAGGTGATTTTAGTCTCATTTTAGTAATAAAAAATGTCAGAAATACAGGACATTACAACTGGCATGTAGGGCATTGCTATTAATAATTAAATGGATAAATCTTCCTTTTTAACTATTTCTGTATTTTTATACAGTTCTAACTAGAGTATGGCACACTTTCATCTTTATATATCTACTGCATCTATATACCCACTGATGTTGTTCACAAAATATGAGTCGTATTTTTTTTAAGCTTTTACCATAGAAAAAACAAATTTTGAATTTGTTAAAATTTACATGAAATTAGTATGCACAAGGTATATATTGGGATATACTTTTGTAAACCTTTTGGGCATTAAACAGTTCAGTAGGCCCCTGGTATTCATGGTTAGAATGTTTTATCTTGTTGCCTAATGATATGTGAGAGATAAGACGCTGTATAGTTGAAGTTTGAGGCAATTTCATCAAAATTTTATCAATAGAAAGACATTTTGCAATCTTGGGTTTGGAAAAATATATATTTACAAAATGATATGGCTTTCCGGGGTTAAAGGAATAGTTCAGTGTGAAAATAAAAACTGTGTAGATAGATAGTATGTGCAAAATAAAAAATGTTTCTAATATAGTTAGTTAGCCAAAAATGTAATATATAAAGACTGGAGTGAACAGATGTCTAATAAAACAGCCAGAATCCAACTTCCTGCTTTTCAGCTCTATAACTCTGAGTTAGTCAGCGACTTGAAGGGGGGGCCACATGGTACATTTCTGTTCAGTGAGTTTGTAATTGATCCTCAGCATTCAGCTCAGATTCAAAAGCAACAGATATGACCCATGTGGCCCCCCCTCAAGTCTCTGATTGGTTACTGCCTGGTAACCAGGGTAACCAGTCAGTGTAAACCAAGAGAGCTGAAAAGCAAGTAGTAGTGTCCTGACTGACTTGTTATACATCAAATCACTCCATCCTTTATATATTACATTTTTGGCTAACTAACTATATTAGAAACATGTTTTATTTTGCACAGCCTATCTATTTAACCAGTTTTTATTTTTACACTGAACAATTCCTTTAATGTATTTTTTGTGGCTTATCTCCATATAAAATTTAGTAGATGTGTATATTTTGCACTTAGTGCCAGGCCACGATAGGATCTTTGCGACTATGGCCACCTTAACTGTAACAGGAAGAAGCATGGAAGCAAAAGACAGATCTCTGTCTCTTAATTGACTCATGTGACCTAACATGTATGGTTTGTTTGTTTGCACCGTGAATCATACGATCCCAGGCGGCCCTTATTTTTTTTAAATGGAAATTTTCTATTTATGATTACCCAATGGCACATACACTAAAAAGTATATTATTATGAAAATGGTTTATTTAAGTAAAGCAGGGTTTTACATACACTATGAGCTGTTTTATGCTATATATTTTTATAGAGATCTACATTGTTTGCGGGGTATAGTTCTCCTTTAAGTAAACCTAAGCACATTGGGTATTAACTCTGGGCCATCTAAAGGGATCCTGTCATCGAAAAACATGTTTTTTTCAAAACACATCAGTTGATAGTGTTACTCCAGCAGACTTCTGCACTGAAATCCATTTCTCAAAAGAGCAAACAGATTTTTTTATATTCAATTTTGAAATCTGACATGGGGCTATACATTTTGTCAATTTCCCAGCTGCCCCTGGTCATGTGAAATGGATTTCAGTGCAGAATTCTGCTGGACCAGCACTATAAACTGATTCATTTTTGCCACGTGCAGCACGGCAACATTATGACTCACTGCCCACTTTTAGAGCACACCCTGAAACAACACACCCATTTTATCAAAACCAAACCCAGACATGCCAGTATAATTACCACAAAAAATGGATCATTAGCATAATAACCCCAGCTGTGCCAGCATAATCATTGTAGTAATGGCCATTGAGCACTCCATTAATCACAAACAAGCCAGTAAGATCACCATTTGCAATTTCGTAAAACAGCCCTGATTAAACTGTTCAAAGGACTTTTGGCATTTATATTTAGGTTGTTTTATGTTGTTAGATAAGATAAGATCCTTTAAATTGGATGCTTTGAGATGATTTTTAAAAAATGTCAGACATATTTACAAAAAATGATAAATTTATCAAAGCATTTCAGTTGGCTAGTTTGGAGTAGAAAGATACAGTATATTGAAAAAGCAAAAGCAGGCATTTTTGGGCAGACCTCCACTCGCCTCTGCTGAGTGTGCCGGCACACGAGCAGAAGCTGCACTTTTCAGTTCAAATCAACAGAGCTGGGGCAAAGAGAGAAGCCAGTGCTTCATGTGCCCTCAGCCTAATGAATTATTTATGTTTTGTGCATAAAAAAAACGTGTTTCTGATATGTCTTTATATTAAGGAAATTAGGATTTTGTTTTCATTTTTAGGAATTGCACCTATATTTTGTCAAAGAAGTGGAATTACACAAACATTCCAGCACATAATAAAGCTTAGGTTGTCCTGAAAAAAGAAAAACAATATATAGGTTTCCTAGATAAACTAAAAGTCTCTTAAGAAATTTCCCCTTAAATGAAAATGCATAAACTGTTCAAAAAAATTGTTTGGTAGAATCTGTGTAATTGAAGTGTGACATTTTCCTGGCATTGAATGAGTAAATGTCACGATCGCCGCCCGGAGCAGGTCCTGGAGCTCCGGGCGGTGCGTTCTCCCCTGCCGGCATCGCTCCCAAAATGGCGGCGCCCATGGCCGCCACGTGGGTAGCGGCGCTGGCGCGATGACGTCAGCGCGCCGACGTCGGTGCAAGGACGTCAATGACGTCACAATGGCGCCAAATTCAAAATAAAAACGCCATCTAGACGCCAGAATGGCGCCCAAGTATAGGAATACTTTCCCTAATTGTATCCTGGGTTTCCTGTGAGCTTATTTGCTAAAATCTTGTTCCTGATTGATATCCTGACCCTTTGCCTGGACTTTGGATTTTGCTGATTTCTGCCTGCCTGTGAACTCTTGCCTGGATCCCAACTACTCTTCTGATTAACCCTTTGGACACCGCGACCTTGCTCCCTCAAGAGGGCTTCCTCCTCGATCCTGACTACCTCCCTGGAGGGACCTCCCAGCTCCCTGACATTATACTTGGGCCATGGATCCTACTGAGGAAGCTACGCCTGATGTCGGACGAGCGCTCCGCGGACTGGCATCCCGCATGGAGGAATATGAAGCCCAGCACTACCGCATAGGACAGGCACTCGATACCCTTCTCTCCCGAGTGCCTCCAGCGCCTCCTGCTTCTCAAGCGGCTGTAAATCCTCCCATGGCGGACGTCTCGTCTAGCACAGGTCTCTCGCCTGGTGAGCCTCGTATTCCGCCTCCTCCTCACTTCAGTGGGGACCCTCAGGCCTGCAGAGGTTTCACTACACAGTGCCAGATCCAGTTCGAGTTTC
Source organism: Xenopus laevis (assembly GCF_017654675.1). Taxonomy (NCBI): domain Eukaryota; kingdom Metazoa; phylum Chordata; class Amphibia; order Anura; family Pipidae; genus Xenopus; species Xenopus laevis. The sequence goes on along the minus strand of NC_054377.1, from coordinate 47,202,607 downwards.
AACCCTCGCACTTCCCCAATGAACGTTCCAAGGTGGGGTATGTGATGTCTCGTTTGGTGGGCAAACCGCTTGAGTGGGCAACATCTCTTTGGGAGAAGAATTCTCCACTGACTTTTGATGCCAAGGCTTTTCTTCAAGCATTTCGTACTGTGTTTGATGCCCCGGGTCGGGTCACAAATGCCCCTTCTCGTCTTCTGCAACTCCGACAGGGTAACCGCAGTGTCAGTGACTATGCTATTGTCTTTAGAACTTTGATGGCTGAAACTTCCTGGAATGACGATGCCTATAAGGCCGTATTCTGTCAAGGTCTGCCTATTCGCATTAAAGATGATCTTGTCTCCAGGGAGTTCCCTGATCTGCTGGAAGATCTGATTGCACTATCCATTAAGGTGGACACTCGTCTCAGAGAGCATCAAGTAGAGAGGGAGCGTTGTAAACGATTTCAACCCTTGTTGGCACCTCGCTTCCAGAGACCTCTCTTGCAAACTCCGGCTTCTCAAGCTTCTCCTTCTCCTCCGGAGGAACCGATGCAAGTTGGAAGGGCTCGTCTCTCCGAACAAGAAAGACTCCGTAGACGAATGGCTGGCTTATGTCTGTATTGTGGCGGACAGTCTCATTTTGCGAACTCTTGTCCGGTGAAGCCCACGAGTTCTGTTCCCCGAGGTATATCTAGGGTAACTCATGTAGGGGGCACTACTCCGAAGTCTCAGGAGAACACTCACATGTTTCTCCTTCCTTTACAGATTCGCCTAGCCACTAAGACCATTGTCGGCTCAGCTTTCATTGACTCTGGAGCTGCTGGGAACTTCATGGACGCTCTTTTCGCCAAACACATGGAAGTTCCCTTATTCCCATTGTCCACTCCGCTTCGTGTCACTGCCATTGACGACAGACCCCTGGAGGCTGAATTTATCTCTAAGACGACTGGGGAATTGCCTGTGCAGGTTGGGACGCTGCATAAAGAAAGACAATCGTTCCTAATTATTTCCTGCCCATCCGTTCCTGTTGTTTTGGGTCTCCCTTGGCTGCGCCTGCATAATCCCACCATTGATTGGTCCGCAGGACAGATTTCCCGTTGGAGCCCATTTTGCCAGCAGCATTGTCTTCCTGCTAAACCCCTCCAGAGGGTGAATATCTCTATGTCTGATCTGAAGACTCTACCCTCCTTCTACAGGGAATTCTCTGATGTATTCTGTAAGAAATCCGCAGAATTCCTTCCTCCACATCGACCATACGATTGTCCTGTCGATCTCCTGCCAGGAACCATGCCCCCTAGGGGTCGCACCTATCCTCTTTCTCCGGCTGAGACTTCCGCTATGAAAGACTATATTCAGGAAAATCTCCAGCGGGGGTTTATCCGCCCCTCTACTTCTCCTGCCGGGGCAGGTTTCTTCTTCGTGGAAAAGAAGGATGGAGGCCTACGTCCTTGCATTGACTACCGGGGCCTTAATAAGATCACTGTTAAAAACCTGTACCCCTTGCCTTTGATTGCTGAACTCTTTGACCAATTGAAAGGGGCTAAGGTTTTCACTAAATTAGATCTCCGTGGGGCGTACAACCTCATCCGCAAAGGGGACGAATGGAAGACGGCATTCAACACTCGGGATGGGCACTATGAATATCTCGTGATGCCCTTTGGCCTCTGTAATGCCCCCGCTGTCTTTCAGGAGCTCGTGAATGACATTTTCCGGGATCTCTTAAGAAAGTCTGTGGTCGTGTACCTGGATGACATCCTAATCTTCTCGAAAGACCTTGAATCTCATCGCTCCCAGGTGAAAGAAGTGCTCTCTCGTTTGAGGAAGAACTCTCTCTTCGCCAAGTTGGAGAAGTGTGTCTTTGAGGTGTCTAAGATTCCTTTCTTGGGTTATATCATCTCCCGAGAAGGTTTCGAGATGGATCCCGTTAAGGTGTCAGCAATCCAAGAGTGGCCCCTTCCCTTGAGCACCAAGGCTATTCAAAGGTACATCGGATTTGCCAACTACTACCGGCAATTCATCAGGGGGTTTTCTTCCCGTATTGCACCTATCCTTACCCTCATCCGAAAAGGGGGTAATCCCAGGTCCTGGCCTCCAGTTGCTATAGAAGCTTTTCAGTCCCTAAAAGACGCATTTTCTTCTGCCCCAGTCCTCCGTCATCCGGATCCTAAGTTACCCTTTTGCATTGAGGTGGATGCATCTGAAGTAGGTGCTGGGGCTATTCTATCCCAGAGACATTCTGCCGATGGGAAATTGCACCCCTGTGCCTTTTTCTCCAGAAAGTTTTCCCCTGCAGAACAGAATTACGATGTAGGGAATCGAGAACTTCTGGCAGTCAAGCTTGCTCTCGAAGAGTGGCGTCACCTCCTAGAGGGTTCTTCAATCCCGGTCACGATTTACACTGATCATAAGAACTTGGAGTTCATACATTCTCTCAAGAGACTGAATCCTCATCAGGCCAGGTGGGCCCTGTTCTTCTCCCGCTTCAACTTTGTCTTGACTTTTCGCCCTGGCTCCAAGAATCGGAAAGCCGATGCTCTGTCTCGAAGTTTCACTCCGGTGGATCGTACTCCTGAAAGACAAGAGCCTATTATTCCTCCTGTCAAGATCATCGCTTCCTTGTACCCTCAATTTGCTGATCAAATTCTGGCCGGTCAATCTTCTGCTCCTCCTGATACCCCCATTGGGATGGCGTTTGTTCCCTCCGAGTTACGTCTGCCCATTCTTCAACAGACCCATTGTTCCAAGCACGCAGGACATCCTGGTCCTGAAAAGACTCTTGAACTCCTTCGACGTTTAGTCTGGTGGCCGACTATCCGAAAAGATGTCAAAGACTTTGTTGCTGCTTGTACCGTTTGTGCTACATCCAAACCTAGCCATTCTCGCCCCAGTGGGTTATTACAACCATTGCCTATCCCATCTCGGCCATGGACTCATTTAGCAATGGACTTTATTGTTGAACTTCCCCCCTCTGGTGGTAACACTGTGATTTGGGTAGTGATTGACCGCTTTAGTAAAATGTCTCATTTCATTCCCCTGCGGAAGCTTCCCTCTGCTGTGGAGTTGTCTCAGCTCTTCATCCAGTATATTTTCCGTCTGCATGGTTTTCCTGTGGAAGTGGTCTCTGACAGAGGTTCTCAGTTTACTGCTAAGTTTTGGCGTTCCCTTTGCAAAGATCTGGGTATTACTCTCCAGTTCTCCTCCGCTTATCATCCCCAGACTAATGGAGCAGCTGAACGAGTAAACCAAGCTTTGGAACAGTTCTTGAGGAATCACGTCTCCCTTTGTCAAGATGACTGGTCTGATCTCCTCCCATGGGCGGAATTTGCTCATAATAATGCATGCCACACTTCCACTGGAAGGTCTCCATTCATGTCGGTGTATGGTCAGCATCCTCAAGCCTTCCCCCAAGACTTTGTGTTGTCTGACGTCCCGGCTGCTGATGACCATGCAGCCCACATGTCTGCTATTTGGGCTGCAACCAAGTTGAACTTAGAGAAGAGCGCTCTGGTTCACAAGACATTTGCAGATCGTAGACGTAGACCCTCTCCTTCCTACAAGGTTGGTGATAAAGTCTGGTTGTCTTCCAGGAACATTCGGTTGAAGGTGCCATCTCCTAAGTTGGGTCCGAAGTTTGTGGGTCCATTCTCCATCTCGGAGGTGATCAATCCTGTGGCTTTCAGACTTCAGCTTCCCCCTGAGATGCGAATTCCCAACGTGTTTCATGTCTCTTTGCTGAAACCCGCTACCTCCAACCGCTTTTCTGTGAATCAGTCTCCCCCTCCTACTATTTCTGTGGATGGTCAACAAGAATATGAGGTAGAGAAGATCCTTGACTCCAGAATCTCCAGGGGCTCTCTTCAGTACCTCATCAAGTGTAAGGGCTTTGGCCCTGAAGAATGCTCCTGGGAAGGACACTCTGATGTGCATGCTCCTCGTCTTGTGAGGGATTTCCACTCTAAATTTCCCCAGAAGCCAAGTCCTGGTGGTCCAGAGGCCCCCCGTGAGGGGGGGGTACTGTCACGATCGCCGCCCGGAGCAGGTCCTGGAGCTCCGGGCGGCGCGTCCTCCCCTGCCGGCGTCGCTCCCAAAATGGCGGCGCCCATGGCCGCCACGTGGGTAGCGGCGCCCATGGCCGCCACGTGGGTAGCGGCGCCGGCGCGATGACGTCAGCGCGCCGACGTCGGCGCAAGGACGTCAATGACGTCACAATGGCGCCAAATTCAAAATAAAAACGCCATCTAGACGCCAGAATGGCGCCCAAGTATAGGAATACTTTCCCTAATTGTATCCTGGGTTTCCTGTGAGCTTATTTGCTAAAATCTTGTTCCTGATTGAGATCCTGACCCTTTGCCTGGACTTTGGATTTTGCTGATTTCTGCCTGCCTGTGAACTCTTGCCTGGATCCCGACTACTCTTCTGATTAACCCTTTGGACACCGCGACCTTGCTCCCTCAAGAGGGCTTCCTCCTCGATCCTGACTACCTTCCTGGAGGGACCTCCCGGCTCCCTGACAGTAAATTCTGGATAGGACTCTGAATCCTACAGTAATTTAAACAATGGACATTATTGGTAGAAATATAATAAAAGTTGCAAATGGAGAAAATAGTTACATAGATAACACAATTTTGCATTTCACAATATAATATTCTTCATTTAAGTCTTGCTTAAAGTTGGTATTTTTTGGTGCAAAAAACTTCAGTTTTTTTGCACACAGGTGCAAGTTAAAAAATCTGCAATCTTTCTTCTACTGGTGGATAAAGTTGCTTAATTTGGGTTCACAACAGCTATAATAAATTTGTGGAAAGGAATAATTTTTTGCATAGTGAAAAATTTTTTTCAGAAATGACACTCTGGGGCAAATTCACTAAGATGCGAAGTTGCGCCAGGCGCAACTTCGCCGCACTTCGCCAGGCGTAGTTTCGCCAGCGCTCCGCAAATTCACTAAAATCCGAAGTTGCGCTCAGGGGTAGCATAAGGTTGCGAAGTTGCGCTAGCGTTGATTCGCTATGTAAAGCAAAGTTACGCTAGTGAAGGCTAATTTGCAAACGGCGCCAAATTCAAATTTCAATGGAGGAATACGTATCAGCACTACAAATGCCAAGAAAACCTTCAAATTATCAAATAAAATTTTTATTTTGCCCTACACATGTGCCCACTGTCTAGGTAAGTTGCCATGAGTCAGGAAATGTAGGGGGGAAGGAGGGGAGCCCCAAAAAAATTTTCGATCTTTTTCAGCCTATCACCCATCATGTAGAAAACACGCCAGCGTTTTTTGGGACTTAGAAAAAAAAATTACTTTTTATGAAACAATCCCTATCTACTCTATTGCGCTTCGCCAGTTCTGAGGTGGCGAAGGAAGTCTAGCATAAAAGGTAGCGTTCAGTACACTGCGCAAGTTAGTGAATTTGCGTAGTTACGTCGCTAGCGAAAATTCGCCTGGCGTAAGGGTGCGAAGTAACACTAGCGAAACTACGCCAGCGTTCGTTAGTGAATTTGCGCAGTAACGAAAATGCCAAACGCTAGCGAATTAACGCTAGCGTTCGGCGCTTAGTGAATTTGCCCCTCTGTGTCTGTTCCTTAAATGTAATTAAAGTGGTAAACGGGGAATAAAGAAAATCTTTAAAAAAAAAAGTGGTAAATGGGGGGAATTGTGTATAAATGAGAACAAAAATATTCTTTAAAAGGCAGTTCATTGGAAATTGTAATTATTTAAACTAATATTTGCATGCTTACTTCCACTTGTGGAAGTTTATGCTCAAGGAAATCACTAATCCTCCCATTATACCTGTCATTTTCCAGGATATTATAAAACTGATAGATGGAGAACTGAAACCTAAAGTCCAAGATTCCCCAGAGTGTTTTATCAGTTGTAGACCACATCTGGGCAACTATTGGTTAACAAAGACATGAAGATCCACACTAATGTCTACTACTAATCTGCCTAGGGCCACACGCATTAGTTCAAATTTATTAAGATTCGAATGTTAAATTCGATTTCCCAAAAAAAAAAAATGTCACAAATTAGAATTTAAAAGCACCAATTCAAATGTAAATTTGAATGTGAGATTTATCACACCTCGACCATGAAAACAGTTCGAATATTAACCACCTAAAGCCTGCTGAATTTCGAGTTTCATTTGCATACAATTTGAGTTTTCAGGTCAGTAACATTTGTTCTAATTTTAGACGTTCAAGTTTTTTCTTAAATAAGATATTCAAGTTTTGGGTACAATCGAATTTATTAGAGTAAAAAAAATTCACATACATTTGAAATTTGACCTTTGATAAATCTGCCCAATTTTGTCAACAGTGCTCTATTTATTAAAAATAATTCCATAATTTATTTCAATATTCATTTAAGATCCAATTGCTTCCTTTACAAATACAGGAACTATTTGTTCAAGGTTAAAATTTTGGGGAGATGTTTTTGACAGATGTTAAATATTTTTCCATTTACCTGATGGGATTGAAGTTTGTAGGTCTGTTTCTACTGTAGATCCAAAAAGATAAATCCAGTATCACCAAATGCAGTCAAAAGTTAACTTTTTCCAAGGGTTTTATAACAATGTATAAGTTCTGATTTGGTGCAACACATTTTAGTAATTTTTAGCAATTCCAAATTCCCCGTAATTATGTAAACCTTCTGTTAATCAGTAGATATTTAGTACTATATTTCCATTTTCCCCCCCATAATTGGGAATTGTGGGGGAAACAGTCATGTCTTCAGCAAGTATTTTCTCAATATGGGAGGCTGTTTTAGTGCCCACGTACTCATCCAGCACAAATACTTAGGGTTGAATACCGAGGGTTAATCAACCCTTGATATTCGACCGTCGAAGTAAAATCCTCCACTTCGTATATCGAAGTCGAAGGATTTACCGCTATTCCTACAATCGAACCATTCAAAGGATTTTAATCCATCGATCAAAGGATATTCCTTCGATCTGAAAATTGTTATGAAGCCTATGGGGACCTTCCCCATAGGCTAACATTGGCCTCGGTAGGTTTTAAGTGGCGAACTAGGGGGTCGAAGAATTTTTTTAAAGAGACAGTACTTCGACTATCGAATAGTCGAACGATTTTTAGTTCGAATAATTCGATTAGAAGTCAAAGGTCGAAGTAGCCCATTCGATGGTCGAAGTAGCCAAAAAAAACATTCGAAATTTGAACTATTTTTCCTCTATTCCCTTACTCGAACTAAGTAAATGGGCCCCTTACTCTCATGCCTCCATAGAATGAAAGAAGCTCCTTTTCTGATTCATGATGCTTTAAAATGCATTGTCAACTAGTTTTGTTGGAAGGGGGTTTATTGGGTTAAACTCAGGTGGGGGGTCTTTTAATGTTTAGAGGAATGAAAATATCATTCGGGCCATGGACAACTATATGGACAACTAACTACCCCTTTGTCATTACCATAATCCACTGTATTCTCACTTCACTGTTAAAATGTTTAATTATATGTGATAGCTTTCTCACTGGAGTTTTTGATATATGATCCACTGCACCCCCTCCAGGAAAACTCCTTTCTGTTTCATTCATTAAAACCTGACAACGCATAATTAGTTGTATTTACCTGCCAGAAAAAGCTTGGTTAAGCAACTGTGCCTCATTCTGACACATATGAAAAATAGATGTGCATTCTTTAAGTGCTTTCAATAGTTCAGCCATGTTTATACTTCTGCTAAAAGGACGACTAAGCTAGTAATACAGAACATTTGTATTTGTGTATAGTTACACATATCAAAGAATAGTTAATAGATAGTATATTTAAACTGTTCTTTGAAGTATAATCAATATATCTTTCCATGGTATTCCTTTATTTCTTTGCATCCTGGGAAACCTAGGATATAGGGATATATATATTTCTTTCTCATGAAGTATGTTGTAGTATTAGATTTATTTTATTAAAACCAAAAAATTACAATACTGACCAACTGCTGCAGTCTGTAAGGCCTGTCCAAAGGGCCAAAGCGCTGGAATATAACCCCCAGCTCAAAGGGCACATGCATCAAATTCAAAGAATATATTCCAAGGCATTCTATAAAAGTTAAAAAATCAGTCTTTATTTAACATTATATATTAAAAAGTAAGAATATAGATCAAATGACGTCCAGCCTTACACGTTTCGTGCCCACCGGTACTTATTCAAATTAATAAGTACCGGTGGGTACAAAACGCGTAAGGCGGAACATCAATTGTCTGTATGCCTACGTTTTAATATTTGATGTTAAATGAAGACTGATTTTTTAACTTTTATAGAATGCCTTGGAATATATTTTTTGAATTTTATTTTATTAAAACACATATTTTGTATTATCTCTTTAGAATTTTCATGTTTTATACAATGTTTTATGCAAAAGGGAAACAAGTAATATTATAACATTAGTACACACCACAGTTAATGAAAAAAGGAAGGAAAAAAGAAACAAATAGCAGGCATAAAGAGTAAAGTATGAAATTAGAGTCCTGCATGTACATATAGCCTTACAGAACAGTTATGTAGCAGCTGATATGGGAGACTAATGTTTTTAGCAGAATCTTTGTGGCAGTCTCTTTAATACTGATATAAGGGAAGATGTTGTTAAAGGAGAACTAAACCCAAAAACTTCATATGGCTAAAAATGCCATATTTTATATACTTAACTTGTTGCACCAGTCTAACGTTTCAGCTTCTCAATAGCAACAATTATACAAAACTTCAAACTTGTCACAGGGGGTCACCATCTTGGAAAGTGTCTGTGACACTCACATGCTCAGTGGGCTCTGAGCAGCTGTTGAGAAGCTAAGCTTCGGAGTCGTCACTAATAATCCATGTATTACTGCCATGTAGTCATTATCTGTATTAATTACTAATTAGCCTTATATTGTGACATTTCTATTATGTGAGTGGGTCCCTAAGCTCAGTAAGTGATAGCAGCACAGAGCATGTGCAGTGAATCAGCAGAAAAGAAGATGGGGAGCTACTGGGGCATCTTTGGAGACACATAGGTTTACTGCTAAAGGGCTGTGGTTGCCTTGGGCTGGTACAGTAGCCCAAAAACATAATGTATAACATTTCTAGCTACTTCTTTAGTTAGGCTTTAGTTCTTCTTTTAGAGATGTCAAATATTTTTCCATTGCATTGCCAGATGGGAAGTTTATAGGTCTACTGTAGACCCAAAAAGTTAAATCCAGTATAACCAAATGCAGTCAAAAGTTAACTATTTCGAAGAGTTTTATTACAACAATGCATACGTTCTCATTTGGTGCAACACCTTCCTTCCTTTTAGTAAAGCAATTCCAAATATCCCATAATTACTTAAACCTTGTGTTAATCAGTAGATATTTAGTACTATATTTTCATTTCTCCCCCCATAATTGGGAATTAAGAATTGTGAGGGGGACAGTCATGCCATCAGCAAGTATTTACTTGAATAGATTTTCACACACTTTTGACTACAGACATTCAAAACTCTGGTATTTGTTTTCTTTAGTTATTACGATTTTTTTTAAAGAACCTCAGTCAATTTTATTGTTGTCATAGTCTAAGATCTTTTTTTAGTTTACACATATAAAGGATAAACTTCAGTGAGTTAAATCCGTGACAAGCCATGTAGAGTACTTTATTGTTCTAGCCATCTTCAAGGAACTCTGTGGAACTGCCTTTGAGGTCTGACCATTATTCAGAAATTAACTGTTCTTTTTTTCCAATACAATTAACAGTGTGCACAATATGCCTGTGCCTTTTTCATCCTTTTATGTTGTTCATTTTTTTTCATTTCTGCTCTAAATGTTGTTTGTTGATTTTTACTCCCACATTTCGGTAGCTTTGAGATTTTGGAAAGGCTTCATTTCATCCTGCAGTTGTAGGAGCAGGCATTTTGTCCCCCAGCAACAAAGCTATTTTTATCCATTGGAAAGTCATTTTCATGGGGCCGAGATAAGAGTCTTAAAGGGGAAACTACGTATACCTTCAGAATTAATACATAACCAACAGAAAACGTATATAACAATGTAATCTGTTTGAAAGTATTACCATATCACCATACATAGATCAGTAATATTGCCTTTTTACCTTGACCCACCATCATCTGTGTGCTACATTAGAGATCACCTGACAGGAAATAATACAGCTCTATCTGTAACAGGAAGAAGTGGGGGGGGGTAAAAAATCATATAAGAGAACCCACCTTGGATATAAAAAAAGAAGTCTTGACTCAAATATAGTTAGACATTTCAATCAGTGTAGTGGAGGTGAATACTACTGGTTATAGGCATTGATAACCTGAAAAGAGGACTGAGAGGCGGAGATCCAGTCCCTAAAATTTTGCAGCTGGAGACAAAATTGATTTTTTACTTACATACCAGAATACCAGATGGTCTCAACAGTGAATATGATGTGACTTGTTTTTTTCTTTAGTCACAGATCTTAGCCCAGAAGCCCATAATCATATGGTAAATATGTTGTGTTTTGCCTTTTTGATCAATCTTAGGCTTTGCTCCACATGTATCATATACCATACTCCATGTCAGAAATTAATTCTAAGTCCTATAAACATGCTACCAAGTAAGAATCTATGAAAATTGCCTCATGAGTCAAATTAACAATGCCTGTTACTACATTATACATCGACAGAAGTATTATACTTTTATTTTATCATCTCTCTGTTTTTCTGTTTCCCTCAAAAGGCTTTCTATGATGTACCTTATTCTTATTGGACAAGGCTCTGTATGATGTATCCTTTTCTGATTGGTCATCACCCGTATAAAAATTTGTACAAGGATAAGACCATTAGCCTATGAGTAAGTGCCCATTTGGCATGAAACACAGTAGGCTATACATATCCTACTACTACTTTTGCTACTGCATCTACTATTAGTAGGCCTGGTTTTACTGATTTTTACTGATTTTACCAGTTTTTGGCAACCCTTGCAGGGTCAACCAGACCCCCCTCTCCCCATATTGGGAATTCCACAAAAAAAAATTAATGTGTGCGCGCCAAGCAGCGCCTCACAGTAGGGGGCGGGCGGGAGGCAGGACGGGGGCTCTGGACAGCTGCCCAGGTCGGCCCCCCAGTCTGACCCTGAACCCTTGGACTGGGGTTTTTGTGAAGAGACTACATGCCATTACTTTTTTGCGACTTTATATTCGTATTCACTCCTTAGGAGCAGGCATGCACACCATTTTTGTTGATTTAGGTAAAAAACAGAGCACTGTCTATTCACTGGCTGATGTATCTTAGCAGGTTCTGTAAGTGTGGCCTTGGATTGTGTGTAAGCACAGTGAATTGCATAAGTCAGGGGCCAGTTCTAATACATCAAACGGTAATTTTCTATTTAGAAAAGTATTTTTTTATAAAAAATGTTTATTTAGATGAAGTAGTGTAATACAAATAGGCCACTTCATGAAATAAATACTTATAAAGACTTGCATTATTTACAGGGGCATAGTTTCATTTTAAAGGAGATCTAAACCCACAGTGATGTACATTTACTCAGAGTAGTCCCTTGAACACTTTTGCAATTTACATGCATTTTCTATTTTAATAGGTTTCTGAGATATTAGCTGTTTTAGACAGTTTATACTAGTGGACAGGTTTTAGCACAAAATATTTTTAAAGGCCCAGAGTGTCAACAACCCTTTATATGTATTTTCTTTGCACTTTCTGGATTTTTCCCCTTGAGATTGCTTTCAATTGAGCCAAAAGCTCAATATCTCAGAAACTGGTAAAAATAAAAATGTATTTGAATTGCAAAAGTGCTCAGAATAGCACCGTATGTAAATTCTATCATGGATGATTTATGTAATATACAAATATCACATTCAGAAAAGTTTTCAAAAGAGCAAAAAAGTTAAAAATCTTGTGTTCCAAAAAAATTTCATTTATCCAAAGTAAAAGTATTATTGATGATGAAAAATACAGTTTAATTAAAGTACAAATTGTCTTTGGATTAGATCACAGAGTGTACATGTTAAACATCCTTTGAAATGTTTTGGGCTATGTCTTATGAGTTTGTCGTTCTGTGCTAATAAATTAGCAAGCACATATCACACATACTGTAATTGAAAAGTACTTTTTTGTGTCTTGGAAAACATAGCAAAGCTTGGAAAGGATAAAACCCATCCTCATTAGCGTTTGCTGTCTTTGAAGGATGTAATTAAAGTTACGTAGACTGACACTTCTTCTTAGAATAATGCATAACAATGCTAATTGTGATATCTGAAATTGTCTGTGAATTCTTTGAAAACTGTCCAAGTATAGCAGAGACCATTTATAGTTCTGAAGAGGAGCAAAAAAGAATGCAGTGTAAGCCCTTGTGTGCGATTTTCTGCCCTAATTAATTACAAAAACTGCTAATTGTGTGTGGAAGTAGTAGCAGAAAGCTTTAGTACTTCTGTCTCGCCACTATGTCTGAATTAAAAGTGAAACTGTAAAGTTTGTGCACCATTGCTAACAATACTCGTATTTATAATTTAAGTATGCAAGAACATTACCATTATCTGCCAGAATTTTATGAGAGGATTCAGTAAAATAGAATTTGAGAAAATCAACACAGTGTACAGTTATGTATTCAAATATACTCAGTTTGGTTTTACAAAAGTGATTTTCACGTATCAAACCTTCGGTAAATAAACAACATACTGTACATTGTGCAGAATAACAGGTTCTCCTTCTCAGGGTTAATATTATAGGCAAGTTCCCCATATGATAGTCAACATTTGACTACTGTCACGTTTGGTATCCCAAATCCAGAACAAATGCCAAGGTTCTGGTTACAATTTTGCTGTGACCTTTCCAGTGTACTAGATATTGCAATTTACACCTGGAAAGGTGTGAATCCACTAACCTCTGTACCAAATATTTGAGCTGTACTTCTACCGTAATCAGAGGAGGAGGAGAATTCTGTCAAACAGTGCTTGCAGTTTTTAACAAAGAAACATGAAAAGTTCAGAAATTTTGAGTTAAAGAGGAAGTTCTAACTGGATTAATAATTTCTGATACAGAAAATGAACCAATGAAAATGAAAAGGCTCTAGGATGCTAGCCAAAAACAGTAAAGCACGGAGATTCCCCGGTGGACGAGTCAATAGCATTTTTTAATGCAAACTCAGCCCACAGAAGAAAATCTGCCAATTGTGAATGATTACTGGAGACGTAACACCTGAGATATAGCTCCTATGATTGGTGTGTCCTTTCCATCTGAAAATAGCATTGGGAATATGAAGCGACTGTAGAGGCAAGTACTTGGATCAATATAATTACCAACATCCTGTCTTAATGTTGGCTACCAGGGGTGCGGGACAGAAGATAACAAGTTTTACTGCAGCCCAGATGCCAGTTACCTAAGAATCATGAGTCTCAGCCAAAACTGATTCACAAAGATTTTCGGAAAAAAGAGTTTGCCCCAAGGTACATTAGGAGGCAAATTTACCTGGGCTTCAGACAAAGAGGAATACATGCTGCTACAATCACTTCCTTAGATACAATAGTATCAGGCTCAGATTTCTCTCGAGGATTGGAGACAAAACTTTTGGAAAGGGCATGAGCCATAGCATTTCTTTCCCCAGGCCTGTATGTTATGATAAAATAGAAACTGGTAAAAAATAATTAACACCTGGCCTGCTTAGGATTTAAGAGCTTAGCAGACTCAATTTATAATAGGTTTTATGGTCAGTAAACACTGTAACCACATCTTTAGCGCCCTCCAAAGATGGCTTCACTCTTCAAACACCCATTTAATGGCCAGCTATTCCCTGTTACCAATGTCATAATTAATCTCCGTAGGAGGAAACGTTCTTGAAAAGAAAGCACACGTATGAATTTTACAAATAACAGGGTGTTGCTGTGACAAAACTGTTCCTGCACCAATCCCAGAGGCATCAACTTCTACCAGAAAATGAAAGGTAGAATCTAGATGCTGGAGCACTGAAGCAGAAATTAATGATTTTTTCAATTGTTCAAAGGCCTTTACAACTTCTACAGGCCAAATACTAGGATCTGCCCCTCTTTGGTAAGAGCAGTGATTGGAGCCACCAGGGTTGAACAGTTTTTAATAAATTGCCTGTGATAATTGACAAATAGTGATGGGCGAATTTATTCGCCAGGCGCAAATTCACGTTGAATTTGCGCGATTTGCCGCCAGCAAATAAATTCGCAAAACGCCCGCGAAAATTTGCCCGAAAAAATTCGCCGGCGTCGAAAATAACGGACGCTGGCGGCAAAAACGGGTGCCGGCATCAAAAACGGGCGCAGGCATCAAAAATGAGGCGCAAATACGCCCATCACTATTGACAAACCCTAAGAAAAGAAACAGCCTGAATCTTTGCTGGTTCCACCTCTAATCCCTTTTGAGAAATAATATACCCCAGAAAATGAATGGAGGATACTTCGAAAATGCATTTTTCAATCTTATCATATAGCCTACATACTGTAACCATGTAACATGGTACCTACGTACCATGTTAAACTACGTACACCCCCCGAACATGGATACGATGGTCAGTTAAATTAGAAGAGTAAATCATCTAAGTACACCACTACATATTGACCTAGATCACAGAAAATAAAATTTATAAATTTTTGGAAGACAGCTGGGGCATTGCATAAACCAAAAGGCATAACTAAATATTCACGAGTATTAAAGGCCGTCTTCCATGCGTCTCCTTCCCTGATCCAAATTAAATTATATGCGCCTCTTAGATTGAGTTTATAGAAGATTGTGGTGCTCTTGACCCTATCGAATAGTTCGGAAACCAAGAGAAGGGGTTAACGATTTTTGACTGTGATTTTATTCAGACCTCTATAATTAATGTATGGCCTTAAGTCTTTCTTCTCTACAAAAAAGAACCTGGCACCTGCAGGAGAGGAAGAAGGCCTTATGAACCCTCTTTCTAAATGTTCCTTAAAATTCTCCTCCCTGGCCTCTACCTCTAGGAGGAGAGGAGCTTGGAATTAAATTGATAGCACATTCATAAAGCCTATGTTGGAGAAGGGGGATTTTTTTAGAGAAGACGTCAGCAAATGAGGAGTAACAGGAAATTAACCCTTCTACAGACGAGAACTTGGGAAGGTTTTAGACATGAAACCTAACAATCTAATCCCCATCAAAGTATTAAAATATATTTTATTGTTTTTCACTGCACTTCAATCTTGAGAAGGAGAAAATAAATACTAACCGAAAGCATCAAATCCACTGAACTTTATAAATAATTTTATGGAAAATGGGTCACCTTGCACAGTACTTATTAAGTATACCGGTATGTGTGTTTAAATGATATAATTTTAAAAGGGAAATTGCTGCAAATAGTATCAACGTCTTTGTTGCTAGCTCATAGGCCTTTAAATGAGAACTAAACCCTAAAAATCAATATGGTTTAAAATGTCAAATTTTATATACTGCATTTATTGTACCAGCCTAAAGTTTAGCATCTCAATAGCAGCAATGATCCAGGACTTGAAATGTGTCACAGGGGGTCATCATCTTGGAAAGTGACTGCGACACTCACATGCTCAGTGGGCTCTGAGCAGCTGTTGAGAAGCTAAGCGTAGAGGTTGCCCCTAGTTTGCAAGCAGAAAATTAGGTTTATCTGTAATATAAGATGATGCTACGAGGTTGATTATTAAATTCATAGGCCAGTTGCACTGGTTTCTGAGCTGACAGTCATTATCTGTATTAAGTACTACTCAGCCTAATATTGTGACATTTCTATTCCGTATATACAGTATATTTTGAGTGGGTCCCTAAGCTCAGAACAGCAACACAGAGCATGTGTAATTAATCAGCAGAATAGAAGATGAGGAGCTACTGGGGCATCTTTGGAGGCACATACCTTCCCTGCTAATGGATTGTGGTTGCCTTGGGCTGGTATAGCAGCCCAAAATAAAATGTACAACTTTTCTAGCCTACTTCTTTAGTTAGGCATTAGTTCTCCTTTAAAACAATAATTACATATAGATAATCATACATCATTTTTGAAATACAGACTAGGACAGTGAAGTTAAGGTGCCCCCAAGCACCACTACAGTTGTTAATGAAAGATAATTTGTTGATTGTTTTGGTTTTAAATATATCCAAGTTTATCCCTTTATTATGGGTCAGATTTATTAAAAAAACAGAACATTTTGCATATTTAAGCCTTCTTTTAAAATAATGTTTTGCAGTTATTCCACAAATGAAACCTCTCTGGTATAATGTATACTTAGGGACACCCAGCAGCCTAAACTGAAAAGTAATACAGGTATGGGACCTGTTATCCAGAATGCTCGGGACCTGGGGCTTTCTGGATAATGGATCTTTCCGTAATTTGGGTCTTCATGCCTTAAGTCTACTTGAAATTCTTTTTAACATTAAATAACCCCAGTAGGCTGGTTTTGCTTCCAATAAGGATTAATTATTTCTTAGTTGGGATCAAGTACAAGCTACTGTTTTGTTATTACAGAGAAAAAATTTGAGCTTTAAACGGACGTGTACATGGTAAGACATGCTGAATATGTGTCAATAACTTAAATACTATAAGGGCTACAAAAAAAGAATAACCCTTAACTGACAAAGCATTTGCTCTTGAGAATTAATGATAAGAAACTATAGAAGAATACAGTAAGGACTGTTACTATAATGCGGTAAGCAGAAATTGAATTTGAAACATTTTTTTCACCTACACATTAACTGTAATTAATTACTGTATACAGTGTGTTAACCGACATAAGGGGCAAGGTTTAAAACCACAATGCACCTTGCACCAATTTTTTGTGCATGTAGTTGTTAGCCACAAATCATTTCACCTTTAGAATCAAGCACAAGATTTCTAAAGTGCATGAAGCACTAGCCAGTGCAAACACGTTGTGGTAGGCAGGATGGATATGCACATACACATTGCACTGGGGCCGACAAAGATTTTTTGACCTGGCCGATCAATTTCCTGACAGATGTCGCCGAAAAATCGTAAGGTTCGAATCCCACGAACCACACCATAATTTCGAAGGATTCGTCGGACTTCCCTAAAATCCGTCGTTCGGCAAGAAGAATTGTCGCGTCTATTGGGAGCTTATGACCTTTTTTTTTTTTTAATTGATGCTGCCTTCAGGGCAAGGTTATGGCACTCTTAAAGACATAAAAAGTGATTTTATGAAGGTCACAGCCTTACATCCAACAGAAGGAGGTACCTTATACGTCATAAGTTTTTCTGGTATGGGGTTTTGTTTTGGGGTAGTGTGTGCATATGGTTATTGTAGGACAAAAAGTGCAGGGAGATGGACATTTACCAATGCTTCTCACTGTAACTCCAGCTATTTAATGGCATGCACAATATATTTGAACATTTCATGCACCTCAGACATTGACTGTATAGCATTTATGAAACACTGTCAATCAATGAATGGTAGAGGGAATGGTCTCAAATGGTAGGAAAATTACTCGAGCAATACTGCCCCATTTAGCTTCTCTGAATAATTGCAAACTTGAATCCAAATGCATTGGAGTCAACAGACATTTTTTCTCCATGTTTATTTCTCATGCCTATTGCATTGGAATCATTGGGTAGTTTTTTTCCTCTGCATTTTTTTTTCTCAGGTTGAATTTAATGAAGTCAACGCATATTTTTACCATGTTCTTTTTGGTGGAAAAATATGCACAGTAAAATTCCAGCACAGTTTTGAAAAAGATTTCACCACTGTCAAAAATGCAAATTTCCTTGCAAAACTGGTGACAAATTCACTCATCCCTACACATAAACAATTACAGAAAGGGGGCTCTGGCTGTATATGAAGAATAAAGATGACAACAGGGTATATGCAGGAAGACTAATCTCTAATCACTGTTTATAAGGACATCATTTACACAAGATGCCATAAGTATAATGTGTAGGGTAATTAATTCTGATGCAGAATGCACTGATTCCTGTGCTGTCTTGTACTGGGAATCTGAATGAATTGCTGAGTCTAAAGCGCATGCTATGAATCAACATGAAAGAGTATGGGCAGCTATTAATGGCATCTACTGAGACATGGAGCTTCACTGTTAAAGGGCTGTGATATTATTGGGCTAGTACCAAAGCTAAAAGATAAAACATATGTTAAGAATAGTTCTTATCTTGTTTGTTCATATCTTATTACACTCTGCAGGTTTTCTGAAATAATGTGAACTACACAGAAATCTCAGGGCTTGTCGGAACATGAGAGCATCCTTCCCCAACAAATGTTATGCAATAAAGATGGCCAAATGCAAAAGGATCATTTTCATTGATACTATATAAATATAGAACTAAATATTAATGTATGTCTGTGTATACACCAAATATCTATTATTAGCAGGTCTATCTAATAATAATTACATTGTCTATTAATGTCAGAATTAGCAGAAACATATACAGTATGGCTATAGTAGATCTTTTTTTTTCTCTTGACAGCACACCTATCAGGGGGTAACTATAGAGGAAGCAGACCCTGCAGGGGGGTCCAGGAAGTAAAGGGGCACCCTAATTCATATACAAATTCAATAAATATTGGTAAAACAGGTAAACTTCTAGGCATTTTGGGGGCCTGAATAATAACTGGCTGTGGGGCCCAGTAGTTACATCACTGACACTGACAATATATGTGGAAGTATTACCTGTATTATTATTTACATAGCAATTGTTTTCTGCTGCACTTAATAATATTAACAAGTTATATGTGTTATTTACATATAAACTTTGTACATTCAGTACCTACACTCACTAGTAAAAAAAATGTCATATTGTATCTAAAGGCGATACACTGACAGACCCGCTCGTTTGGCAATGTCGCCAAACAAGCATATCTCTCCCCGATATGCCCACCTTGAGGTGGGCAATATCGGGCTGATCTGATCATGGGCCCTGGGGCCCAAAGATCGGATCCTAACGATGGCTAACGGGCGGTCGGATCGTGGGACCGCATCAACGAACAGATGCGGCCGCGATCCGACGGGATTTTTAGTCCTGTCCGATCAATATCTGGCCGACTTTCGGCCAGATATCGATCGGGGAAGCCCATCGGAGGGCCCCATACACGGGCCAATGAGCTGCCAACTAGGTCTGTCGTCAGCTTTTATCGGCCCGTGTATGGCCACCTTAAGAGAGGTTTTCAGTTTATAGACCTGTAGCGAGTTGTGAATGGTGTTTAACTCCTGTTTATGGTCCTGTGTATTCTACACAGCTTATCTGCTGTGTTAACGCATTTTTCTTTTTGCAGATTCAGCTTGAATGGCTACACAGCAGCTCATTTATATAAACTGTAGCAACACACATTGTTTGAGATTCCAACATATACAGTATCAAGCCTATAATGATTTCAGGTAGTGATTAGAGAATCTGACCCCTTATGCTTAGCTCAAAATTCACGCATTAATTCACCAATTTCACACAACATTTTTCAAACCAACATTTTTTTTACTATCCATTTTTCTTAGTATAAATTAGCATCTATGGACATTTTTTCTGTGACAAAATATTTTACTCATCCCTAGCTGAAGACACAGATGCTACAAATAATGTGACCATGAGAGATCACAGAAATTGCATTTATTGCTTCAAGTGTCTGTAACATGTTTGATCATTTTGTGGCCTTTGTGGCCTAGATTTCCTTGAGATGCTTGCCATATATCAACTGAAACTGCGTTAATTTTTGCACATCTGAGATGGTGTTACTGGAGAGAAGGCTGTTGTGCTGCATTATAATGCTGCATCAATACATTTGGACTACCAAAATATAGACTAACATTTTTGACATTCCTGGTTTGTGCTAAGATGCTATGGTAAATTGATGGCTGACAAACAACGGGACATTTCACTTCTGCACAACTTCTGCAACTTTCCTTCCAATGACTATTATAATAGTCATCTGGACCCGGGTAGTGCTGTTGTGGACCAGGCAATTTCATTAAGCATTTCTGTGTGCACTAAATATGTAACAGCCCTATTTAAGCATCTATTTTCCAAATAAATAGCAAAAATCTTAACCTAAATTCCTAAAACCCCTCACCCACTGATTCTTAAGGTTATGTTATACAATATTCACATAAATATGAAAGTACAATTAAGCATTTGTAATTGGTACAGTGTTTCATCGTAATG
This sequence comes from Xenopus laevis, assembly GCF_017654675.1. Classification (NCBI taxonomy): domain Eukaryota; kingdom Metazoa; phylum Chordata; class Amphibia; order Anura; family Pipidae; genus Xenopus; species Xenopus laevis. Next base: position 47,182,559 of record NC_054377.1, on the reverse strand, counting down.
ACATTCTGATGTAGTAGAAAAGACAGTTGCCTTTGCTGGAATGGTTCCATTTTTCCAATCCATGTTTGTAATACAAGCCCATTTGTGCAAAAATGTATCTTGTCTGTACTAGAATTTAAAATAATAAAGGAAAAGAAGGTATTTTAAGGTCACAACTGTACACTAGTTCTCACAGCAGCAATGTGATTCATTTAAAAGCATTTTCACAGAGAAAATAAATAGCATGTCATTTGGTAACTGTTGTTTGGACGTCAGAAGTCTGATCCTTATTCTCCCTGTCTGCTGGGTTGAAGGTACTATCCTATTTAGGAAGAAGTGTTTATTTTCAAATTTTGGGCTACACGTAATTGAAAAACATCTCAAGATTTATGGGAAAATTCAGAACTGGACTAGGTTATACATTGGTTTTATCAAATTTAAAGGGGACATATAGCATCATTTTTTATATTGCGTTTATAGGTTGTGTATGATCTAAAATAGAAGGGATTGCCCTGATTAACATACCTTTAGGGCCTAATTTCTTTTGAAAATCCACCCCTTGGTTTCTGGTCTCTTACTCTGCTTGGCTTTGTCCAATGCCACCGGTACTTTAAACAGCAGGGAGGATGTGTAAGCAAACACAGGAGGCACGTGACATTTTGTCAAGCCCCTCTGCTTACTCCTGCACGCTGATGGCCTGCCCTCCCCGAATACTTATGTCACGCCTACACCTGCCATAATCAGCAGTGTCCTGTCCATCGCCAGTGTCCCATCATTGTACTCTCTGCATCTTTTATTGAATTTATGAATTTTATATGAATTTAGTTAGATGGACACAAATACATATTTATGTGCAGAAACTGTTTACCACCAGCAACAGAGATTATTTTTAAATATAAATATTTACTCATATAATGTTTGGCCTTATTATATAGGAAATGGACCCTGAGAAGTTTGCTGTGCATAGAAGCAATAGGGTTCAAATAAGTGCTAATGTATCAATAGTAGTGATGGGCAAATTTATTCGCCAGGTGCGAATTTGTGGTGAATTTTTCTGCATTTTGCCACCAGTGACTATTCCAAAGCCGGCGACAATTAATAGGTGCCCATTGACTTCAATGTGCGTCAGAATTGTCGCCAGTGTCAAAAACATTTTTGCAAGAAATTCGCAAATTTTTCAACAAAGCGAAACGGGAGAAATGTGGCCATCACTGATCAATAGCTGTGACTGGGCCCCTTAGCAAACACAGATGTAGGCATTACCCTTTGCTTGGAAGAGGTTATACCTTGCTGACAGCCTCAGGGTCAGCTTAACAAATGTATATCTGGAAGTTGCCTTCCTGCTGTTTGTCTAACACTGGTCGAAGCAATATGAGACATTACTCTTAATTAGATTTTTGTAAGTAATCTACATCACAAAAAAACAGGACTGGTAGCAGCATACGTAAGAGAAGTGCAGATTGGGAACAGAGAGACATAGGGAGGGACTTGGAAGGGGTTTTCCCTACTACTGCTACTACTACTACTTCCCTACTACCCCACCCCTCATTTCATCCTAGATACAAAAGAAAGAACATCTCTGTGCAGCTCTGATACAATGTCAGTTTTAGGAGGTAAATTGCTTTCAAAACTTTTTTTCTTAGTGTAAGGTAGAATGAATAATATAACTGAAAAAGTTTCCTTTAATCTTCCTAATTCAGAGAAAAGGATGAAATAAGTAAAAGAAGGGGTACATAATTTTGTTTTTGACAAAACTATACAATAAGTTCCTTTTATAGCACTGGCTATGGACTTCAACATTGCCTCTGTTACCTTTTTTTGAATAGTACAGGTATGGGACCTGTAATCCAGAATGCTTGGGACCTGGGGTTTGATAGATAATGGATCTTTCCATAATTTGGAACCCCATTCTTTATGTCTACTAGAAAATGATGTAAACAGCCCAATAGGCTGGTTTTGGTTCCAATAAGGATAAATTATATCTTAGTTTGGATGAAGCACAAAGTAATGTTTTATTGTTACAGAGAAAAAGGAAATCATTATTAAAAAATATGAATTATTTGGATATAAGAGAGTCTATCGGAGACAGCCTTTATGTAATTCAAGCTTTCTAGATAACGGGTTTCCAGATAACGGATACCATATCTGTGCTACCTGACTGCCTTTCATCTGGAGTATGACATTTAAAAAGCTATACAACATTTTGCTTAGTGATCATGCATTGATTGCGGCTGATTGGTATAGAGACACAAAATGACCATGTTCACCAGTCTCTTATACAGTGATATTTCTATTTTCCATGTTAATGCAGTGATTCATCCAAAAATAATATACTTACAAATACTGTGGTAATAATCAAAAAGAATATCAATATCATCCCACCATAAAACCCCCACTCATGAATAAATATTAGGTCGGAAATTATGTAATTTCCATGGATAATAAATAGGTAGACCCCATTTTTTTTTTCTTAAAAGTGCTCTAGTGTTCCCACCAAAATCTTCCCACAGTGTCATGATTTTTTCATGGCTGCTTAGAATGTGTTCATATTAGGAATGATATCACTACGTTTACAAAATTGTTTGTTTTAATTCCAACAACTTTATATTTACTTTGTAATCCTTTAAAAGTATAAAATGAGGTAAGCAAAGCATTGTTTACTCCTATGCAATTATGTATAATTTGCCCACAAAAACATGGTTACTCGTTTCACTAAACTTGCAGTTTTCCCATTACATCCTTAAATATGATGAAAAAGGGGTGACGCAGTTCTCATCAGCTTAACAGATGAAAGACAGATCTGTCTTTGTAGTAAAATAACAAAAATTGATGCAAAGGTGACTGCTTTAGTGCCTAATTGAGTTTACTTCCTGTTTGCCCGGTATTACATTTCCATCATAGATCCTGTCTTTCATCTTTTAAAACAATCACACACACACATACACATTATATATACAAAGTAATTCAGAACCAACTCTTTTCATTGAGTAACAAATTCTACACTGAAATTTTAAAAAACACTTACATTTAGTATTAGTATTTCTTAATATGATGCTGACATAATTATTCAATTCCCACACTTTATTACCCAGGTACAACATCTTGAGCTTCTATGCTTCATGATCTGCCCCATTAGAGGGGGCTGGTAGTTCCCTCCTTAGGAACAACTACTACACTTGATCTTAGCCAAAGGTTTTTAAAGGAACAGTTACACCAAAAAATTTAAGTGTTTTAAAGTAATGAAAATATCATGAACTGTTGCCCTGCACTGGTAAAACTGGTGTGTTTGCTTCAGAAACATTACTATAGTTCATATAAACAAGCTGCTATGGAGCAATGGCGGAAATTGAAAAACGGCTATATGGCACAGGTTAACTAATGGATAACAGATAACACCATTAGACAGACAGAGCTTATCTGATATCTGTTGTGTAACCTGAGCCTTTTCTCCTTTGAATGGCTGCCCCCATTGCTACCCTGCAGCTTATTTATATAAACTATAGTAGTGTTTCTTAAGCAAACACACCAGTTTTACCAGTGCAGGGCAACACTGCATTAGATTTTCATTACTTTGAAACACTTGTATTTTTTGATGTTATTGTTTCTTTAAGGAGAACTCTATATAGTTAACTCTTCCCAACAATGAGATGTGATGGAGTATCAGTAGTATGATGGACCTTGTATCTTGTTAAGATAGCAGAAGAAACATATAGTTCAATATACAGAGATAAAATTCAAGAGAATTTGTTTCAAACTGCTAGAATCAAAGCTCTACAAAATGTATTCCAAGTGAGAATCTCTGGCACTATTTTCAAATGAGTCATGTACATGGACATATAGAAGATTTTTCCTGTCAAAAGATCATATATTATTTAAATCAGAAGTTATATCAGAACCCCCTAGTTACTTATTAGGGCAGGGCTCCACGGACGATTCGGCCGCGATCCGACGAGCTGTGCAGAATCGCAGGCATCACGTCGGATGCAACGGAAATAAGATAAGTAATTCAACTGTCAGATAGTGTCGCAGCATTGATGCGGCGCAACAAAACTGTCGGATGCAGACTCTGCACAATACTTCTGCATCCGACAGTCATGTCGGCCGCGCATCAACAATGCAACACGATCTGACACTGGCATTACTTACCTTATTTCTGTCGCATCTGACGTGACGCCTGCGATTTTGCGCAGCGCATCGGATCGCGGCCGAGTCGTCCGTGGAGCCCTGCCCTTAGTGTTAAATGGTACTACTTTTCTTTATTAGATACTGTTTTTCTTTATTAGTTGTTTAAATCTTAGCAACATAATACTGTAAAATGTATACAGGTTTTGAGGCACAAGGGAATAAATATAGAAGAAACAGATGCAATGCTTCTAATTTTGAAAAAATAAAATTCTGAAAAATTTACTAGCACAGAATCATGAAATACGACTATTTTGATTGCTTGTCTAAAGCGTGGTTCCAAATATGTTAGGAAAACCATGATATCTTGAGCACTGGTTTATACTGCACATGATAGAAAAGCATGAAAAGTGTGCATGAGTCTCTTTTCAACTTATTGACAAAGCAGACACCAGATTAGTAAAGAATGGCTTTTAGGAGGTTATCTAAATGAAAAAAGTTCTGGATTTATCAGTTAAAACTATAGAAAAGGGAAGGCGTGATGGATTATGCATCTTTACAGAGCTCCAGACTCCAATCTGCCCATCTACATGCACCATCATTACATTGAGTAATTCTTTGATTTTCCTGACCAAGCTCAGGGTCGTAGATGTAGATGGGGACAAGACAATTATTTTGATGGGCCAGAAGTGGAGGTTGACTGGTTAGTCTGTAGATATCTTCCCATTGTTCTGTTCTTAAACTGCTGGGGGGGGAGGAAGGGGTTGACCAACTTGCATTACAGCAGTAAAGAGTGACTGAAGTTTATTAGAGCACAATTCACATGACTGGGGGCAGCTGGGAAACTGACAATATGGGGCACATTAACTAAGCTCGAGTGAAGGATTCGAATATAAAAAATGTTGAATTTCGAAGTATTTTTTTGGGTACTTCGACCATCGAATAGGCTACTACGACCTTCGACTTCGATTCGAATGATTCGAACTAAAAATCGTTCGACTATTCGACCATTCGATAGCCGAAGTACTGTCTCTTTAAAAAAAACTTCGACTACATACTTCGGTAGTTTAAACCTACTGAGGTACAACGTTAGCCTATGGGGACCTTCCCCAACACTTTCCTACGTTTTTGACGTACTGTATCTAGAATGCACTTAACCATATATTTTGCATGGCACTCTGCAACTATGTCAGACCAGAGATGGCCTGATAGGTCACTTCAGCTGTGATTCATGAGTTACTCCACCTGGGTCAAGTTGTTACTAGATCAGTGCATATTTAATGAACCAGCGAAAGGCTACTTTAATTATCTACTCTTTATGGTTCTTTCTGACCCATGCCAGTCCAGCCTCACATTTTGGATACACTGGACCATATGTGCCTTCAACCTGATCTCTTGGTAAGATACCCAGCAACTTAAAATACCATGTCTCTTTTGACCAAGCAACACTTGATGAAACCTCAAGTTTATCCGGCTGTGATACTAGGGTGGAATGGTTTTCCATGGTTCATGTCACCTGTGGATCAGCATACATATACTTAATCAATGGATGGCTACTTCTTTTTCACAGTCCAGGTCTCAGGACTGTGTTCAGTTGAGCACTTATTCAGACCCGGCTCTAGAGTGGTGTTATACTCATGTTTTAGACAGTGTATCTTCCAGAGGAGGAGGAGGGGGATGAAGGGTACTTTGCTGGCCTGCTGCAGATGGAAGTGGTGTAATATGCACACATATATTCCGTACTGCACATGCACAGATAGGACACACTGAGGTCCAGTGCCTATAGTGGTGCCAAGAGGCGGCTTTCCTTACCAAATCTTGAATTATACATCCATGACAGTCAATTAGTTTTTGCACACTTGTGGAGGAACCCCAAGTCAGATAACAAGCCACTATTTTAGAAGAAGCAGGGGTAGGTTCCAATAAAGTATTGACAAGGCTCCTATATAGAGGACCATCCAGACATTAAGATTTCTAATTTGGTCACCCCTAGACCTTAAAAGTTGTTTGAGTCTGAAAGCTCAAGCAATCTTAAAGGGGTGCTTCGCCTTTAAAGGACAAGACAACCCCTGAAAACTGCAATCGTCCCACTTGTAATGCTTCTTTGCCCCTTTTATTTAGACACTAACTTTTTTTATACAGTACAATAAGTGGTGTGCGCTGCATCCTTCATGGAGCTGGCATTTTACCCCCACTGACATCACCAAGATGGTTATGGCAGATGCTAAGTGGCATATACTGAAATCACCCCACAATTACAGTGATGAAGAGGCTACATCTGTAGTTTTATGGGCATACACAAGGCTTTGTGCACATGTGTAAGGTCTTGGTATAGACTGAAGAATTATCAGGAACTTGTGTCATGCAATGTGGCAAAAATTATAAATGTATTGAGCTGGTACAGGGAAAGCCTAAATCACTGAGAAGATTAGTGAGCATTTCAGAAGTCAATACAAGTAAGCTTATCTTGGTCACTATCTTTTTGGGGGATGCCTTGTCCTTTAATGGCCCATTTTAAGCAGCTTTTCAACTGTTCGTCATTATTAATAGTTTTTTAATTATTTGCTTTCTTCTTCTGACTCTTTAAAGCTTTCAAATGGGGGTCATTGACCCCAACTAAAAAGCAATACAAATGTATTATTGCTACTTTTTATTACAAATATTTCTATTCAGGCCATTTTCTATTCTTATTTCACTCTCCTATCCAAATCAGTGCATGGTTGCTAGGGTAATGTGTACCATATTAACCAGATTGCTGAAATTGCAAACTGGAGAGCTGCTGAATAAAAAGCTAATTAACTAAAAAAAACACAAATAATAAAAAAATTAAAATAAGTTGTAAATTGTCTCAGAATATCATTCTCTAAAACATGCTAACAGTTATTTTAAAGGTGAACAATCCCTTTAAAAAGGCCATTTTGTGTATAATCATTTAGTGCTTTTTCATTTCTGGTGTTACTGGCCCATTTAACCTGGACACTTTGAGGAATGGCTAGCCAGGTGAAAATGTGTTTTGGACACAGACAAAAAAAGTCCACTGCTCATACTGTGCTATATAGCTAGGTTGGCAGACTAGCAGAGTTCCCTGAGTGCCACCTGCTGGGAATACATGGAAAATTTCCTTTAAACTTGCATATTTGACAAGGGTTCAAACTACAAAGCTGATGTAATTGAATGGCTGCCTGCATGCTGAACACCAACATTCACAAGAACTCTCTATGGTGTGCCTTGCTAAAGCCTGCAGCGGCTGAAAGCTTTTATATTTAATCACATTAACTGTTTACTTTGCAAACATAGCAGTCACTCTGTTAGATAAATCCTGTAAATCCAAGCTGATGAGAATATTCTATACAGTGTTTTGTGATTTTGCCCAGTAGACCTGAAACTTGTCTTGCCCTTCTCTGGCTCACAAATGTAATTGGTGCAGAGAATACAGCTTTAACACATGAATGGAAAACACAGCATCGTTCAGTACACCACTTTTATGTCAACTTTACTGAGAATTTAGCAAATCTTTGAAATGCAGACCCCTTTGACAGGCCTGTCCTTGCTTGTACATATCACATGTCCAACATATCTTAGCTGAACAAGCAAATCTGTTCATGATTTTTTTTCCCTTAGTAAATTTTGCTCAACTGGTTCCAGTAGCTCAGTGCTGTTTTCATCATACTGACAGATATTTCTTCCCATCTGACCAACTTATCATAAACTGACTTATATATGCTTGTTGTCAGATGTTAGCAAACATTATGAGAAGGAACATAATTTATCAACAGTTCACAGAAATATTTTTTTAAAAAACTAAAGGAATATTTAGTCGTAAATCCCAGCATAACAGATCTACATTCGTTTTATTTTTTAATGATCTTTTCTACAGAAACAAAGGTCAAGGTTAGCATTATAAAGAGAATGACATTATAGAGAGTGTTGCATTATGAGGGTGCCCATAATAAAATAGTATTCATAGTAAACCCTATTGGGTTCAAAATGAGTAATTTATATTAAAATAGAGTAACTGGAGCTACCAAATGAAACCTTTTAATTTCATACACACTGCAGGCAAACAGTTTACAGAACATAAAGGGGGGGGGGTATGTAATCTGAGTGGGCCCCATACCCCCTAATCCGATGCTGAATGTTTGTACATTTAAAAAACAATAAAAAAATATGACATATGAACTTGGTCACCTTCGAAAGTGAAGTTGCCCAAATACAGATGATCCATAAGGCCCTTTCTTATAGGTGTTAGGAGAAATACAGGGGCTTATGTAGACCATATTTTATCAATCTTGTCCTATGGTATCCATGCTGTTTCACTGATGCTGTGTCACCAAGATGATTCAGTCACTTGAATTTGTGAGTGAGTGTCCAAGCTGACATGTTTTGCTCCATAGGGAGCACATATTTATAATTTTAGCAACTTCCCAGGGTGTTTAATCATCATTTATAGTTTAACAGTAGTGCCACAGAAGAATGTGAAGTATTTGAATAAAAGAATAAAAGTCAAATAGGAATGTGGGGAATTTTTATCATGTCTCAAAATAAGAAGCTTTTTGTTTTTGATTTATTATGATGGGCAAAATTGCCTTCAAGATTCAGCTGTTGTCAGCATTGCTACTTAGTCAATGTCACTGGAGGAGCAACACAAAAATATAGCAAATGCATTCTGCGGCATCTTACAAAAATAACTACGGAATGGAGGGATTAAACTAGGTAGAGTGCATCTTCATATTATTGGGATCAAAATTCTAGTGAAATCAGAGGGTAGCAGAATATCTAAAGATGCAGAAACATATTTTTACCCCCAATGACCAGAAGCTGGGCTCACGGATCCAGTCATGGTGCCTTCAGCTCCTTGCTGATTAGGGGTTTAGCAAAAAAGGGAAAGTTGTGCTCACCAGTACATTTTAAACCATGATGGCAATGAGGCTGTGACCACAAAATTCATATAGACATAGACCAGAGGCCCTCTGCACTCATCCATTATCAATAATGGAATCAAAAGTGACTGTAGGACTGGCCAGACCAGGGATGACTTTGATGTAATTGGTCAGTTTGAATATACAGCAATATATGGACAAACAATCCCTGTTTTGTTTAAAGGGGAGAACATTTTTTTAGTTGCTTATTGAACAAACTTTCTTAATGTCCTTAATATGTTGATAATGGGTTGAGTGCAGAGGGCCTCTAGCATAATGGGTTACCAATCAATTAATTTATATTTTCTCCAAAACACATATATATTTGCAAACCCTACCATTTACTATAGTGTATGGGGAACAACAATAAAGACCACAATCCCAATAACATACAGGAATTCCAAAATACTAGGCTTGATAAATGGTCTTAATAGATATTTGCTCCACTGATTTTTACATTTGTCTCAAGAGAAAACAGAGTGTGGTGTATGGTCATGCCCTTGAGACAGAAAACGCCTCTTGATAAATGTGGTGAACTTGTTCCATGCCACTGCTTGATGAATAAACAGGCTTGCATTTGGGTTTGGAGAGAAAAACTCTTTTATTAGTAGCAAAATATTAACTCCTTTGAGTAAGATGGCATGTATCTTAGAATCATGTCCTCTGCCTCCTTCTCCTTCAGAATTTACTACCAACCTTGAACTGAGAAATTAATCAGTTCTTAATAGATCAAACAACATTATGCAAGTAAGTAGGCTTAGAATGGTCTTTAGAGAAAGCAAGATAGATTCATGTCACAAGCCATTCAACACTGATAAATGCAAAGACATGCACATGGGGAAACAAAATAATCATGCAACTCACACCACAGGCTATTCAAGATTAATGCTTCACGGATAAGGATTTGTTTTGAATTGCAAATAACAAATACTGCATTTATATGAATAGCATCATACACTTATATAATACAGGTATGGGACATGTTATCCAGAATGCTCAGGACCTGTGTTTTTTTGGATAATGGATCTTTCCATAATTTTGGATCTTTGTACCTTAATTCTACTAGAAAACCATGTAAGATTAAATAAACCCAATAGGCTAGTTTTGCTTCCAATAAGGATAAAACTGAGTCTTTTGGAGATGGCCTTTCCATAATTCTGAGCTTTCTGGATAACAGGTTTCCAATAACGCATCCCATACATGTACTGTCTTTGTAAAAAAAAAAAAAAAAATATATATATATATATATATATATATATATGTGTGTGTGTGTGTGTGTGTGTGTGTGTACCAAAAAAGGAACCGCACTCACAGGACTTTAGTGAAAAGATATTATTCAACGTTTTGGCTCCTAAATTCGAGCCATCATCTTGAAGCTCCAGTTTAGGAGCCGAAATGTTGCAATAAACAAAATATCCTGTGAATGTGGTTCCTTTTTTGGTACTTTTATATTTGGATATAACCAGCACCCAGGCAGTTGTTATTTGTCGGTCATTGGTGCACTAGCTTAGACTGCTTAGACACTTCCAGTGTCGTTTTCCATTACAGAATTGGAGACATTTCAGATACTGCAAAATAAATACAGGTATCAAAAGTTCTAAGTATCGGATGACAACATGTTGTTTGATCTAAATGAAGAAAAAGGTACCCACGAGGGTTATGCGTTCTATACACAAAAAGAAAGGTGAACAGAAATTACTCTCCAGGGACCTTTTCCAACACAGGTTTGCACAGAGAACAAAAGGTCATTAATTAACACTGGAAGAAAAGTGTTTTCAGCTTCAGAGATAGAAATATATTGTAACCGTAAAAGCAGTACATTTATGTAATTTATTGCCAGAAGAGACTTGCTGGAGGATACGTTTCTTGTTAAGGCATTTTATAAATGAGTTTGTAGAGTTTTGCTATAATTTCAAACAGAGAACACTGATTAAGAAAATGCATGAATTGCTCAAAAAAATTACATTTAGGGATCTATTTACTAAAACTCCAGTTTATCTAAATTTTTTATGAAAACAAAACTCCCATTCACAGACTGACCTCATTTATTAATAATTCTTCTTGAAAAAGTTGGAGTGAAAAAACAGCTAGACGAAATTGAGTGTCAATTCGAATCATACAATTGACGCTCCAAAAACTTGACTTTATTGAACAAAACCACAGCTTTATTGAATTATCCAGCATGTCAATAAAGAACTTCAGGGACATCTGTCAATGACTTCTACATTTCCTCAACAGGTTTGAAATGGAGTATTTTTGGATTCAGATTTTTATCAGCTTTGGGGTATAATAAATTTTAAAAAATTAGATTTTTTTTGCCTCCTCTAAAAATGTGAATTTTCCCCTTTAAAAACTCAACCAGATAAATTTTAGGTTTAATAAATGGTTCACTTAATGAGATGTGTTTGTGAGGTGGGAGGTGTCTGAATTGGCATCAGGAATATAGGTTCTTTTAGGCTGATTGTACAAAGTGTGTACTCTCCAACTGCATACCATATTTCAGCCAGCCAAGCATTTTTAGGCAGGAAAGAACCAGCACTATCGCATATCTATATTGAATGGGAGGCAACAGTTGTGGTTTTCAAGCTGAAATATATGTACATCAAAGGATATTTCTTAGGTTAAAAGTCAAATGGGAAACTTCACCCATTAACTATTGAGAGTGATAATAGGTATTAACGCCTGTGTTAAAATCTTTACAACCCCAAGTTGTATTGCTCCCAACATTCCACTTTAAGTAGGGAGGCTATTGAAGAACACCTGATGTAGTGATGCACATGTATCAATACAATTCTACTAAATAAGTTGGTCATTTGTGGCCTTATTTAATGTATAATACTGAGAGAAATTCCTGTGTACCTTGTCTGGTGCATATGGGGGTGACACCTGTTAAATTTAATAGAAGAGTAAGGTATGCATTTTCAGGGCCCATATCACACCAAACCTGAATCTTCTTTTGTTTGTATATAGAAAGGAAACAAAAAGAAAACAAAAATGCAGGCAACTAAATCTTGTTGGATCCCAAAAGGTCTGAGCTTTAGAGAAAAAGCAGACTATAGCAATTTCAATCAAACTAATGAAATGAAAAAATGATACTAATTCTGTCTGGTTTTTTTGTAAAGTAACTTGCCTTTTAACAGGTAACGGCACTTATTAACAGCTTATTATATTAACAGCTTATTATAAAGGAGCTTATACTTAGTTTATAACGTGTCCTCAACAGACCCTCATAAACGAAGGCAGAACATGTGACATTGTAACTACTGGTTCTTAGAATCGAGGAAAACTGACCTTGAAATGGTTTAAAATATCTACCAAAAACATCATGTTTGTAGCGCTACATAGATTTTGGAATACACAAACATTCTGAGGCTAAAAGCCAATGCTTGACATAGCATTTATTCAAATATCCCATAATAGTAGTGTGGTAACAGCACTGTAGTTAAAATCAAGGAGGCACATTTAATTACTGCTTACCTTGCATTTCTGGTGTAGGTCAAAAACTCAACATTCTATTAAAACAGCCCATGTATGTAATTTGGAACTGGTTGGGTTCCATTCTAACAGCACAAAGAAAAAAAACATTATTTTAAGAAAGAGAACACAAAAATCTCAATGTTTCTTAAAATTATTTCTCACACATGAATCTGAGCAGTAAATGTAAATGTCTTTTAATAATTTCCGTTTTCATTTATAAAATAGAAATGTTACTAAATTTAAAGCAATTGGGCACACACACACACATGTATCCTTCCTTATTTATACATATCCTGGCTAAATTCAGGGGTAGTTAGGCAATATTCAGTATAATGGACCTCATTACTTTACATATTCCACATAACTGATATCCAAGGTCAAATTTTAGAGTTTTAAATACCTTGAATAAACTTGAATGGTTTCTAATTGTAAAAAAAACTTGAATCACCGAGTTTGGGGTCAACAACTCAACTCAAATTGATCGAGTTTTCGGCTGTAAAATACTTGAAATGCTCGAATTGATCGAGTTTTCCGTCAAAATCCTCCGAAAAAAACTGGAAGATAATGAAGACTATTAACATCTTCAAATGGTATAAGGGACCTCTGCCATTAACTCCTACATGACCTTGATGGGATTCTAGCTATTCCCAGGGTCGGGGGAAAATAAATCTCAAAAAATTATATATAAGTAAATTATATATAAGTTGAATAAATCTCACATCAGGTGTATATCTCACTGAATTGCAACTGATGTGACTTTTAATAAACTGGCCCCTATTTATTCCTTTCGTCTGTGTGTAACGTAAAGTTCTTGATGGAAAAAATGCATTTGAAAAGGTAAAGGAAATAATTCATTAGAATGGAGATTAACTATGGGTAGATGGCCCACAAAGGCTGGCAATGAGGTTATCCAATGTCCCATTGTTTGATCTGGCCATTCATAAGTATAAACAAAGAACACTGATTTTCTTGTTTGGTCAATGATCTGAACAAGAAGATCTGGAAAGAAGAGGAAGGGAGGCTCTCATTGGCCAATATTCTAATGCCACGTACACTTGCTGATGGAAGGCCTAATTTCTTGCCTGGACAGACAAAGGGGGGTATTTACTTAAACTCTATTTTTTTTACTTTTTTTAATAGAATCAAATTTGACCTAACTCCAATCCACGAATTGCCTTAGTTTTTCAAAAATTCTGGTCAGCAACTTTTTCAAATCTGACACTCGAATCGTGCGACAATTCATGCTCGACCTTTTTGGATTATAGAAGGAAAATCAGCACAGATCATAATGGGAAAAAACATCTTCCATTTGTAAAAGGGGCATCTACTATTGACTTCTACATGACGTTGACAGGTTTTAGCTGGAGTATTTTCGGATTTGTTGCCGTTTTGTCGCATAATAAACCCCAAAAAAAGTTGCACTTTTTTTGGGCAATTGTTCGGATTCTACGGGTCAAAAAGCCCAACCCAAAAAATCTAAACTGCCCGTGCAGGTTTTATTACTTGGCTAAATCATGCAGCCATATATTTGCATTGGCTGCTAAACTTACTGTGATCCAGCAAAACAAAGCTGACTGCGATATAATTACTGAACAATATACTTTGCAAAAGGACCATTTCAGAATCAAAAATTCAAAAATACATCAGAACGCCTTAAAGAAATGGCCATTGGGGTTGGGTGGGGGATAGACTTACATGGTTCATATCATGAGGTATTAAAGCATAAAACATAGCTAAGTGTGCTCAACAGCCAATGTGCCACTCTTTGCCATAATTGCTTTTAACACAGTCTGTATTAAATGATCCAGTCTCCCAAGATTTTCTTCCTCACAGCAGAGGCCTCATTTAGCTGCTGTTTAATGCTTACAATTTTCAGTGTTTTGTACTCAGTCCAAGTAGGAAGACAATAAAGAAATGCATTAGTGATCAAATTCTGAAGTAAAATTAATAACTTCTGTGTAAGTCCCAGAATGGACACAGATTGGCAGTTACATCATTTGTTTAAGGGAATTCCCTTTAACTTGCGGTTAAAATCAAATGTGCCTTTGTTTGGTTAACGGTGCAGTTTTTTTTGGACAGGTAACAGTTGTATCTGAGGCTATGAATATCAACACTCCATAAACCCAATTCATGATTTATATTTTTTCTGGCACATCATGAATTCAATTTACACTACATTTTGGAGGAAACTATTATGGGATCCTGAATATTTTATCCTGGGGCATATTTGCAACATTAAAAGGCAAACTGGCAAAACACAATGGGTATTTCCAGTACATTGTTTTTATTAGTTTTCTTAGACAAAAACACAGCAGAAAACAAGAAACTGTCAATATGTGTGTATGCAGTGTTACATGATTTTCTGGCATCAGCATTTTACTCCATTATAACTTAATTTATGGGTAATGCCACTAAGTCTGACCTCTATGTTTCTTGCTATTAGCCATGCAGCATGTGAATTTCAGAATTTCATATGTTGCCTTAATAAAGGATGATGTGTGAATTAAAGCGGTTCAGAAACAGGGGCAGCTTGCCCTGGGCCCTGCATTAAAGAAGTAAAGGGGGCCTCACTTTTTTTCAGTTACATATTTCATGTATTTCTTTGGTGTGGTCTGGTGTCCTATAATTACATTTAACCTCTCTATACATTTGACCTTTAAATTTGCCACAACATCCCTTTAGAACTGAATGCCAGATCATTTCATTTAGGGGTTTATAGAGAAAAAAAATTGTGCCTTCTACAAGTCAGATATTTTAATTGAAGTAAAAAAAAGTACATTAGGGGGCATATTTATTATGCTGTGTAAAATTCGCCAGAAAAAAAAACGTGTTAAATAAATGGTGAATTTATCAAGGTGTGTTTGATTTTTTACGCCATGCCGCCAATAAAACGTTTAAAAAATGTACACCATTTTTTACACAGCAAAGCCTGGTGTATTATCCAGCCATTTTTTACACCACATAATAAATATACTCCTAGATGTTTGCTGAAGAGCTGGGGGTCTCCAAAATGTTTTTACTGGTAAGCTACATTATTAAATGTAATAAGAGTTGGGGAGGAAACACATGCATGAACAAAACTCATAGGGAGTGCCACATAAGGGCTGTGATTGGCTTTTTTTTAACACTATGTGGACTGACAGCCTGCAGGAGGCTCTGTTTGGTAGTGAACATGGTCTCAGCAATTTGCCTCTGCAGCTGGCCATACGCTCATCTGGTGACGTCGCCAAACGAGCGGGGGATCCTTCCCCAATATGCCCACCAATGGCAGGGCTATATCGGGGTAATCTGAACATTTGGCCCTAGGGCCGAATATTAAGATTACAATGAGGAGCAATGGGCTCCAATGGGTCGGTAGCAGGAAAATGTAAACCTTCCCAATCAAAATCGTGGGCAGATATCGATCAGGAACACCCGTCGGAAGCCAGAAATTCAAATTAGACGCCTGAGAACAACATTAGGGGGGGTTATTTATTAAGGTTTGATTTGTGTTTTTCACAAAAATTCAAGGGGTTTTTTTGGTACATTTTTTTGGGTAAAAAAAAAATTGAGATTTATTATACCCTGACCCTGGAAATAGCTTGAATTGTGCAACTTATTTCTTACATCACACTTCTATGAAATCATCAACCAAAACAATCCCTTAAAATTGTAGAATATAGGTATTTTATCTGCTAGCTATTACTATTGGATAAACTGCATTTATCAAAGTTACTTGTGTCAACATGCCCCCCTTGCATTTCTGTATAGTTGTGCTCAGCACTGTTGCCTTCCTCCTGCGAGTGCAGTTGTGCCAATTTAGGCAGGACCATGGAGCTGCCGCCAACTCTGAACCAGGTGGAAGCTCAGAGGTTCCAACAGTGTCCTGCATCAATCACCACAGTGCAAATAAATCTGGCATACGCTCTCAAGCCTAACTCCGGAAATTGTGCCAACTGGCCTCAAGCGCATCTCCCCCTGGTATCACTATGAACATCCAACTAAAATTTTGTGGTTAATGTCCCTTTAAAGCTCAATTAATTGTCTCCCGACTGTGATACTATAAATATGCAGTAGCTGAAATAGCTATCATCTGTGCAGGAAATATACAATATTATGCTGTGCGATGCTAGGTCTGTTTCATTTATGCAAGTATTTAAAATTCATAGCCCTCCAGATAATCTGAAGTCAGTATTGGCTGTGGATTTTTTATTTTTCAACAGCTGGAAGGCCACAACTTTGTCAGCCCTAGCTTCTGTTAGAGAGAATTGCAGCTATAGTTCAGCGCTGCTATAAGAGCAGTATATTTTGTCTGTGTCTTCCAGGTCATTAGCATTGCTTGTGTCTCGCTGTCTACTGTCTAGCAGCCTGCAAGCTTCTTCCCTTTGCCGGCTGGAGAATTCCCAGTCTTCTGTTCATGTGGTTTTATTTTGTTGGGGCAGGAAGGTTTTCAGTGCATCTTTCTATCAGATTTCTCCCCCTGGAAAACACTTGGTTCATGGAACATGATCAAACGCATAGTGCTGTTAATTAGAAAGTGAAATTTGACTTAACAGATGTTCTAAATTTTGTCTTTGGATTTGGGTGCAAACTAAGTATCTTTTATAAACGCTACCATATGTCTATCATAAGACAAAACACTGAGCTAAGGTCATGCATTTTATTGCACCCTTTAGAAAAATTTAAATTAGCTTGTTTACATTCATTTTCCACTTTGTTTTAATCTCCAATTAGGCATTTATTCCCCTAGTGGAACACCAAAGTGTGATGCATAATAGTGTACCTCCAGAGCTTACACAGTATATTATCCACATAACTGCCTTTAAATACATGATGTCTAGCTCATAATGTCTGTCTGATGTATGTTTCTATGTTTCTGCCTTTTTTTTATTAGAGTTACAGTTTATTTTACAACTCATGCAGTCTTGGTAACTGCATTGATGTACATAGTTCTGATTAATGAATCCTTCTCTAGTCAAGCCTTATCATTAATTATCAAGGCAAAGTAGTAGCATTCATACAACTAATCTTGACTCATATGGCTCATAATGAAATTCTTGTTTGCACAGTTTTTTTTGTTTTTTTTTCAAACAAAGCTTATTTCTAGCTTGTGTCATCAGATCTTTTACAATTTTTCTTGCTGGCCTAGATCGGGCCTTCAGTCTTGTAATATTTCATTACTGCCATTATTTGAAAATGACATCCATGGACACTAGGTTGCTGTATTTTTATGCAACACAAAAACTGCGTACAAATTGGGAATAATGTGCCACATCTAGCATATATATCAGAAATGATACATTAGCAAGCAGGACTAACTATGAGAATGACTAGTGGCTTTACAATCCATGAAATTCTGAAGTGTAGTTGGATAGATGTAGTAACAGAACTGCCTGCTAAAATTAGGGACACTTTTAAAATATGTTTGTCTATTATCCTTTATAATTGTCCACAAGTAAATGAGATGACATTTTAAATAGACTGCGCTACTGGCAAACAAGACATTATTCTGAATCTAAAAGGGTGATAGGAAATGAATGCAATGTGTTGGGGTATAGCAGGATGTGAGAAACCCAAACGAATTGCATTCCAGAGTAACAGATTCTTCTCCTGATGTTTTAATTCAGCTTTGAAGGGGCCCAGGATATATTTCAGAACTATTTTGGGTCTTTCTGGTAGTTGCAGTTTGATTTATAACCACCCGTTGACTTTTTCTAGAACCTTATTTTTACCTGCTTTTCCCTGTCCCCTGCAGGCTATTTGCTTCACCCACTGGGTTTAATTCATCTCTCTTTTCCAGAAAAGCGGTCTTCTCTCTACTTTTGAAATCTCATGCAGAATGACAGCCAGGTGTGAATGATGAACAACGGTGTCATTAGTAAGATAAAGTGAACGACAGTCAGGAAACATGAAGCAGCTAGCAAAGGCTGGTTAGGACACTGGAATCTGAAGTATATGTGTGTGCTGCGTTAGTTTATTATTCTCATAAACTTATATTGTGATATTGGCCTAGATTGTAGGCTAATAAGGTAGCCATTTACAGGCTAAACTTAGTGACTGCCAGCTTATTAGCTCATTGTCCAAACAATAAGTTGTTTTATGATAAAACATTGTTTTGTAAGTTCAAGGACTCAAAGAGAAGGCACTTAAACAACTGAAAGATTAGCTCAGAATGTGGAAATTTGGCCCTTGACCAGCACACAACCAATCCATAGAAGAGGTAAGAATGCCCTAAGGTTGATGCCGACATTTTTGTTATTTATGCAAATCAAAATATATATTGGATTTTTCATAAATATTTCACTGTATTTCTCAAAGGTTCTGGGCTTTACTTCAACCCACATTTAAATATGCTGCAGACCCTGAGTCTGACTCGCACTTCTCATCAGCAAACATTCATTTTATCCATTCATCATGTTCATCATTTTTTTTCCCGTTCCTGTGTTTAGATCTCATTTGGATTGTGAGTCTTGTGCTTATATTTGACTCTATTGAACATTTCCCTACTCATTTATCATTCATTTTTTCAAGCAACTGGTTTGTTCATTACCATATTCATGCATTATTTGTTCCCTGGGCAGCTTTGTTCTTCCACTTTTATCATACTACAGACCTAAATTATCTATACTGGTATGCAGTCATGAATTTGACCTGTATATCCTTGTTTACTGTACATATAATTAACATTTAAATTATATTTAGTCTTAAAACAAAAAAGACATCCAATAAAATATGTGTTTATTTCATGCACAGTTAAAAAGTAAGTGTGAGCAGGTCAGTTCATGAATATATGCGAGAAGAATTATTGTCTGTACAAATTTGCAGTTGCTTCTCTAGCTAAGCGTTATTGCTTGGCTTCAGTTACTCTCAATCAGAACCAAAGATGCTTGGCTCCTTCTGTAAGCTGACTGACTAAAAGTTTTTTCCAGTTTATCAGCCAATGATGATTCAGGCAAGGACTCAATTTTTTTCTGATTAACTCAAATGTGCACTAGTTTTTGAATATCATTAGTTAAAAGTCTGCTGTGACAGGATTCAGTACCCCACAATAGGTCTTAATGCACTTAATAAAATTAAGAAAACAATTTATGAGACACATACAGTATATGCTGTTTTGCTTTATCACAGAAAAAAAGGATAATACACTGAGATGCAAAGCAATAGACTTTGAGCAATATATTTTGTAAAATACATAAATACCCGTATTTGTACATAAGATCTTTTTAAATGGCAACAAAACACCACAATAATAGTTGGGGTTAACTGAAAACAGTAAAAGTGTAAAATGATGTGATTAGACTATCCCCATATGTTAACACCAGTATGAACTATAAAAAATAAGCTATTTGAGTATATGGGAGTCAATATTTCTGGAAGACCTTCAGGAGAAATTGATTTAGTAAATTTTATTAATGAAGGTGGTGTTTCTATGGGACACATAACTATGCAATTTTCCCTTATGAAATAGACCCCCTACACTATTAACCCATCCCTGCAGTATTTCTCTGAGACATACAATGTCTAATTTTAGTGAGACAGAATTTTACGTATTTGCTAACACTGGTAAAATGTACAGAAGCAGGAACCACAGCTATCATTTTGATCAGTATAGTTATATTTAGACAAATGGGAATACATCTCTGGCTGCTTATCTGATAACTTTTGCCCATCTTTGTAAATGAGCCCCATGAGCCCCAAATACTCCAGTGTCTCTGCTCTCAAAATTGTCTGACATCTGTGTGTGTGTATATATATATATATATATATATATATATATATATATATATATATATATATATATATATATATATATATATATAAAAATTAAATGAAAAGGCAGACAGATGGTGGATGGATAGGATAGATAGATAGATAGATAGATAGATAGATAGTGTAATTTGTTTTTCAACTACTCAACTACTTGAGTCTGTTGTACTTAACATACAATTTTTACTGCATTACTTATAGCATGTGTCTTGTTTGCAAAACACAAAGATGCAAAACCTACAGCAATAAGTGATTTGTGCATGGCCATATGAGGTGTTGACTAAATGGACTTGACGATTTACAGAAAGATCATGTCATGGTTAGTGTTTTAAACATCTTAATTTCACTGCGAATAACATCCATAGAGGACAAACAGCCATTTTTTTGGGACATCAGGGCAACATTTTGGTGTAAAATTCAGCCAAGCATTGTGTAAAATGTGTGCAAATTAACTTAGCACTAAGCAAGAAAGAAAAAAATGACTTGTCCATAACCTCAACATGATATAGAATTTGAAATCAAATCCACAGTTCTGTACATTCCCATGTGCTTTACACTGTAATCATTAAAGTAAGAGGGGAAATTGAAATTTGCACTAAGCATTTTATACAAAATGTCTCAGACACAAATGCATCAAAATTGCTTTGAAATCTGAAATGATTTTTAGTCTTGACATGCAGACTATGAAAAAGGAGCCCAGAGAGTTGTCCTGTGGCTGGCTACACCTCCAGCAATAGTAGATCATTCCCCCTTGAACAGGACTCTGTGGTTTCGGAGATAATAACACAATAGAAGACCTTTGGAGGTAAGATAAGGTGCCTGCAGCCAGCAAGATTGAGACAATACTCTTAGGCAAGATTGTAACAGAATACTTAATCTGTAACAATCATAGAACCTAGGAAAAAAATCAGCAGGCATATAATTATACATTGCCTACTTAATATTTTGAGTAGACAAATAAAGAGAAAATTATTAGACTGATTTCACATGGACCCAGAAATTTTGTGAATCGTATACTCACCCACCCACCTCTATAACATGTAAGTTATGTCTGGGCACTCTTTTTCTCGCTAGTCTATTCTTACCTACAAAACAACCAGCAGAAGATGTCTCAGGATAAATAAGAGATTGTTTTGCCTTATAATGTTCTGAGTATGGTTCTGCCAATGACAACACAAATGAGTCATTCAAACACTTATCACTTTAATTATGCATTTGGTGCAATTTAATTAATGCAAAAACATCCAAAGTACTCAGCTACATCTTCTGTATATCCCATGAATGTCTTTAAACCTCTTCATCTATAGGTCACACACACTTGTTTATAAATACCTTTATTTGTGCCTTATGATACATTTGCATATTTGTATATCTGAACGTGTAAATATACATTTAAGCCACATCAAGTTATTTGGAGATTGTTTGTTCTTAGTGAGTCTGACACAGCTCAGAGTGTCAAAACTGATCGGAAATACCATTCCAGGATGATACAGAGAATCTTCCAAATAGTCAGTAAAACATGCATTCACACTAGCAGCATGAAAGTAACTGCAATAATATTCACTTTCACATTCAATATTCACCTACTACATTTATTATACAGTATATATAACTGTTACCCTTTATCATCTATTTGCAATTATAAAGGAGCATTGATCTTGTTATTCTTTTATTGTATTTTTATTGCAATTAAATAAAACTATACAAAACAATCTGGTTGTTCTTAAAGAACATGCCTTTTTTTATTCAGTTTGAATAATTTTTCTTTCAGAAATGCAGAATCAGAAATAAACTGTGGGTTTTTGTTCCCGATTACATTACAGTGTGTTAACAAATGCATCTGTGGTAGAAGCCACAAAAGGCCAACCTCTATAATTCAGCTGGTTAGTTAAGGCAACAATTCTAGCTACATCATCACGATTGTGATTTCTTTTAAGCATTTATTAGTCCAAATAAAATTAAAATATACCATGACAGAGAGAAAACTATTTTGAAACATTTTTTCATTGGATAGATTCTAGATGTATAAAATACTGGAATGTGTTCCTTTATTTTTAGACAATTCTGTCCAAAGCTGTAACTCACTCTTAAAAAATGTGCTACGTTTTCCACTCTGTCTCAAAACATTTTGGAAGAGTCATTATATACTACAAGTTATATTTAACTTTATTTAACATCTGTACCCATTAGCTACTGCAGCTACAGTACTTCCTGTACGAGTTTTTTGTATCATAACTACAGTTTATTTACTTTATTAAATATTGCCTTATACAAATACAGCCTACTATAAAACCTACTAGTTACTTAATTTCATTCACCCACTTTCAGACTTCAGCATTTGTGCAAAGGATTCCCCACCAATTCCTCAGCAGTATTTCTAGTAGGGGGAGACAGTGGCAGCATAAACAGGAACAGCTTCCAAGAAATTAGGAGTAAAAGTAGCATCAGGAAAATAGTATAGTCAACTCAATATCTTGATTAGAAAGAGGAAATGTAGAGTGGTTCTTTAAGTTTAATTAGTTATAAAAGAACCATTGCTCAGCAGAACGTATCTTGATATAATAATAATAAAAGTGTATATATATATATATATATATTTTTTTTTTTTTTTTTTTTTTTTTTGCAGTCTCCAACACTGGCTTAGAGCCATTCCTTTATGCCCCCATGCACTTTTAGGTTTCATACATTGTAAATCTAAACAAAAATCAGTTAATAGTAGTGATGGACGAATTTCTCCCGTTTCACTTCGCCAAAAAAAACATAAATTTCCTGCAAAATTCTCAAAACTGTGAAAAATTTGTGAAATCGGAAAGTTCACGAAAAAATCGTGAAATTCGGACGTTTACACAAACAAAACATGAAATTTGAAGGATTTCACATAAAAATCGTGAAATTTTCGCGGGAGATTCGCAAATGTATTTGCCGGCGGCAAAACGCAGAAATTATTCGCCCCATCACTAGTTAATAGCTATGATAATCATAATTAGTGATTAAAAACTAGAAGTCAGAATATATTTTTTTAAACTACATGGCATTAATATAATGTATATCGTTTTTGGGGTCTTTTTAAAGTAACCATCTGCTTATTTGCCATGTGTGCTATGTTTACAATGTTTATTAAATTATACTTTTACTTGTTAAACAGCTGCAAAAAAAATTCAAATGCTGTATTTAACCAAGAAATATTGCACAGGCTACCTGGGGACCATTTCATTTCATATTATATGATCCTTTTGAATTCAGTGTATTGCCACATACCCCTGAGCAAAGCTAAACTCAATAAAACAATAAAAAAAATTTTAGAAAGGATTAAAAAGATTTTTTTTTATGTTTGTTGGAAAATCTCCAAGCATCTTGTGCTTGTGGAGTCTTGTGTTGCACATCAGCCACCAGAGTTGTTCAAGGACTTCAAAAACTTTAAATGTAAATGCTAGGCATAGTTTTCCTATTCCTACTGTGCTATTACATGTTTCTCTTACACTGGCCTTCCACTCACTCGCTATGTCCTCTCCACAGGCATTTCTGTTGTGCAGGATTCTAACATTTTATAAACTGGATTGATGGGTGACAGAGGAGATCTTTGACCAGTCTGGCAAAGCATGTGGTATGCTGGCCTAGGGTCCAGCTCGAGATTTTTACCAGTTTACCCAAGAGAATCATACAGCCTATTTGACCAAAAGATTTATAAACACAGAAAAACAAAGATTTTATATTAATCAAGCAAATCCTAGTTTCATATTCAGCTTATTCTATTCAAACCTGCCGCAGGGGGTCACCATCTTGGAAATTGTCTGCGACACTCACATGCTCAGTGGGCTCTGAGTAGCTGTTGAGAAGCTAAGCTTAGGGGTTGTCACAAATTATCAAGCAGAAAATGAGGTTGGGCTGTAATATAAACTAATGCTACAGGGCTGATTATTAAATTCTGATGCTAGTTGCACTGGTTACTGTGCTGCCATGTAGTAATTATCTGTATTAATTAGTAATTAGCCCTATGTTGTGACATTTATATTATTTATATGTAGTGTTTATACAAAGGGCCTGTAGGTGTCACTGTGCACAAGAGTTATACTGTGTACATAGTACTTTCTAGACTGTTTTAAAAGTATTAGAGTTGAAGTGTAAAGGTTGCAGGAACTTGCTTATAAAGCACTGTTATACTCTACTCATCCTTGGCTACCAAAAGATAACAATATATTCAGTATATTGTGTGTCAAACCCTAAGCTCAGTAACTAACATCAGCAAAAGCATGTGCAGTGAATCGGCAGAATATGGGGAGCTACTGAAGCACAGATCCTCCCTACTAAACGGCTGTGGTTGCCTTGGGCTGGCACAGAAGCCCAAAACATTACGTACAACATTTCTAGCCTACTTCTTTAGTTAAGCTCTAATTCTCCTTTAAGGAATATGGCACACCAGGAATTTCAACAACTGAGGTGCTTGCATTGAAAGCCACAGGTGCCAAACGAACCCTTCCTCAGGAGGTATATAAATTGTTATAGAAGGCAGCTCACTACTGTGCCAGTGGTTCTGGCTCTGGTTTTGGAAAAGACCTAATACAGTGCCACAATTCTCAGAGTTCTAATACAGTATTCAGAAGCAGAAATATTCCATGTCCCAGTACTCACACCCATTGTCACTTCATTAGCGAATTGCATAGGACCCCAAAAGGACTTTCTGGAATCACTTCTCTCTGTAAAAACACCTGTTTCCTACTACTAGCCCCAGTAACAATAATTGGTGCCAAACCGATCTATTATAGGGCATTATATTCTAAAATCTGGCTTAATTCACACTTCTTTTATCCACATGCACTCACTGCAACTTGCATTTGCACAAAACTTGTTTTGGGTGCATTGTTCACCATTTTGGCCAATCATTCCCAAGTTTTTTTCAGTGTGTCTTTGCAAACAGTGCCCAGAAGGGGTCACAAAGGGTGCTTACCAGGCAGTAGCCAATCAGTGACTTGAGGGGGGCCCTTTTGAGTCATAACTGTTTGCTTTTAAATCTAAGCTGCATGGATCAATTGCAAACACACTGAACAATAATGTCCCATGAGGCCCCCCTTAAAGCCGCTGACTAACTCAGAGTTAGAGAGCTGCAAGGCAGGAAGCATTGTTCTGTTCTGTAAGACATCCGGTCACTCCAGCCTTAATGTATTACATTTTTGGCTAACAAACTATATTACAAACATTTGTAATTTTGCACAGCCTATCTATTTAAACAGTTGCTTTTACACTGAACTGTTCCTTTAATAATAAGCTAACATTGAGATTATTCAAAATAGAAAATACTTCAGCCTGCAATGGGTTGTGTCTCTCATTTCAGTGCTGCCTGCAGGGCAACATACCACAGGGGTGTAATTTAGATGGAATTGAGGCGGTGCAATTTATAAAAGAACCCTATAAATATGCTTGTTCATGTCAGGCATTAACTATTGGGGAGTCCTTGCACTGATCATTGCTGTGCTCCACTTTGTGATACATTAGTCTGAAACATTTTGCTTCATAGCACTTCAAGGAGAAGGAAAGGCTAAAACTAAGTAATCTTTATCAGAAAGGTCTATATAAATACACCAGTAAACCCTCAAAGTAATGCTGCTCCTCTGTCAAAAGAAACACAGCATTTCTTTCCTTCTATTGTGTACTCACGGGCTTCTGTATTAGACTTCCTGTTTTCAGCATAACCTCCAGGGCAGGGCTTGAGCATGCTCAGTTTGCTCCTCTCCCCCTCCCTCCTCCCATCCCTGCTGTAATCTGAGCACAGAGCTGTAAGTGAGCAGGGAGAGACTCAGGCAGGAAGTGATGTCACAACAAGCTTATATGGCAGCTTCTATCCTAAACAAACAGAGACAGTGTCTAGAGCTGTTTACTCGGATATGGTAAAGCATTCTGCAGAATAAATATAGCATTCTAGCTTGCACTATTGTGGCTAATCTGTTGGCAATAAACTGTTTTGGAGCTTTCCTTCTCCTTTCAGCACTTGCACCTCTGTCCATGATAAATAAGTCATCTAGTGTGTCACATACTTTACACATACACAATTACATGGAATGGACAAAATATTTTACTTATATGTTCTAGGTAGGATATAGAAATACTTGACGTGCGCGAACTACTCTGAATGGTCAGGTATTATTAAATACTGATTTTTACATTGTATAAAAAGCCTATTCTGTGTTTAGCGACCTTTTAAAAGCAATACAGTAAAATTACATTGGTGAAACGCCAATAAGGTAAAAGGCAATAATGTTCATGCCCTATCAAAAATTATTTAGTCATTCTTCTAGATCCCTACTTTTGATTACTACCAGGCATACAATTATACTATGCATGGATTAAACAGGTCTTTCTGGATATTATTTCATTAAAAATATATCAGCCCACTGAACAGTGGCCAAAGCAAAAGATTAACATGCCAGATATCGTGTATGGTACAGTAGTTGAACATCATCCAAATATATTTTACCTCCCTGTATTAATTAATGGAAATTAACTATTTAGAAATGGCAAATTCAAGAAAAGATGTTACATGAGCAAATAAAATGAAAAGATGTCTTTAGGCAAAAAATTCCAGCATCTTGGCAGCCTTGACTAAATAGTAAACATTTTAGTGCATTGGAACCAAATCTGCTCTTTGAAATGCAGAAAATTTAGTAATGAGTAATACTACAAATTATGGATTTTAAAAGATCCTTTAAACAAGCCCATACTGACCTTTGCAGGACAGAAAACATATTGTAGTTAGTGACAACCCTGCAAGGTTATAGGTGGCAAGAATATCATGGTGGTGATTAATAAAATATATATATTCAATAAAATATATGTTGAAAACAAGCTGAAAATGAGATGTACAGATGACCCGACCAATACAATGGTGTTTTATCAGTTATCTGCTAAGTAACCTGTGTCTTTTTTCCAGCTTTAATGGCTGCCTCCATAGCTACACAGTAGTAGTCTTTCTGAAGCAAACATGACCATTTTACCAGTGCAGAGCAACAGTACATTATATTTTAATTACTTTGATACAATTTCAGTTTTTGGTGTTACTGTTATTAATGAGCTGTAGAGAGTGCAGAATTATGTAACTAAACTAGTTACAGCATGGAAGACTAAAATTATGAGGATAGATTGTCAAGTGAAGATGATTATGAGAGTAGACTGTCAAGGTTGGAGTTGTTTTCCCTGGAAATAAACGCTCTTGCGAGGGGACATGATTATACTTTACAAGTACATTAGAGGACATTATAGACAAATAGCAGGGGACCTTTTACCCATAAAGAGGATCACCGTACCAGAGGCCACCCCTTCAGACTAGAGGAAAATAACTTTAATTTAAAGCAGCGGAGGTGGTTCTTCACAGTGAGGACAGCGAAGTTGTGGAATGCACTGCCAGGTTTGCAGATTCTGTTGCCTTTAATGCCTTTAAGAGTGGCTTGGATGATTTCTTGGACAAGCATTATATACAGGTCTATTGTGATACTAAAATCTACAATTAGTACAGATATTGGGATATAAACTTTATTTATGGAGTATATAGATAGGTCAGTATAAGTTTGTGTGTATGTGGATAATGGGGTGCTCTTGGAGGGATTTTGGTCTTTTTTTCAACCTAACTTAACTATGCAACAACATAAGATTTTTATGCACCACTAAAGCCATCTTGTTTCTTAAATGAGTGAATAACACACCTGCCTGTCACTTTGAAGACTTCCCTGCTTCCACAACCTAATAGTAAGGTACCTATTGAGTAGGTTTGAAGATCCAGGACCGCCTCGGCTACTTGAGACATCTCCCTGTCTATATAGGCCTCTGTTTTGAACCAGCCAATGACCCAGGGGCCAGACGATTGGATCAGACCACTTTAGCCCAGCATGCATAGCAAAATCAGGCAACGCTGCACTGGTATAGTGACTTTGCTAATGAGCAGATCTTTATGCATGTGGCCATATTAACTCTGCTGTTTCCAGGGGTATGTAATAAGACTAAAAATAAAAGATTATTGACTTTTGATTTTTTTTAATTAAAATCAGGCAGAACAAGGCATCAATACAAACCCTAGTTATTTTGCTCATGTTGAACCTGGGTATATTGTGCAAGGAGAAGGAAAGGCCTGTATAATTGGGAGTGCCAAAAGTTGGGCACCCCCAAGTGATTATATATACTTACAGTATCTCACACCCTGAGCCGGTGCTCCTGCACCAGTCCGGGGTTTCTTCCAACGAGCACAACGGAGTGATCGGCTTTCATCTGCTACTTTCTTCAAATATCCTTGGGTATGAGTGTACAGCAGAGCAAAATAACTAATTTCTTTTTAAAGTTCGGCTTTTCATGCTACTGCGCATGTACGCCTGCACAGAGAGAAGAATCCGGAAGTCAGTCGCTCTGTGGTGCTCGCTGGAAGAACCCCAGGCTGGTGCAGTTTTTTGCTGATGGGAGCACCAGCCCTGGGTGTGAGGTAAGTAAATACAATCACGTGGGGTGCCTAACTTTTGGCACCCACAAGTAATTAGAGCCGTTCCTTCTCCTTTAAGCAAGATAACATCTCAATCACAACTTTGCAGGGAACAAAATAGTGTCAGTAGCCCTTTTATTAGAAGAACTACAATATTTAATCTACATATAACTGTAATGCCATAGTTTCCTGTTCTGAAAATACAAAAACAAATACACAGGGTTTGGCTTTTAATTTGTCTTAAGGGTGTAGAAAAAAAAAACAGACATCTGTTCTGTTACTGTTAGTGATTATTCTCAATCCCCAACACAAAATACGATTAAAATCAGCAATGAAACATGTGCTGGACCATGAAATAGTTGGGAAATGTATAAAGCTAGGAAAAGCTAAAGAAACAATCACTTATCAAGCAGTCCACTCATCAAAAGCTGCAGACCACCAAGTCACTAGATTATTTTTAACTGAGAGTAAGTATGGCCTCTTTTGTTGAAAGCAGCTTCCAATTTTCTGCTGCAAAGTACATTGTACATTCTTCTTTCCACTGATGGGTTCAACAGAATATTAACCTTTACTGCACGGAGGTGTGAAAATCTAAAGCTGTATTATAAAATCCTATTGTTTTCTAAAACATCAAGTAGAGCAGCTGACATCCCAGATTAGTCTCACCAATAAATATGAAGACAAGAGATTCATGTAATGAAAGCTGGTATGCATTACTGGGGTTTTCAGAGTCAAACATAATGAATAACATAAGCATTTTCTCTAAAATCTGTTTTAAATGCAGTTTATTTTAAGGTTGTGTTATGTCAACAATACATTAACAATATGTATGCAGCTATAAGAACCAGGCCGGCTGACAGAAGTTTGATTTTTCTGGCTTTTCTGGGGTATTTACAGAACTTCCCTTCAAAGAAAAAAGTTTTGTAAATGTTGTTTAATTAAATTTGCCTGAAAGGGCATGTGGTTTTAATTCTTTGTTTTTTGATGACTGTTTAAATTTAACAGACTCGATTATGTCGTTGAATAAAATTAATAAAACTATTGTTTAGGATTAAAGTGATGAGCACAGATTTGTACGTTTGGTGGTTTGACCCCCTCCCCCTTGGGTTTTAGAAGTTTTTTTTTGTGCAGTACTTATTCTTAAAATAAATGAATCAAAGAAATGAAAGCTTGAAATTATGAAACTGACAAACTCCATATAAAACACAACAATTTGGGTAACTGACAGACTGTTAGATTATTATAGAAAAATACCAGACTATGTTAGTTTATGTTATCCAGAAAACCCCTTATCCAGAAAGCTCTGAATTACAGGCCTATCTCTGTAATAATTAAACAATACCTTGGGCTTGATCAGAACTATCATTTATATTGGAGTAAAGAATCTTTTTGGGTTTATTTAATGTTTAAATTATTTATTTACTATATTTATGGTATGGAGATCCAAATTACAGAAAGACCCCTTATCTGGATCCCAATCATTCTGGACAAGAGGTCTCTTTTCTGTATAAGGAATAATGTAGCCTCTATTGTAAAATATAAGGATCTCAGAAGAAACCTCATAGTTCCGTAACTATATAGCAGCACAAGGGCACGGGCAGGGGGCTTTTATACTGGTCACAGAACTTTTTGGAACTGGGATGTACTTTTCTTAATGAAACACAGGTTTCACTCAATCATGTGACAAAAATTACATCACTAAGCACTATTTCCAAAGACAAGAAGGAACATAGAGGATTGCGACACACACAGAACTGAACCCTGCTAATTACAGCTTTTTCAAACTGAAGTTGTTGCCGATTGTTTGGTCTGTCACAGAGAAGTTTGCCGAGTATCTGGTGAGACATCGATTGGACATCTATACAGATAATCATCTGACCTATTTGGGGTCTGCACAGTTGGGCGCATTGAAGCAGCTAAGGGTGGCTCAGCTGGCCAGGTTTGACTACAGCATCCATTATAAACCCTGCAAGTCCAGCAAAATACAGATGGTCTATCTTGAACCACACTGAGGTGCCTTTTGCACAGTGGAACAGAGCAGGAGGGGATTAAGATTCCTTCTCTGAGAGAGTGAGTACAGGCCAGGCAAGGGTCCAATAGAACACAAGTAACTGCTGTTCTTAACCCCTCAGTTAGATCTATACCCTTGAGGTATATGAAATTGCTTACATTTTGGTAGGACAATTCCCATTGTCTTGTTTTTGAATTCTCTAGATTTTAAATGTTTTACATTCAAGTTTTTTTGAGCTTAAAATATTTTAGTAAAAATCTGAGTTTTCAAACTCTGTTTCAAATTCTTGAGTTTTAGCTCAAAAAATCTTGACTTAAAAAAGGTAGAAAAATTTAATTTGAATAATAATAAATCAGCCCCTTAGTGTTGCATGAGGCATAGAAATAAAAGACATGGGCTGACCCTGCACCTCTGCATCCAGGAGATCAAGTTATGGTATGTAACCCCAAAATACAGAGGTGTTCCAAAATGTGTCTCTTTTGGGAGCCAGACACATATGTTGTGGTAAGACAATCACAGGATTGTTTTGGTCTATTTGTGCTAAATGCAAGTGACTGAGGTGAGAGGAATGTCATCTCTGAGCCCTGCACCTACTACTAGTTACACTCTGATAGTTTGGTGCACATTATGTCCTGTGGACCTGAAGGTCAATCCATAGACAGCAGTAGACCTGGGGCTGAAGCCATTGATCAGGCTGAGGTGTCTGTTTCAGGGCCTGCTGGAGAATCTATTAGAAGCCCTGAAGTAGACATTGCTCCCCCAGGAGATGATGAGGGAGAGAGAATGAAACACCAACTGTTAAGGGGAATGGACTCCTTGAACCCACAAAGGGGCCCGGTGCAGAGGTGGCTGAGGGATGTTATCCAGTGAGGTCCACCAGTAACCATTTTAGGCTATAGAATTATGAACTCTGCCTCAGTTTATTTGAGTGGAGTGTAAGAGGGCATGTGTAAATATGTATTCGTTGATTTATTGAGTATGTTAGAAGAAATGTTATTCTTTTCTCTTTCATCTGTTTGTCCGTGTGATTAATAAAGTTTTGTTTCAGGAGGAAAAGGAGGTGACTTGGCCCTCCTGGCAGTGGCGAGTTAGGGATAGCAGCTGTATGAAGGACATATAGGTGAATGGAGAAGAAATAAACTGAAAGATCAAACCTATATATAAACCTTATCGGCTAAGGGGGCCCTGACCAAAAGCTGGAACTAAAGAATTCTGACAATCACTGCCTTAGACTGGAATGGGGAAATTGTCCTATATTTTATTGCCAGCTACCACCTCTTATGACTTCAAAACTATTTCCTGGACTGCCAAGCTTTGTCTTGTTAGTTAGTTATGGAGGATTGAGGAAGTGATTTTATTATGGTCATAAAGCACTTTTAACCCTTATTATATTTGTTTACCCTGGCTATCATATTTCCATTGGTTACTTGTCTGTGAGTCAGCTAACCTCTTGGCACCCCTTTTGCATCTCAATTACCATTTATTGCCTCCTCCTTATCTCCTTACTAACAATTTCTCTTTAGAAAAATTCCTTCAACCTGACTGCTACTTAGATTATGCCATTGTTTTGACAGTGTCAAAAACCTACGTTCTGTACCTATAATGACAAAGTAGAGAACCAATTCTCTCTCAGTTCCCGTGACTTGTGGTATGGTAGGGCTGGGTTGTCTTTGTGAAGAAGAATGGAAGTTTAAGACCCTGCACTGACTATCTCTATTTAACCAAACGAAAAAAAAAATTTTTTTATCGGTTATCCTTTTCCCTTCACTCCTGTGCTGTTTAGTCATCATAGCACTGCTAAAATTGTTTCCAAATGTGATCATCGTGGGCTTGACTTTCTTGGGCTGACTTGTCCACATAATTTAGGGTTATAAGTTGGTCAATACAAATATACTGCCTTGACAACACTTCTTTGTATGCCAGGACTTCATTAATGCCAAGTTTGAGATATTCTCCAGTCTTTATCTGCCTAGAAAATATCCATTTTTTCTACTACTAAGGAATAGCACATAGCCCCATGTGTTCCTCAGTCTTGGATTGGGTTAATCCAGTGGGTGCCTGGGGAATTTCAAATTTTCCAAAATTTTCCAACTGTTATAGATATTTGCTTGTTCTGGAGGAAATCATATTCCTTAGTGTGAGACAAATCACCACAAAGAGCCTGGTGCCCCAAAAGCGTATCTGTGAACTCCACCACTTATTGAGCTCTTCAGCTCTGCCAATGGTGCTAAATAAGAAGATGTTTTGAGGTTTTTCTATTCTGATTCTGGATTTGCAGGCACTTGCTTTATGAGATAGCAAATGCCAAAAACATGTCTATCAAGCTAAACGGCACTGCAGTGGTAAATACCTAATCAAACAGTGCCACCTTCTGGTATATATATATATATATATATATATATATATATATATATATATATATGTGTGTGTGTGTGTGTGTACATATTATGGATTATGAGTAAAAATCACTTGAATAAATACTATTTTCTTCATCTACAACAATGTGAGTGCTGATCCTCTCTACACTATCGATGCAACTTTGATCGTGCACCACCTGCAAAATAATGATCTGAGTGCTGGTGCTGTGGGATAACACACACACACACACACACATATATATATATATATATATATATATATATATATATATATATATATATATAGATATATAGATAGATATATATATATATATATATATATATATATATATATATATATATATATATTCTTATGGGCAGCACTCCGCCTTTGGAACTTGTGAAATGCTCAAAAGGTGTATTTAAAAATTACATGAAAAGCCGATGTGACGTTTCCGTCCACACAGGGACAATGAATTGCAAAAGCATTCATGGTGTAAGATAATTAATTATCTTCATATTTTATACTTTATCCGGGAATATTGCCAGGTGAAGGGAGGGTACTCTCTGAAAAGAGTCTATGATTAAGGGATACATTCCCGAAACGCGTTAGGTGTTTAACAGCAGCAATCCCAATAAACCTCATTCCAGAAGTGCCGTCTGCCTGTTGAGTTTTGATATACTCTCTGAAAACCCTCAAAATCCACAGGTAAACATACGTTTCCTCAAGAAAGAGTCTTTTAATTCTTTAGGCATTAGTGGAATACAACAAATAAAATACACATAAACAAGATATTCTAAGTTGCCTGGCCTATTATCTGAATTGACCCTGATGTTAAAGGGTTCTTTGATGTTCCTTTGGGCCTTCTGTCCTGTGAGTGTCTTCTCCCCCACTCCTCTTCTTAGTAATCTAAAGTAGGCCTGTTATATACTGTTTTAACATATAGCATATTCCTCTTAAACCCACCCATTTGGTTATAGATATAATTGTTTTAGGGATTACCTGCTATGGGTGAACTAATTAACTCCTTCGTAGGCAATGTGAAACACTGCTACGTTAGCAAAATCTAAAAATAGCCTGAAAGGATGCTCAAACAGTATTCCCTTGTCTTTTTCTGTTATAGCAATTAAATTTTTATGACAGGCAAACGTTTAGAACTAAAATACTCAAATCCTATGTTTATATAAAATACAAAACAACTATATCAAACATAGAATGACACATATAAAACAGAATATTAAACTAAACATATATATATATATATATATATATATATATATATATATATATATATATATATATATATATATGTTTAGTTTAATATTCTGTTTTATATATATTTTTGGATTTGCCTTTGCCCGTTTTGCAGCATCAGGGTATAATAACATTAAGATTTTAATAAATAAGTGTGTGTGTGTGTGTGTGTGTACATACACACACACACACACACATATGGGGTTATTTATTAAAATCTTAATGTTATTATAGCCTGATGCTGCAAAACGGGCAAATCCAAAAATCCGCCATCTCAGACCTGTCGAGGTCCTGTATAAGTCAATGGGAGAGGCACCTACAGTATCTCAAGCAGCATCAGGTATAATAACATTCAGATTCGTTTTCATGGTCTGAGCTGGGTTTAGCCCAAAAATCTGACTTTTCCTGGGTTTTCGGGCAAAAACTCAAAAAAATTCGAGGAATTTGGGGAAAAGCCCTACAAATTTGAGTAATTGGGGAAGCAGCTCGAAAAAATTCAAGTGATTAGGGTTTTTGCTCGATTTTACAGTTTTTCTGCAACCTGGTTAAATCAAGGTTTTTTTTGTAATAAATAAGATAAAATTGGTAGGGATGCACGGAATCCACTATTTGGGATGTTATGACATTGATAACACCTCACACACAGATGGATATTCCCTTTTGTTGGTCATTTGATCTATCAGCTGAATGTTGAATATATATCAGAGAACAACACAACTTTATTATATTCATCTTGAAAAAGGAACTAAAATATGACCTTTATACCACTTGTTATTTTTTTATTTCAATAAAGTTAACTTGTAACATGTAAATTTAGTGGATAACCACAGTTTTGGTTTAAGATCTGTGCACACTAATAGGTCCCTCAAATTGTGAATCACTGGTAATTTAGACTTAGTTAAGGGTAGTTTTTCATCTGTAGTGCCAAAGCTGTTTTACCACCTCCTTCAGAACACGGCTAGCCATATCAAATTGGCAAATTAAGTAAAGTTAGTCAACCTATTTGCTGTTTGCACATTCAGCCTGAGTCTTAATATTTTTGCCTGTCAAATTAACTTCATTTAAAAAGAAGTCCCAATCATAACCACTCTGATTGAACCTCTGGCTATTTCAATTCATTGTGTATAGTAGGTGCCACATCCTGCAAAGTATTATTTCTGAAAACTTGCAAAAATTGGAAATAAGGAATTCTGTTGATGAAACATTTTGGATTAAAACTATAGTCTGTCCCTACTTTATGTTGGTCAACAAAATGAACACTCTCCGGACTGGACTCTAAAGAGAGTTGGATATGCTGTTGCTTAGAGTTAGGGGCAGATTTATCAAAGGTCAAAGTGAAAATTTGAATTAAAAAAAATTGAATTTCGAGATGTGTACTTCATCTAGGGAATAGCCCAAATTCAATTTTAATTTGAATTTTTTTTCGAAAATTCTAACTCTACCATGTACTGTCTCTTTAAAAATTTGAGGTCGACCATTCACCAACTAAACCTGCTGAATTGCTGTTTTAGCCTATGGGGGACTTCCTATTTGGAGTCCATTAGTGGACTTTGAAAAATCGAAGGTTTTTTTGTGGGAAAAACTTTGATTCGATTTTGATCGAATGCACTATTACTTTGATTCGTACGATTCAAAAAACCTGCAAAAAAAACTTTTAAACAAATTTTGGTCGGTCATTTTTCATTCGAAATTCCTACAAATAGGAATCCCCTTCTGATGAGGGATAATAGTTTATAAACTTTTTACATCTAAGGTGGTCAGAATTCAATTACAAGGCAAGTAGACAAGTAGGGAGAGCGAGAACCGCTCCGACTCACCGCAAGTTGATTAGAAGGCAGCCGGCACAATAAATCCAAGTTCGGGTGCTGGAAGTTCGGCGTCCCAAGCCGTAAACGATAAGGATAAATAGAGGAGAGCGATTCCGCACACCAGGCCGTTTAGTAAAAGTAGAAAATCTTTATTCAATCATGATTAAAAATACACGCTGTATCTTCCGCTTGACGCGTTTCGGGCTCAGCTGCCCTTAATCATAAGCATAAAGACAAAGTGAAAATCCCAACTTAAATAGCTAATGCCCACAGTGACCCCTAATAGTCAAAAAAGGGTAATGAATTACAAAACATCTTAAAAGTATCCATTCAGTGAAGCATAAAACAATTGTGATACATATAAAGATACATTATGATTAGCCACTCAAATTGTTTAAATAAAATAGGAAATATCAAATCTAGTATTTAATCCATCTGGATTGCGTGTATGTAAGGTTAGAATCCAAAAAGCTTCACGGTTATTTAATGAGAGGAGTGGATCACCGCCCCTTCTGGGCATAGACACTCTTTCTATTATTTTTACTCCCAAATCCTGTGTACCACGTTTGCTGCAAAATTTAAAATGTTTGCCAATAGGGGATTTCATATCGCCTTTTTCTATGGCAAGTAAATGTTCCCTTATTCTATCCTTAAGAGGGCAGATTGTACGTCCAACATATTGTTTCTTACAGGGATCCCTGTAAAACATGTATGGTAATTTCAATAAGCACAGATTTTAAATCAAATGTCACAGGAAAAGTGTTCAGTAACCATACTTATAATAATTGTTGCAGTAACAGGGTTATATACTTATTGGAGTGTAAATCCTGTAAGAAACAATATGTTGGACGTACAATCTGCCCTCTTAAGGATAGAATAAGGGAACATTTACTTGCCATAGAAAAAGGCGATATGAAATCCCCTATTGGCAAACATTTTAAATTTTGCAGCAAACGTGGTACACAGGATTTGGGAGTAAAAATAATAGAAAGAGTGTCTATGCCCAGAAGGGGCGGTGATCCACTCCTCTCATTAAATAACCGTGAAGTTTTTTTGGATTCTAACCTTACATACACGCAATCCAGATGGATTAAATACTAGATTTGATATTTCCTATTTTATTTAAACAATTTGAGTGGCTAATCATAATGTATCTTTATATGTATCACAATTGTTTTATGCTTCACTGAATGGATACTTTTAAGATGTTTTGTAATTCATTACCCTTTTTTGACCATTAGGGGTCACTGTGGGCATTAGCTATTTAAGTTGGGATTTTCACTTTGTCTTTATGCTTATGATTAAGGGCAGCTGAGCCCGAAACGCGTCAAGCGGAAGATACAGCGTGTATTTTTAATCATGATTGAATAAAGATTTTCTACTTTTACTAAACGGCCTGGTGTGCGGAATCGCTCTCCTCTATTTATCCAAGTAGACAAGTAGACTACTTCTCTGACATCATCATAAAGGAGTGGTTTACTCTAAAGTTAACGTTTAGTATGTTAAAGAATGGGCAGCTCTAAGAAACTTTTCAATTGGTCTTCATTATTTTTTTTATAGTTTTGTAAATTATTTGGCTTTTTCTTTTTTTGGACTCTTTCCAGCATTCAAATGAGGCCCACCTAAAAACAAATGCTCTGTAAGGCTACAAAATTATTGTGATTGCAACTTTTTATTACTCATCCTTCTATTCAGGCCCTCTCTTATTCATAAACCAGTTTCTAATTCAAATCAGTGCAGGGTTGATAGGTAATTTGGATCCTTATCAACCAGATTGCCGAAACTGCAAACTGTTGAGCTGCAGTGCTGAATAAAAAGCTAAATAACTCAAAAAACACAAAAAGAAAATTAAAAACAATTGCAAATTGTCTCAGAATGAACAACTCCTTTTAAGAGCTGTAAAATAAGTCAAGGAACAAGTAGCGGTTTCTGGATACTGCCCCTCTCTCCAGTATCAAAAAACATACAATTTAATCTAATTCAGTGTATATTAAACTGATTCAGACTTCCTGTGTCCTTTATAAACAGGCTGGGGCACTTTTCAAAAAAGACTACCCAAGGCCTGTGTGTTCTTCACAGAAAGTCAATAGCCCGGTGTGTCTAACACATTTGCACTGTTGGTAATCATTGCAGAATCTGTCAGTCAAAAGAGTTTTTAGGGCCCTGACAGACGAGGTGCTAAAATGCCTCCTTCCATAATTTCAAATGATTATCAAGAATCAAACACCTCAGGTGGCGATTAAAATGCATGTGAAGGGATAGATATTGCCAGGTGATAAAGTGTCCCATCTGTCAAGGTCTTTAAAATGTTTCAAACTAAGAAGTAAAGGGGAAATGTAATGCAGGTCTTTCACAAAGTATCATGCTTCCCTTGATGTGTTAATACTTTTCTTGCAATTATAATATTGAACCTTGCATTTAGTTTAGGAGATATTCAGAACTGTAAGGGGGTGTCAATTCTACAAAAGGACATATCAGAGTTTTTATTTGCCTCTTTGCAGAAGAATCGGAGCAAATTAGGTTACAAATAAGGCAAAAGTTATTTGAAGCAGATTCTATGCAGAAGAATTTCCCTCCTGTGAATATACAATTTGTCTTCACTTTTTTTCTATCAAATGTCCATCTCTTAAAGGACTGTAGCAACCACATTTTTTTACCTCTCTCCTGATAACATTACAGGTCTCTCTGGCAGCTGCAGCCTCATACTTGTTTCTTTTCATCCAGAGATTGAGCCAAAGCCTGGTCAATTAATGCTGTGTGAACCTTTTTCTGCTTGTGTTAGAGACTGGTATGTTATTTGTTAGGTTATTTTCCTATAAGTCTGCCTGTCCTGCTTCTAAAGTATCATGATGACAATATAGAATAGTGGCTGGACAGCCTTCTACGTGCACTTTCATATAAATAATATAGTTGAGTTATAGTTTGCCTGGAAGTATATAACAGCTATGTGATGAGAGGCAGACAGTCAAGAACATGTCTCTTAATATTTTAGCAGTTCATGTAATGTTCAGTGGCTGAAGCCGTGATTAAAGCACATTTTATATTGCATTTTAATGGTTAGTACAGTATTTGTATACACTCTATATTGTAGAGCACTAGCAGAATGTGTTAATGTTCTTTAAATACCTGTTAATATTAATAACAACAATCATACCTCCCAACATTTTGGCACGTAGCGCAGCACATTTTTTGACCACGCCCTTTCTGTGGCCACACCCCCTAATTACCATGTTCATTTTACAAAATTTGGCAGGTTATGAAAGTTTGAAAATATTTCTTCTCATCTAAACTGTTTTTTTGTGGCTCAAAATTGTTACAAAGTACCTTATTTAAACCTGTTAACTGTTCTGTGCTCTCTACTAAAAGCCAATTAAGTTATAAACTTTATTTCTTTTTCTGGCTGTTCAGTTCAGAGAAAATAGGGACTTTCCAGTACAAATGAGGGACTGCAGGTTGAGCTGTCAAAAGAGGGACTGTCCCTCCGAAAAAGGGACAGTTGGGAGGTATGCAACAATGGCTAACTATGTTGCTAATCCAGGCTGTAGATTCCTTTGCACGCTGTATTTTTCATACAAGACCAGTAGATGTCACTCTTTGACCAAATAAACACCTATACATACTGCTATTTAGTTCTCAATTAGCCAGAAAGCATAGTACAGGTATAGGATCTGTTATCTGGAGACCTGTTATCCATAAAGCTCTGAAATCCAGGAAGGCTGTCTCCCGTAGAATGCATTTTAATTAAGTAATTAAAAATTCTAAAACATGTCTTTTTTCTCTGTAATAACAACACAGTAACATGTACTAAGATATAATTAATCCTTATTGGTAGGGAAACAAGGCTGTTGGATTTATTTAACCTTTAAATGATTTTAGCAGACGTAAGGTATGAAGTCCCAAATTATAGAAAGACCCCTTATCCAGAAAACCCTAGGTCCCGAGCATGCATCCAGCATTCACTGGGTGTTTTCGGTTGGGACTGAGACGGCTGAACTTCTGCCGCTAGGAGGGACATGAATGGGAAGTGTTTCCTGCACTGCTGAGTCCCTTTGCATGCTGGGTATTGTAGTTTTTAAATTATCTTTTGCAGTGAGCAAACCATAAAAGTAAAATGCACATTACCAAGATTTTTTATATATATCATAGCAGAGGTTTTCATTAGAAACCCAGCAGTGTAAGGATTTGGGCTTGTACTTTTTGGAGCCTTGTAGTTTGAAAACCTGACAATTTTTTCTTTTTTTTTTAAATTATAAACTGCAAATGTAAATTTCTGAGCCTGCCTGGCCCACCTTTGCTGATATCAGTGAATCTTCAATTACCCAGTGCATGCTGCATAATGTAGTTGTACTTTGACTTCTTGCCGACTGCATAGTTAATGCAAAACTACAATATCCAGCATGCACTTGTTCCTGCTAGCAGCAGCTCCTCCCTCTCAGTCTCAGCCTGATGTCCTGACAACATTACAGCCTGCTTCTAGCTGCATTTGGTTTGTGATTGTACTAATCCTCTGCAATGTGGGGTGGGTGTGTGTTCCTTTGCTTGATCCTTAAACTATATACCTCTAAGGAACTCTTGGGGTTGCCTGCGGTAGGGTTTATTTACTATGCAGTTGGACTAGGCAGGGCAATAAGTCCCTTGTCTATCCCTTATAGACAGTTCCAGGGACTTCACCCTGTCATGCACTACAATCTGCTTCCAACTGCTTTTGCTTTGTGATTTTACTACTACTCTGTAGTGTGTGCGTGTGTAGCTCTTGGGGTTTCTGAGAGTTGTAATTCAACACACCCATATGCTTATCATTCCTGGAATGCAATGCCTTGAATCCATTTTCTGCAGTATTTGTGCTGGCATGGC
Source organism: Xenopus laevis (assembly GCF_017654675.1). Lineage (NCBI taxonomy): Eukaryota > Metazoa > Chordata > Amphibia > Anura > Pipidae > Xenopus > Xenopus laevis. The sequence goes on along the minus strand of NC_054377.1, from coordinate 47,141,576 downwards.
TGTGATTAGTTCAGTATGCTGAATCCATTTATGCAGTGACATTTCTGTGCGGGTCAGTCCTGATTCTCGGCTCCCAGCCTGTGGTCTTGCAAGATGAGAACAGGACATAATGAATGGTGGGTGGCTCACCATTGCATCTTAAATGAAATGCTTGGGGGTCGTAGTGTCATGAAGTGGTTAGGGTCACAGTGTGTCATGAAATTCCTAGGGACCATAGGGTTTCTTGAAATACTTGGGGCCATAAAGTCATGAAGTGGTTAGGGGACACATTGTAAACTGCACTACCACTGAAACTAATGGAAAACACACTATGGCAATTCACACAGGGCGCTTGCACGCCGAAATCCGCCACAGGACGCCAGTATTGGCGTTTTTCAGCAGAAAAGCCAATACGTCAAGAAACTATCAAATCAATAGACTCTATGGGATTTGCACGTTTGAAACCACACTTTGAGTAAATACGCAGCATATTTTAAATATGGCGTCCAAATTCTCAATGAGAACAATGAGAAGTGCATGTTGGGAAAAGAAACCTACGTTATGAAAAACGCATGTTGACGTTCGTGTGTGGTTTCAGTGGCGTATTTACGCCCGTTTCTTTTTAAAAACGCCACGTCTGGCCTTGCCCTTACCTATTTGCTTAGCTCAAAATTGTTACAAAAGTATCTTATCTGTTGCTGTGGCTGTTCTAGGCTCTCTGCCAAAAGCCAATTAAGCTAGAAACATTGTTTCTTTTTCTGGCTGTTCAGTGCTCAGAGAAAATCTGGACTTTTCAGTACAAACGAGGGACTGCGGGTTGAGCTGTCAAAAGAGGGACTGTCCCTGTGAAAATGGGACAGTTGGGAGGTATTGTGTCATGAAGTTGTTTAAGGCCACAGTGTGTGATGAAATGCTGAAGTTGGGTCACAATATGTTTGGTATAGACTTGGTATAGAATGTTTTAGGCTTTCAAAGTGATAGTGCACGCACAGGAGTGTATTGAGGGGTTGGTCTCAGCACTCTCTCACCAGTGACCGACTGCAGTGCACTGATAAACTTTACTTTTGTTTTATAGGGACCCACACCCAACCCAGACTCTATGTAGATGCACAGGCTTAAGCCAAAAGTCCTGCTACCAGCAAGTCAAGAGGTATGGAGCCAGAATCACCACTCCAGATACTGGATAATGATTACAGGTATGGAATATGTTATCGGAAATTATTGAGACTTGGGTTGATTCAAGGGAAGGGCTTTTCTCGAATCCAGACCCCAAAAACCATTGAAAACACCCAATAGACACAAATATGAATTTATGCAGCTTAGTTACCATCAAGTACCCTTGTACCCAGAAAAAAGAAACTCATTAAAAATGTAAATTGCATAAATAGGACTATGTAAACTGTCATTTCTGTATTTTAAATATTTCTGGATATTGGGTTTCCATATATTATATAATTGTAATTGTTAACAGTGATGTGCGTAATTGTTAACACTGACACTTCAAAAAAAAGTAAAAACCCAATCAAAACTCTACTTTGCATATTATAATATGGAAATAATCAGAAAATCACAAGAAGGAAAATTCCTCACGTGCACCGTCTGGCCTCTCCTATCACTTCTGCCTGATGCGCAGTAATTAGGAAGGATCAACACCCTCACCAGTCTCTTGGCAAGAAAATGAACAGCACAATGTGATTGCAAGCAGCTACTGAGATACGATTATTTCATTTGCTTATTCTACTGAGCAACACTTGCTTATTGACTGAATGAGTAACCCCTATTAGAATAACAGAACACTGCAAGTAAGGGTAAGGCCACACTAAGCGATAGCGCGGCGATTTGACTCGCCGCGACTATTCGCCGCGACTTTTAATCCTCAATCGCTGGCGAAACTTTGGCGCTGGCGTCTATGGGAAATCGCGCAAAATCGCCAGCGTAAAAACACACGCGGCGATCTTTTTTCTATTGTCGCTCGAAATCGCCTAGCGAGGCGATTTCGAGCGACAATAGAAAAAAGATCGCCGCGTGTGTTTTTACGCAGCGATTCCCCATAGACGCCAGCGCCAAAGTTTCACCAGCGATTGAGGATTAAAAGTCGCGGCGAATAGTCGCGGCGAGTCAAATCGCCGCGCTATCGCTTAGTGTGGCCTTACCCTAAAGTCACAGGAGCTCAAATACAGGGCCCTCCCTTGGCTAGCATCACACCTGAAATAAGTTCAAATAAAATGACCCCAACAGAGGACCAAAGTTATCTAACCTGTCACTGCTTTTAAAGGATTAAGATTGTACTGGATTTTACTTTTCTAGATAGCTGCAAAAAACAGCACTATAAAATAAATAAATAATATGCAGGCTGTAATTAAAGCTAGGCTATGGTTAAGGGTTAGGCTAAAATAAACTGAAGGTAGTGTTTTCATTGTTACCTATTGTTCCAGAGACTGACAACCTCCAATTACACTATAGCAAAGGGTCAGTAAAATAGATGGGCCTTGGTTGCTGGGTAGGATAAGAAGCAATGTTTAAAAAAAAAAAAGATATATATATATATTATTCGTCAAGCTGGAGCACTCATGTAATGAAGAACAACTGCCTGGGTGCAGTTTAGTGGTATTATGTATAACAAAATGTAGAAAAAAACGCACTCACAGGGCTTGTAAGGTGCAAAACAGAAAAACAAAACGTTTCGACTCTAGATACTAGAGCCTTCCTCAGGTGGTGTGCACAGTGGAAATAACAATCTATTTAAACATAAAATAACAGCCTGTGATGTCACCAGAACATGAGTGCGTCACTAATTGGTAGTGTATAAGTGTATTTCACTCAGCAGCCGCTATTCCTATAAGGGAAGTGCCCCCAGTGTGTATGCATAATCGTATGTGATAGTGTAACATTTCAGTATCCCTTCTAGGTACATGCTGTACATATATTCAAAAAGTGCTGTGATGCAGCCCCTGCGTGCTGGTGCTGTTTTAAAACATTATCGCCACTTACCAAGGAGGACTGTGAGTAGCAGAGGAAAGGATCGTTCCCCATATCGCCTCTGATGACAGGTGTAATCCACTCAGCGACACCAATACCCCTTACCGATCCTTCAAGCTCGCAACTTAACCGGGCGCCAGCTCACTGTCAGTGTACACCGACCTCCACATCAGTACCCCTAACAGGCCCCGCAGTGAAGATGTCACTCACGGGGCCGTGAGTCCTGCAGCATCGAGACTTCATTCATAGGTTCAATACCAACTGCTCATCCAACATTCACATACTTAGTAGCGCCCAGGTGCTAGAGATGGAGTGTGGCCAATCGCCCACCCAACTCGCAACTATTTGCGCCTACCTGTATTTCTCATATACCATCTGGTCACTGGATGGACACGATAGCAGACAACTTAGTCCCACATAAATCCGCTATTTAAACCGCTCAATGACCTGTATTGGGACCAGGGAGGGAGCTGACGCCTGTATGTATATTGTTAATTATTGTTTAGTCTGGGGTATTCAGCATCCGGAAAACGTCTTCCCTGTCATAGGCCTACCAGCAAAATCTGCTATTCATCCAGTACCTCCAGGTAATCAGAGCCTTTCAAACGGTGACATAGCCCCTTATTGGAGTGTGTGATGTAAAACTGTGAAAATAAAAACAAAACAACCATATGTTAACAGCCCATTTGACAATTTGCAACATTTTAACACAAGATAGTGTCCTTATGGCACGCAATCTCCAATATATACTTAAGGTCCCCATAGACGCAAAGATTTCTCTTGCTGAACGACTGATTTTAGGGAAGCCCGACCAATCCTTCGAAATTATCGTGCGGTTAGTGGGATTCGAACGATCTTACATCTTACGATTTTTCGCCCGATATCTGTCAGGAAATTGATCGGCCAGGTCAAAAAATCTTTGTCGGTCCCAGTGCAATCTATCTATGTTTGAAGGCCCAAGCAGGTAGCTACCCTTTGTTTTCCTGGCAAATTGGTCTTTTTAGTTGATGGTCAATTTGTACGATCGTTCCGAGAAGATCATGGTCTCACGATCAGGATCTGATCTTTTAAAAATCTCAACATCTATGGCCAGCTTTAGTAACAAAACTCTCCCCTTGCAACATTGTGCTAATCTTGTAAAATGGTCATTCCAATGCAAATACATCGACTCCCATTCTATAAAAGGTCTCTTTAACCACACAAGAGTCTATAAATGCTATTGTTGGACCCCTAAATCTTAGTAGAAAGGAGACATAGGTAAGTCTCATTTAACCCTTTTGGGGCTAATGTGTCCAGAGTGAAAATCCACATACTCTCCTTTCTCAATAATAGTAGATCTCTATTGCCTCCTCTCTTGCGGGCAGGCAAATGATCTATTATCACAGGCCTGAATTGAGGGAGTGTGTGTCTCATCTTGAGCCAATGTCTGGGAACAGGTTGCTCTGCCTTTCCTGTAGCTAGTGCACTTCTGCACTACGATGGTTATTCATTCGCTCCCGGTATGTAGTGGAAGCTTTGCCTATGTAATGTAATCCACAAGGACACCAAGCCATATAAACAATATGGTCAGTGGTGCAAAACACCCTATGTTGTATCTTGTACTTAACCCCAGTTCTAGGGTGTGTAAAATGAGTGCCTTGTGACAATCCTTCACAGGTCAAACAGCTGGCACATTTGTAACATCCAGGTTTCAGTGGTCGATCCAGCCAGGTAATCCCTGTCAGAGCTTTCTTAATCTGTGGACTGGCGTCCGTCCATTCTGTTACAAAAATGTAATCCAAGCCCTCCTTGGGCGATTTCACCTGCTTCTGTAAAAGGTCATCCTGAGTGTGAAGGCAAGCCCTATCCAATTGTTCCTTTATCAGGGTGTCAGCATAGCCCCTGGAGGCAAACTTACTAGCTAATGCTTTCAGTTGAAGTTCTGCCGTATCCCGATTAGAATTATTCCTAATAACTCTTAGGAATTGTGAATGTAGAACCCCCCGGGACATGTGTGGTGGATGATGAGACCGTGCTTGGATCAGACTATTTCTATCGGTTGGCTTTCTATATAATGTAGTATATAACTGATTGTCCTCTACATAGATACTCACATCAAGGTAGTTTATCTTTTGTCTGTCGTGTGTCATTGTCAACTTAATGGCGGAGTCTATGTCACTTAAGGTTTTGTGAAAATCAATAAACTCTCCCTCCGTCCCCTGCCACAGTAATAACAGGTCCTCCATATAGCGTTTGTAAAATATGATCTTAGTTCCACCCGCGGTATATATATATATATATATAAATATATATTAGGGGTGCACCAAATCCAGGATTCGGTTCGGGATTCGGCCAGGATTCGGCCTTTTTCAGCAGGATTCGGACAAATCCAAATACACAAATGCAAATTAGGGGCGGGAGGGAAATTGCGTGACTTTTTGTCAGAAAACAAGGAAGTAAAAAATGTTTCCCCTTCCCACCCCTAATTTGCGTATGCATAGCGGGGTCGGATTCGGTTCGGTATTCGGCCGAATCATTCGGGTGTTCGGCCAAATCCAGAAAAGTGGATTCGGTGCATCCCTAATATATATATATATTATATAACCACTACAAGAGGTCCTCTGCACTCAACCCATTATCAATATATTTAAGACAGAGACATTTTGTGCATACTGTTACTAAAAAATGCCTTACCCTTTAAACAACACAGGGATTGTGTTGTTGGATTCGGTTCGGGATTCGGCCAGGATTCGGCCTTTTTCAGCAGGATTCGGACAAATCCAAATACACAAATGCAAATTAGGGGCGGGAGGGAAATTGCGTGACTTTTTGTCAGAAAACAAGGAAGTAAAAAATGTTTCCCCTTCCCACCCCTAATTTGCGTATGCATAGCGGGGTCGGATTCGGTTCGGTATTCGGCCGAATCATTCGGGTGTTCGGCCAAATCCAGAAAAGTGGATTCGGTGCATCCCTTATATATATATATATATATATATATATATATATATATATATATATATATATATATATATATATATATATATATATATATATATATATATATATAGTCAACTACAAGAGGTCCTCTGCACTCAACCCATTATCAATATATTTAAGACAGAGACATTTTGTGCATACTGCTACTAAAAAATGCCTTACCCTTTAAACAACACAGGGATTGTTTGTCCATATATTGCAATATATTTAAGCTGGCCAACTACGTCAAAGTCATCCCATATCTGGCCAGTCCTACGCTTAATTTTCATCTGATTCATTAAGAATTCAATTCAATTCAATATACATTTTCATCTGATTCATTAAGAATTCAATTCAATATACATTTTACAAAGGGACTAAGTTTTACCTGCAACTTACTAGCTGCTTTCAAAGTAAAACTCCCAAACTTGGCTGCCCTTTTATTAGACACCAGTGGGATCACCTGACTATAGCTGGGAGGGGTGGGAGCTATATATATATATATATATATATATATATATATATATATATATATATATATATACATTATACATATACACATATACATATACATATATATATATATATATATATATACATATACACACACACACACATATATATATACACATACACACACATACATATATCTATATATACACACACACACAGTAGAACCCCCATTTTACATCCCCTGATTTTAAGTTTTCCCTCATTTTACATTGTTGTTTTGTAGACCCACCTATATATTATGCATAATACATTTCCCTGATTTTACACCATTTTTTTCTGGTCCCCTGAAAAACATAAAATGGGGGTTCTACTGTGTGTGTATATATATATACTGCAATACACTTGTTTTTGCTTAAAACGTTTAAATCTACTGGGATATTTTTGTATCTTCATTAGATTGTGTTTCCTTTTTGTCTTAGACTTAAAGAGAAGATCAAGAATATCATAAAGAAATATGATGTTGGGACCCGGTTTGCCAGTATACCACTTCAAAAAGCCTCAGTTCTGCTACCTCTTTTTATAAAGGAAGGGAAAATCAATTTGCTATTCACCGTCAGGTCAATGGAAGTATGACTTTTTATTTTACTTACGGAATATTTAGCTGCTTTGAGTTTTTAAATATATATCCCATGTTCTTTTTCTGCTTAAAGGAACAGTAAAACCAAAAAATTAAAGTGTATTAAATTAATGGCAATGTAATCTACTGCGATGTTGCACTTGTAAAACTGGTGTGTTTGCTTCAGAAACTCTACTATAGTTTATACAATCAAGCTGCTGTGTAGCCATGGGGGCAGCCATTCAAAGCTGAAAAAGGAGAAAAGGCACAGGATACACATCTTTTCTTTTCAATTATGTTTATTGGCATTTTAAATAATCAAGAAGAGTAACAGCAGGACATTTTGCTCATCAAGACATTTGTAGATTTTGCAATAAAAGAAATATTACAGAACAATTCATTTAGAACAGAACACAAAAGATTGATCCTTAACAATATTAATCAAGAAAAATCAAAAATCAAAATAAAATAAGATAAGTTAAAATAAAATAAAATTCTCCTCTCTACCAACCAGACAAACCAATATTTATTAAAATAATATAGTAAATTATCACATCATCAGTTCATCCCAGAACTGCAATGGGTATAAAGAGAAGAATCTTCATCAGAATTGTACAGAAATTTATCTATATAGGCTTTATCATCAGACTCCAAAATTTGAAAATATGGAGACCATAACTTAAGAAAATGTTCCCGTAAACTTACACTACCATGCCTAAAGCCAATGGCCTCATCTATACATAAAGATCTAAGATATGATAAGATAACCTTCAAATCTGGGGAATTATCTTGAATCCAATATGGAAAGAGATTTCCGAGTAGAAGCAAAGGCTAAATGTATAAAATGTTTATAATTACTCCACATCTTTGTCATTGGAAAACTACTTGTAGACGACATTACTTGAAAGTCAAGTAGTGCAAGGTCAGGAGACAACTTAAGATAAATGTTCAACTTTTTACTTAGAAAATCCTCAAGCTTACTCCATAATTCAGAAATAAAAGGACATTCCCACATATAATGTAAGAAAGAAACATTTTCTGATTTACATTTAAGACAATGGGAAAGTGTGATACCCTCTGAATTCTGAAAGTAAAGGGAGTTATAACTTAAATGTATCAACCTATAATGTTGAACTCGCCATCCTTCACATCATATAAGTTTATTAAAGTTCTTAATAGAGGATAACAAATTCTGAGAAGTGATTTCAACTTTTAATAGGGATGACCACTTTTTCGCTAACATTTGTAGAGGATTAAGATTACTAGGAGAAGATCGAAGACAGAAGTCAGTAATGTAAGAAATCTTATTAAAAGTAGGTTCATCTAAGATTTTTTGGATCCCTTTACAAAGAGGAAGTTTATCCATAGCCACACTAGTTTTATGTGTGAGAAGGTCTAAACCACACAACAATCTCATAAGAATTAGTCTGTCACACTCATTCAGATCAAACTTAGATTTCAAATCATCCCACAATATTGGTAAACCAGTAACATTATCAGCTAAGTGTGTAATTTGGGAAATACCTTTTCCCCATTAGTATGGAATTAAAGATTTTCTTTCTGCTTTACTGAACATACATAAATCAAAGGGGGACAGAAAAGGAGAAATTTGATAATTGCTACCATGTAATTTATGAATTATCTTCCATGTTACAAAAGTATCTCTCCAAAGAATGTTCCTTTTGATATCTCAGGATACACATCAGATAAACTCTGTAGAATACAATGGTATTCTTCAGAATGCATCTGTTATCTACTGTGTATCTTCTGCTTGATTGGCTGCCCCCATGGTTACACAGCAGCTTATTTATATAAAGTATTGTAGGCTTTCTGAAGCCAACACACCAGTTTTAAAAGTTCAGGACTTATATAGAAGAAAGTTGTTCATTTTCATTTTGGGAAATTTTTCTACATTTTTAGCATTGCATAAACATATTTATTGCTTTCCAGCTTAAGACCATGCCAGGAGATGTGTGCTTTCCAGGAGGACGGCGTGAGCAGACTGACAGGGATGATATACAAACTGCTCTCAGAGAAGCCAAAGAGGAAATTGGCCTATGTCCTGAGCAGGTGGAGATCATTGGCCGACTTATTCCATGCATGTCAGTGGTAAGTGACAGATAGAAAACACTTAATTGGATCATCCTGCCACAATATGTAAAGCATGAGCACCATTCACTCCAATGAGAAGTGGCTCTAATATGTTGCATTGGGCTATGCCAAAATGTTTCAATCAAGTCTTCTCTGCTTGTACATTCTTATTCAATAAAATGTATTTGGTATGTACATTTTCAATTTCCAAGAAAGGGACATTAATAGCTATACAGTTCACACTGAGTTTTTACAGACTTGCAGTACCTCGAAAAAGTTCAGGCACTTTAGAAAAAGCATAGAACAAGACACAAGGTGTCATCCTGCATCCACAAGGTCCTGCCCAAGCTCTTCAGCAGAAGAGCCAGCAAGGTTCAGGACAGGCAACATATTGGTTGGTCAGGGTTACTGAGTGCAGCTGAGTGAAATGTGTTAAGCTTACTTTCCAATAAAATCAGAATATATCCAGCACCGCTATCAGCTTAGAACTGGCAGGAACCGCAGGTACCCTGTTACACCCATCTACAGTCTGGAGAACTCTTTTCTAAGAAATGGTTTTCATGGAAGAGTTTCAACCAAACAACCATTACTCTGAAGTGGACATAAACTGATATCTCGAATCATAATGTAAATTTGGTTCATATTGAATTAGTAGTGATCACAACATACATCTTGATTATTTATACATTTTAAGGATTAAGGATGCTTTTAAACATATGCTACTGCCTTTTCAGATACTTGGGGGGGGGCATGAGGTTCCAGGTCTTTCTCTCTCTTCATGAGAAAAGGACACACACACAGATACACATATGAAACAGACATTTCTGCATATTATATATATGCATTAAGTATACACATTATTTGCTGTAGGCTGTCAGTGACATGTTCGACTGGCTATTTGTACTTTGCACATATTTGTATTGCATTCATTTGTATTGCATATATTACCGGGGGAGCAGGGGGTGCGGGCTCAGGGCCCCCCAGCAGTCCGCCCGCCGCATGTTCCCCGGCCAGTTCCGGGTGTACGGAGGAGGGCGGGGGCCCGGCTGCGCGTCCTGCGCCAGGGCCCGCCCCTCTCTAGTTCCGTTTCTGTATATAACACTATTTCACAATATAAAGGTACTTTGACCCTAGAACTTACTCAAACATTATTAGAGATACATCAAATCTTACACACAACTTAATGTGTTTATTGAAAGTTGCATTGCTTCGAAGCATAAAACAAACCAAAAGATACGCCCTAAAGTACAACGGACTGGTGAGCATGAAAGATGGCAGTTAGTGCTCTGGAGTGATATGGTTTTAACAGAAGGCAGTTGGATGCCAAAGGACTGAAATAATGTTGCACGGATAAATGTCTGCAGGCAACAGTGCGTGTATGTGCTGCGCAGTGTCAGTGGGGCACACTTACGCATGTTGGGGGACAATAATATCCTATAAGTGGGCAATGAGGGGATCAGGGCTCAGAGAAGGGGTAGTCGAAGGAAGAGGTACATGACAAGTGCCACCCGCCTCCGTTGCGCCCTAGACACATGCCTCTTCTGCCTACCCCTAATTCTGGCTTTGCATGCTGAGGAGTGTCACTGTTATTCCTTTTCCCCCTTTTATCCCTTTACCCTGACATTTCCAGTCTGTCTAAATTTCTGACCACACAGGTACACACAAGTAAGGTTTTAACTGACAGTCTCTTTCTAGCAGTTTTGGCAACCTTTTTTTATACCACAAAGTAGAAAGGCCTTTTTTTTTTGTTACATCCACCACTGTCTATAACGAGACAGTGAGGAAGGACATCACAGACATTATGTGGTCCTCAGTGTGGGGGTTTCAGTACCGAATATAAATAATCTAAGACTGCTTTTGTCTTGACAGAGGCAACGTTGGTACCTATCCCAGCCCTTACCCAATAACCAACAGCCCCGTTCCTCAAAGCCTCTTTAAGGAAATACAACAATTATGCTTTTTGGGTGAAAAGGCTGCAGAACAATTTTATTGTAACAAGTGATATAATTTACTGGGTGGGTGGGAGTTTTCCGGTGCTGCTACAAAATGGAGTGGGGGGGGTGGCGGCAACCTAGTCCACAATATTTTAAGGCTGTCCCACATCAACCTGATCCCGTTTCCACTGCCCAATCACATATTGACAACTAGGAGGGGCTTCTGCACCTTGTCATGCCCCTGCTTCCATAGGTAGTGGCTATCATTTTCATCCACCAATCAAAGCAGGGCAGCATTTTTAATGCTATACCTTTAAAAGTACCATATTAGCTGGATTGTGGAAGCAGTAATTTATTTACAGCTTTAGAGCCACCAATAAGTTGCAGTCTCCTGCTCTTTTCCTGCATGAGGATTATGTAATCTTTTTGTAGCTATTTAATAATGCAACCTTTACTGGGGCACAAGATGTAAACCAGGGACATCCAAACTTTTGAGAGACCAATGTATTAATTGCATTATTTTTTTTGTTTCAGTCACCAAGATATTTGATCACACCAGTTGTTGCAGTTGTAGAAGAACCATTCCAGGCCTGTCCAGACCCCAATGAAGTCGCTGATGTGTTTTTAGTGCCTCTGGATTTCTTTCTTAGTTCTGATCAATATAGCATATTAAATGTAAATGTTCCAAGAACTGGAATTCACAAAATTCACGCCTTCCACTATGAAGACAAACAGAAGAAGAAAATATATAAAATATGGGGACTAACAGCTCACTTAGCATTATTACTTGCAGTCATTCTTTTGGAAAAGGCACCTTCATTTGACTACGATCTGCAGAATGTTCTGCTGTCGGCTGAGAATGCTCTCTTGAGTTCTTACAGTAGGATGTAATAATACAAGCACAATATTGTGCCACACTTTAAACAGTACTGTTAAAATGTGGCTTTACTTGTTTTAAATGCATTCATGCAATTGTCTGAGTTGGACTGACTTCTATAAGATACATCTATATCTGCTGCATCTGAAGATTTTATTACCTGTAACTCACAGAGCCTGAATGCCTTCCTGTATTATGTGTAGACTTTGCACCACTGTCCAGCCAACTGTTATCTCAGACAGATAACACTGTAGGCAAATGTGATTCCATTGATCTGATAAGAATCTGTGAGAGTTCTTTCATTTTATGTTTTCTTTCAGTTTTTTTTTTTTTTGTAATTATACAAATGGAGCAAATAGCACAGCTATTATTTACTTATATTCAAATTTATCTCATTATTTAAATGAAAAAAAAAGAAACCACAACCAAACTCCCATACCCGATTTTACCTTATTTGTTATTAAAAAAGCATGATTTAATAGGTTCGGGTAAAAACTTGATAAAATCGAGCGAAAACCCAAATCATATAATTATTTTCCGTGTATTTTCCCAGAATCGCTCGATTTGGTTCTGCCTTTTTCCCCAAAAAGCTAGAATTTTTTGAGTTTTTGGCCAAATGGACAGATTTTTGGGCTAATTCTAGCTCAGACCACATAAACAGCAAAATAATATAGGGACCTCTGCCATTGACTAATACACCACCTCGGCAGGTCTGAGATGGCGGATTTTCATATTCAGGTTTTTTGCAGCAATCGGACTTTAATAAATCTGGAAAAAGCCAGAGCAGAGTTAAGTAAATAACTCCCTTAATGTGCAAAGAGCCCTGTAACCACATATAGTTGCCTGATAAGTATATACAGAATTGGGGGCAAGGCAAACCACCCAGGGAACATCAGTAGCACACTCCTCTGCTGCAACAAGCAGTTCAACAAGTGAAGCATAAGAATTAATCCTGCTGCATTATGATTCTGATGTACTTTTGCAGGCCCTGTAGGGCTTGGGGAAAATAGTGATTTGTGCTTGATATTTAGCTGGAACAATAGCTTTAGTACAAGGCAATCTAGATAATGTATATACAGTCTGAAAAGTCAGAATCCCTTTATCCCACAAAGTAATTTATTATTTTATTAATCTTTGAACCAGTAGTCTTTTATTTGGCACAATACATTGACGAATTATAACGCATATAATTTTATGCCGATAAAATGTTTTTTAAATATTTGTACTGAATGAATAACTTGAATAAGTGTTGACCCATATGCATGTATGTATTTTGTGCCAACAAGAAGATTCATGTTTTCCTCAGTTTATTTAAGTGTGTAAAATACCAGACTATCTGAAATGTTTTACTCAGTTATTCTGCAGAAAACCTCCTTTGCATCCATATTTGTTTTCTTGCTTTTTTTTTTATATTTCTTAAAATCGTTAAGGTATTTACTATTAACCTATGCACAGAATTAGACTCTGCTGAACTACAGGAAGATTGGATAACCACACAGGGCCTAAACCTGTTAGGCTTTATAAAGCTTGTAAAGAGAAAATCGTATTTGTTACCTTACACCTTGAGACAAAGCCACGGGAATGTTAATAAGCAACCAAATTAAAATTTGCGCCTCCTTTTAGATTTGTAACCCACACTTTATTTTTAAATAGATACATTTACTTATGAAAATAATAGCAAATCCCATAAATATCAAACTTTAACTTATATTAAGTATACATTTAATATTATATAAATTGCAGGCTGGCTCTCAAATTTGACTGGGCTGGCTGTTTGTCCTTTACAGGCTAAGGCTAGGTGAAAGTGCAGAAATGCTAACGGCCTTAAAATACATCCTGATATGTGAAAGGGTCATACCTAGTCCTTTCAGAGCTACTAGTTTGCTCTGTGCCCTGCAGCAAATTAAAATTGCAGCTCACAGTACAGCATTGTAATTAATTTCTTTTATAAACAGGGATTATGGGCTTTCTAGTACCTTGCATACCCTGACACTGCACTGTATGTTTTGAGTGACAAGCAAGCTAGGGGCATTCTAGGAGATTCCCATGTGATGCCCACCCTCTGCCCCTGCTGAAAGCTTTACAACTGTTTTTTTCCCATTTTGCAGCTTAGTCCAATTTTGTAAATTAGCTCATTTGCATTATTTCATAACCCACCAGCAACATTACAAGCTCTACAGCTGCTTACCATGCACACAAATCTGTCTGCCAACACACATCTCCATTGCATGCGCACCATTTGCCTTCCCCTAAACTTTTCTTTTTCTCTCTATTCCTCTACTGGCCATCCTACAATAAGGTGCTGATTTACTAAAACTCAAATTAATCTAATATTATGAAAACAAATCTGACCAAACTCCCTTACACGAATTTTACTCATTTATAAACTATTTTTCTTGGAAAAATCAGAGCGACAAAAGTCACAACAAAATCAAGCGTCAATTCGTATGGTACAATAGATGCTCCAAAAACTCAATTTTATAGTCTTCCTGCGAAGAGACATCTTTTTCGGATAATCCGAAAAAGATGTCTCTTCGCAGGAAGACTATAATTACTCTCTCATCTCAGGGGGACACAGGCCCTGGAGGGTTAACTTCACCTTCCGGGAGGAAAGGACACTAAAAACAAGAACTTTGACAGCCCTCCCAGGGGCCGGCCCGCCTATCCCAGCAGGCTACACCCCCACCAGGTGGCTGTCACACCCCAGTTCTTTTAGTGTCCTCATGGGAGGAGGACACTCTCCCCTCAGGGGAGATTTTTTAATTATTTTTTATTTATTATTTATTTATTTCCTTTGTAGATTCCCCGGGCAGGAATTCCGGTTCAGTCCCGGTTGATGCAGGGCATTTTTGCTGGGGCAGGAGCTACTGCTCTGTTCCCTGAGCCCTTGCGCACTTTGAGACAGGAGCTGCGGCTCAGTTCTCCTGGTTGGGGGGCAGCGACTGGATTCCAGTCTTCCGCACCCCCAGCCCAGTAATGGCTCTCCACTCCGGCGCCGACCACACTACTCCCTTGCCTAGGGAGATGAGCGGCAGGTTCCCTTCCTCACAGAGGCCTTTTCGGCATTCGCGCCGTTCACCGGTGACGTCATCGCGCATGCGCGCGCACTTCCCTTTTCCTTCGCGCCGTTTTTCCTCTTGCTTGGCGCAGTCTTGCAGCTCTCCTCCCGGATCACCCGTCTGCCACTGGTTCTTCCAGACCGCACAGGGCTCCATTCTCCTACACAGGCACTGGCAGGCTAACTTCCTCTTCCAGAGGCAGAGTCCTTAGAGGCACAGGTTTTTCAGCGTTTCAGGCTGCATCTCCAGGGACGGCTGACACCCCTTCAGGCCTGTATCATTATTTACCTATAAAGACCCTTGGGCTACCTTTTTCTATATATATATATCTAGCTTATATATATATATATATATATATATATATATATATTGTATTCTATATATATATTTATATATTCTCAGGTAAAGTTCTGGGACTATGGCAGACCCCACCAGGGAGGGTCCTAAGCTGCGTTCTACGCAATCTACTGCTAAGGTTCCTTCCGTGCCTAAGGTCTCCTTTCTAGCATGCGCCGATTGTCGCGCCAGACTTCCCCTGGGTCACCCTGAACCTACATGTACAGCATGTTCGCAGCCTTCCCATGCCCCTGCTTCTACGGACAGCCAGGGTGCATCGGCTGCAGTACCTGAACCTCCCTGGGCTAGAAATTTAGCGGCCTCTATTTCTTTCCTTCAGGGGCTTGCACGGCTCCCTGAGTCCTTAGACAAGTTCCTTGCCCAGCTGACTTCCCAACCTCCCTCTGGGATAGCCGGGAAATTCAAGGTTTCTGACACCGCCTTACTTCCGAACTCCGACGAGGAGTCGGAACTGGCAGAGGATGGCCAAATTTCAGACAGGGACTCTAACGAGGATTCCCATTGGGAACCAGAGATTCCCCCAGCTATCTCAGACATAGACAGCTTGATTGAGTCTGTTCTTGAGACTCTCAACGTGTCTCCACCTGTCTCAGCCGATCCTTCCAAGGATCTCTTTAAAAGACAGAAAAAGACTGCTAAGTTGTTCCCGTCACATGACCAACTTTTTTCTGTAGTCAAGGATGAGTAGGCCTCTCCAGAGCGCAAGATTAATCTTTCCCGTCGCTTTGCCCTTCTCTATCCTTTTCCCAAGGACGACACTGATCTTTGGTGCCTTTCTCCTACAGTCGATCCACCTATCTCCCGTCTAGCCAAGTCCACCACCATTCCAGTTCCTGATGCGGCTGGATTCAAGGACCCCATTGACAAAAGGCTGGAGGGTTTCTGCAAATCCATATTTTTCGCCTCAGGTGCGGCCCTCAGACCGACCTTCGCTACCGCTTGGGTCAGTCGCGCTTCAGAAGTTTGGGCCGATCAGCTCTGTCAGGCTGTTATAGATGGTTCTGACCAGGCTTCCATTTTACAGCTGGCGGAGCAACTCAAAGAGGCATCCCAGTTCCTCTGCCAGGCATCCTTGGACTCGGCGAAGATGATTGCAAGGGCTTCCGCCACTTCCATAGTGGCCAGACGTTTCCTCTGGCTCAAACATTGGTCGGCGGATTTGACATCCAAGAAGTCACTGGTCTCTATTCCCTTTGCAGGCAAGGTTCTATTTGGCACTGAGCTAGATAAAATCATCAGCCAGGCTACAGGGGGCAAAAGTACCCTTCTTCCACAGAACAAGCCAAAACATCAGACGGTTAATCGCCGTTTCTCTCGATTTCGCTCCTTTCGTTCCAAACAAGCTAAGCCTCCAACAACAGAAAAGAGCGCTCCTTCGTTAAGGGGAAAGTGGAAGAGACCTGCCTGGTCCGCTGGCAGACAAACTCAGAAACCTTCTGCCGACAAAACCTCCTCTTCCTGAAGGTTTTCCCACCTCCCGAATCGAGAGGGTGGGCGGGCGTCTCCTCTCCTTTCGGCAGGTCTGGTCTCACTCCTTCGTAGATGCCTGGGTCCACGAAGTGCTCCACCAAGGTTATTCCATAGAGTTCCGACACCCTCCTCCGGAGAGATTTCTCTCTTCTCCCCCTCCGTCCAATCCTGTACGCAGAGCAGCCTTCTGGAAGGCCATTTCCTCCCTCCAACAGGCGGGGGTCGTGGTACCGGTACCCAAGGAGGAGAAACGGCAGGGGTTCTATTCCATCCTCTTCTGCGTCCCGAAGAAGGACGGAGGAATACGCCCCATCCTGGATCTCAAGAAACTCAATCGTTGCCTCAGACGTTTCTCCTTCCGGATGGAATCCATCCGTTCCGTCATTTCAGCAATGGAACCCGGGGAGTTTCTTTCCTCCGTCGATATCAAGGATGCTTACCTCCATATCCCTATCCACCGGGCACATCATCGCTTCCTGCGATTTGCCTCTCTAGGGAAGCACTTCCAATTCGTGGCTCTCCCCTTCGGCCTGGCCACGGCTCCTCGGGTCTTCACCAAGATCCTGGCTCCAGTTCTAGCTCTCCTTCGGTCTCAGGGGGTATCAGTTACCCCCTACCTGGACGATCTCCTCATCAAGGCTCCATCAGCCCAGAGGAACCAGTCCGATCTGTCCCTCATGATCCAGACTCTGCAACAACACGGATGGATCATCAACTTCAAGAAGTCGTTCCTGATCCCCGCACAGAGAATGATATTCTTGGGGACTCTCTTCGATACCCAGCTCTGCCGCACCTTTCTTCCAGCGGACAAGGCTCTAACCCTACGCAGCCGCATTCTCTCTCTAGCGGACTCGCCATGCTCTCCTCTCAGATCTTGCATGCAGGTACTGGGTTTGATGGTCTCTGCGATAGACACCATCCCTTTTGCTCAGCTGCACACTCGTCCCCTTCAGCGAGCCATCCTGGCACACTGGAATCCAGAGATAACGTGTCTGGACTCTCCCATCACCCTCCCCACCCTGACGAGGACTTCCCTAGGGTGGTGGCTACAACCAGCCAATCTCAACCAGGGCAAGCCATTTGCAATTCTCCACTGGACCATCCTCACCACGGATGCCAGTCTCCGGGGTTGGGGTGCGGTGTGTCAGGGCCAGACAGCACAGGGCAGATGGCTCCCCTCAGAGACATCTCTTCCAATCAATGTCCTGGAACTCCGAGCCATTCGTCTGGCTCTCCTTCACTGGACAGCCTTCCTCAGGGGCAAGACCATCAAGATTCAGATGGACAATGCCACGGCCGTGGCATACATCAACCACCAGGGAGGGACTCGCAGCAGGGGAGCCATGCAGGAGGCCTCGCGCATTCTCGTACCGGCCATCTCCGCAGTCCACATTCCAGGAGTGGAAAATTGGACGGCGGACTTCCTCAGCAGGGAAACTCTCGACCAAGGAGAATGGGCCCTGCATCCAGAGGTGTTCGAATTTCTGACCGACCAATGGGGCATGCCAGAGATCGACTTGATGGCCTCCAGGACCAATGCAAAGACTCCGCGATTCATGTCTCGGTCAAGGGATCCAAGGGCCATAGGGGTAGACGCGCTCACGGCCCCATGGCCGTTCAGCTTCGTTTACGTCTTCCCTCCCCTACCTCTCCTTCCCAGGATACTGAAGAGGATCAAGCGAGAAGGGGTCAGGACCATGCTAGTGGCACCATACTGGCTCAGAAGGGCCTGGTTTGCAGATCTCATCAATCTCGCAGAGACAGAGCCCATCCATCTTCCAAATCGACAGGATCTTCTAAGCCAAGGTCCAGTATTCCACCCGAATATTCATCTGTTCCATTTGACGGCCTGGCTCTTGAGACCCTAGTCCTCAAACGACAGGGGTTTGATGACCGAGTGATAGCGACCATGATTGCTGCCAGAAAACCTTCCTCCTCTCGTATCTATTACAGGACATGGAGGACTTACATCGCATGGTGTACCGCTCACTCTTTCCCCCCGCATCGCTACAGTACGGCCCGCATACTCGGGTTCCTGCAGCAGGGCCTCGACAAAGGCCTTCGCCTTGCCTCCCTCAAGTCTCAGATCTCTGCCTTGTCCGTACTTTTCCAGCTCAACATTGCACTGAAATCTCCCGTTCGGACCTTCCTGCAGGGAGTCGCGCATATCGCCCCTCCCATTCGGGCACCTGTACCCGGTTGGGACCTCAACCTAGTCCTGTCGGCTCTACAGAGTGCCCCGTTCGAGCCCCTCGCTCAGGCCTCCGATGTCCTTATTACCTGGAAGACCGTTTTCCTCCTCGCTATCACGTCTGCCAGACGAGTCTCCGAGCTAGCAGCACTTTCCTGCCGTTCGCCCTTCTTGATTTTTCACCAGGACAAGGCTGTGCTCCGGCCCATACCCTCCTTCCTGCCAAAGGTAGTATCGGCCTTCCACCTCAACCAGGACATCGTGGTTCCATCCTTCTGTCCACAGCCTAAGTGTTCTAAGGAAACTGCACTGCATTCCCTGGACGTAGTCCGCACTCTCAAATATTATGTTCACAGATCCGAATCCTTTCGCAGGTGTGATGCTCTCTTCGTCATTCCTACTGGTCCACGGAAGGGTCTGAAAGCTTCCAAGACCACCCTTGCCAGATGGATACGATCCACGATTCACCGGACCTACCAGATCGCCGGTAGACCTTCTCCTATGAGGGTCACAGCCCACTCAACCAGATCACTGGCGGCCTCCTGGGCAGCACGGAACATGGCGTCTGTGGAGCAGATCTGCAAGGCTGCCACGTGGTCTTCCATCCATACCTTCACCCGCTTCTACCAGGTTCATGTTGCCTCCTCTTCTGAGGCTGTCTTCGGTAGGAAGGTACTGCACGCTGCTGTGCAATCTTAAGCTTGATCTACCCACCCTTCTGGGGACTGCTCTTGAACGTCCCTCCAGTGCCTGTGTCCCCCTGAGATGAGAGAGTAAGATGGATTTTTGTCTTACCTGTAAAATCCTTTTCTCTCTTCATCGAAAGGGGGACACAGGCACGCCCATCCCTTACGATATCAAGCTTGGCCGCGGAAGGTTCCTTAGACAGTCTCTGTCTAGATCCAGCATCACCTCCTGGTGGGGCTCCCAAGCCCTGGTGATTTTAGCTATTTTTTGTCCTCGTTGCGTGGACATCTGTCAAGTTAGCCCAAGGTTCTTCCTTGGTCAGTTCTAGGGAGGAAAGAGGCCCACCTAGGGTCGAGGTGAGTTTAGGCTGGGCCCCCTCCCCCCGCTAGATGTGTATTGGGAGTATCGGCCCGGTCCGCCCCCACTCCCTAGCACAGGGAGTTTACAACAATAGGGCCCCCTTTTTCGGCGGGAAAAAAGGGGGCGGGCTGAAGGGCGGAGCCGGGGGGCAGGTAAGCCTGGAAGGGGTTTTTAAGGAGGAGCAGGAGGCCAGTGTAACATAACCTGTTTTTTCTTTCAGAGAGGACACTTACCGGTACGCTGCCAGCTTCGTTGAAGATGGAGAGAGGAAGATTCACTGCGCCGAGAAGGAGAGTGCTGCGTCCTCAGAGGTTCCGTGACGAAGAGGAGGTCGGTCGAGTCCACGCTTCCGGTGCGAAGAGGAAGGTAAATTTCTCCCCTCTAGCTGGACGCTCCAACAGGCGACGCAGGATGATGGAGGTCATCGCGGGAGAAGACGCCGCCAGCAGCCACGGACCGGAGGAAGAGTTCGGAGGTAGCGGGTCGGAAGAAGATGTCGGCGGTACGGAGTTGCAGGCATCGCGAGACTTGGATGACGTCATCGCACCGGAAGTAGGTAAGGGAGCGGGAGCGGTCTACACCGCTAACGGCCCTATTACTCCCAGCCACATATCCACGCAGCCGGTGGAGCAGGAGGCCACAATCCCCCAGGCAGCACCCAAGGGGCCCCAAATACGCTCACCACGCCTGCCCACCAACGATCGGGGGGTTTTTACGCCACGGGGCAATGCAACAACCAGGGGCCCTAGGCCATCAAAACCCCGCCAGACAAACCCCACCTCCGCCCGAACAGGGAACCCCCCTCCCAGTAGCCAGAGGGGGGTCCCCACAAGTAGCACGGGCCGGGGACCTGGAAAACGCGGGGGGAAAAGCCAGGCCCGCACCAACAACCCCAGCAGTCCAGCACCCACAGCCCCCCCTATCCATAGGAATGCCCATAGAGGTGGAGGGAGCTGGGAACAAGAGCAGGGCTCGGACGAAGGAGAATGGGGGATGGAGGCAGAATCCACCCCAAACCAATCTAGGGCAAGGCACCCAGGACCTTTCCCAAGGGGGGGGGGGAACTCCAGGCCCAGGGGAACTGGCGGTCACTTATATTTTCAAACCCCAAGACACAGGAGCCAGCCACAGTGGTCTGGGGAGTATGACCAATGGGAAGATGATGACTCTTGCTATTTTATCGAGGAATACAATTACGAGGATGATTGTGAGTTTTTTCCTGCAAGCAGCCACGGGCATCGCCAAAGGAGGCCAGTAAGAGGAATGTGGCAGGAAGACATTGGTTACGTAAATAACCGGGTGCCAAGTTTTTATTTTAGAAACCGAGAGGAGGAGGAGAGTTGGATCCAATGGAGAAAAGAGAGAGAGCAGAAGGGAGAGGAGGAAGCAGGACCTTCAAGACGGCAGGAAGGAAGGGAGAGGGCTTCATCCAGTACAGAAGGACAGTCTTCACAGAATGGCGACAGGACCAAGGTGACTACACGGAAGACTACTAGGGGTGAGTTGAGTATTTCTTTTGATTCAGAATCTGATATTGAGGGGTCAGATAGTGAGACTGAGGGAGGAAAGATATTATCATTAATGAAAAAATTCTTTAGAGGGAAAGGAAAAGAAAAAGGTTTAGGAAAAACAAAGGAAAGTAGTCAGTCAATGGTTATAGTTGGAGCAGCAGATACTTATGCATGCGCGTTGACAGAAACAGCAGATCACTTGCCGAGGAAAACTAGGAAAAATATTGAGGCTGGAAAATTTGTGGATATCTATGAGTTGACTAGGGAAGCTGTTCAGGCAAAGGAGGACGGGGTGAAAACCGAAGAGAAAGAAAAAAAGGGGAAAACAATTTTCGATTGGTTGAAGGGATTCTTGGTTTTTGCTAGCGTGTACTTAGAGAAAAAACCGGAACAATGTTTGAATATTATAAAGTACATAGACACAATAGTCGACACATACTTGTTTTATAAAGGCTCTTCGTGGTCGGATTACGACAGGGCCTTTAGAAAGAAGATATTGAGTAGCAAGGTTTTGTCCTTTGGACAAAAGGATATAGATTTGTGGACGAGATTGGTTTCAAAAGATAATGGTTCAGCTGGCAATAGCAATAAAGGGTCATATGCTTTTAAGCCCAAAAACATCTGTTTTGCGTACAACGAGAAAAGGTGTACTAGGGGCTATGCGTGCAGGTTTAAGCATTCTTGTTTGGCTTGTGGATTTTCTCATGCAGTAGCTGACTGTAATAAAAAGAAAGAAGGTCAGATAAACAGGCAGCCTTTTCGAGCAGCTTACCAGAAGAGCGGAAACGCCAATACAAACAGCCAGGCTAAGTAAAGAGTTGGCAAGTTACCCAGACAAGGAAGCCGCAAAATTTTTAACAAAAGGTTTTTTGGAAGGTTTTAGGATCCCAGTTTTACACCCTCCCCCACCCAGCAAAGTTCTTAAAAATTTAAAATCGGCTAGTCGACATACCGAAGTTTTGAAGCAAAAAATCGAAAAAGAAATAAAAGCAGGGAGAATGGCAGGACCATTTGAGGACTCGCCTATTGAGGGGCTAGTAGTATCACCGTTAGGTATAGTCCCAAAAAAGGAGTCAGGAAAATTTAGAATGATACAGCACCTTTCATATCCAGATGGTGAGTCGGTGAATGATGCTTTAGATGAGGAACAGTGTAAAGTACAATACCAGTCTTTCAATGAGGCATTGGAAACAGTTAGGAGTCAAGGAAAAGGGGCATTGCTGGCAAAGGTAGACATCGAATCTGCATTTAGGTTGTTACCCTTACATCCAGAAAGCTTTAGATTGACGGGTTGTCATTTTCAGGGAGCATTTTATGTCGACCTATGTCTACCTATGGGCTGCGCAATCTCTTGTTCATTTTTCGAGACTTTCAGCACCTATTTGCATTGGCAGTTGTATAAAAGATCAGGCAACAAAGCTATAGCTCACTATTTGGATGACTTCCTGATCATAGGCCCTAGACGCTCTGCAACCTGTCAAGACACATTAGCAATATTTCTGAATATGTTGAAGGAATTAGGAGTGCCAGTGGCTGTTGACAAAACAGTACAACCAACCACAAAGTTGACCTTTTTGGGTATTGAGATTGATACAGGGGCCAAAATGTGTAGATTACCAAAAGAAAAAGTAGTAAAAACTAGGCAAGCAGTTAGAAGATTGGAAGCAGCGAATAAGTATCACTGAGGGAAATGCAACAAGCCCTAGGTTTATTGAATTTCGCATGCAGGATAATACCAATGGGCCGCATTTTTAACAGGAGATTGGAAAAATCCACATCAGGGGTTAATAAGCCATTTCATAAAATAAGGGTCACAAAGGAAATGAAAGCAGACTTGAAAATATGGAACTGTTTCTTATCTAAATTCAATGGTGTCAGGTTATGGTTAGCAGAGGCACAAATTAATCAAGAGGTAGAGCTTTTCACAGATGCTGCCGGGAGCGTAGGCTTTGGTGCTTACTTGGCAGGGAAATGGTGTGCGGCCAGGTGGCCGCAAGCATGGCATGACAAAGGTCTGACAAAAAATTTGACTTTGTTGGAGTTATTCCCAATCTTGGTAGCATTAGAGCTTTGGGCAGAAGATTTGAAGGATAGGGCAATTAAGTTCTTTTCTGATAACATGGGAGTGGTCCACGCAGTGAATAACCTGTCATCAGACTCAATCCCAGTAATTGGTCTACTAAGGCATCTGGTTCTGATCTGTATGCGGTTTAATATATCGTTCAGAGCCCAACATGTACCAGGGGTAGAAAACACTATAGCAGACGCCTTGTCTAGAGAAAAGTGGGATATGTTTTTTAAGTGCGCTCCATATGCGGAAAAATCAGCTTACGCATGCCCTGAAAATTTATGGCAGCTCGTGACCCCCTCTTAGAAGAATTGTGTGAAAGGGCAGTATCCGAAAAGACTCTTTCCAGCTACAAAAAGGCCTGGAAGAGATGGCAAATATTCTGCAGAAGCGGTAAGAGCAATCAAGGCACTAAGGATTTGGTGTCATTTTTAATGGTCCTGTACAGAGAAGGAAAGTCAAGAGCAGGAGCCAGCAACGCATTAGCCGCAATTTCTCATTTTTCCATAGTAAAGGGTAGGACAGATATCACACATGATCCATTAGTTAGGAAAATAATGAAGGGATGGGCAAGAGTTGAAGGCCCCAGGGTTGATAAGAGAGAACCCATAATTGAATGCAGACTAAAAATGATTCTGAACTCTCTTGAAGAGGTGTGTTCAGACCAATTCGAATGTATTTTGTTTAGAGCAGCCTTTGCTCTGGCTTTCGGAGGAGCATTTAGGATAAGCGAATTGGTCCCCCCATCCAAGAAGGTAACAGATAAAGGTTTAATGTATAGCCAGGTCTCGTTACAGGACAGTAAGTTGTTAGTTTACATCAGTAGATCAAAAACAGATCAGTTGGGTAAGGGCAGATGGTTCAGTATAGAAAAAACTTCAAGGATAACATGCCCTGTCAAGGCCTTGCAGGATTACATAGGGATGCGCCCAGCAGGGGGGCACCTTTTGTTAATTCACAGGGACTTATCCCCCATGTCAGCATTTCAATTTAGGCAAGTGCTCAAAAAGGCTGTCATTGCGAATGGATGGGATCCTAAAAAATTTGGATCACATTCATTCAGGATAGGGGCAGCAACAGAAGCAGCAATGAGGGGAGAAACAGAGGATAGGATAAAAGGGATTGGGAGGTGGAAATCAAAAGCATACAAAAAATACATACGCCCCATAAATGTAACACTGTAGTAATTCTACAATTTTTAACTTATCCCCCCCCCCTCCTTTTTTTTCTTTGGTTTGTTGCTGCAGGGGGAAAAGCTACCTGCAACATTTTGATCATAGGCCATTCCTTTATTTTTTGGGCAAGACAGCATGCAGCAGGCAAGCAGTTGGTTTTACCGGAGGAACACATGAAGATTACATGGCAGGGGTGGAGAGGCATGAAGTGGGAACAAATGAGAGGCCGGTTGTATAGTGCAATACAGAAGTTCAAGTTCATAAACCTGGTGATAGTACATGCTGGGGGAAATGACCTTACGTCAATCAAAACCCCGGCATTGATAGAAAGCATGAGAAAGGACTTAGAGGATTTAATGTCCAGCAACAAGATAGGGGGAGTTGCTTGGTCAGACATCATACAGAGAGGAGAATGGCGAGGAGCAGTTTCCCCCCAGGGCATCGAAAGAGCCAGGAAAAAAGTAAACCGGGCCATGCACAAGATCATGTGTTCCTCAGGTAACGGGGTAATTAGACATGACAATATAAGGTACCGACAAACACAGCTTTTAGAAAGGATAAAGTACATTTGACTGAGGAAGGTTTGGATTTGTTTTGGGAAAACTTCAGGAATTATATAGAGGAATGGTGGAGGTCACAAGAGGTCTAGGTGGGCCATGGAAAAGGATAGGTGGCACCCTTCCCTTCTTTTCCATTGGGTGGCATCAGTGCGGCTCCAGGAAGACGGATGGTTCTTCAGTGAAGTGCAGGCCTACCCTCGGAAAGTCGCGAGTGTGGAGCAGACTTTGACTGCACGGTCTTGTCTGTGTCATGCGAGAGGCTGGGTTAGCGCCATTATTGCACATGATAGGGAGCAGGGGGATGGGCTAATGGTTGGTCAACAGAGGGCGCTCTGCCCCATGATCCCTGCTCTCTAAAATAACTGTTTGGTACGGTGTGGGCACCAGGCCCACGTTCTTGGCGATTATAGGAGCCGCAGCTGGTGGTCAGGGTGTACCTAGTCCTTAGCACATATATATATAACTTGTTAATAAAATACGTGACCTCCACAGATTTTGCCACCTTAAGAAGTCTCCGTGTCGTTATTCAGGTTTATTCAGGTTGGTGGTGAGCACAACGGAAGGGGGGTAGGGGGATCCTTAGCCTAGGAGGAAAGAGGCCCACCTAGGGTCGAGGTGAGTTTAGGCTGGGCCCCCTCCCCCCGCTAGATGTGTATTGGGAGTATCGGCCCGGTCCGCCCCCACTCCCTAGCACAGGGAGTTTACAACAATAGGGCCCCCTTTTTCGGCGGGAAAAAAGGGGGCGGGCTGAAGGGCGGAGCCGGGGGGCAGGTAAGCCTGGAAGGGGTTTTTAAGGAGGAGCAGGAGGCCAGTGTAACATAACCTGTTTTTTCTTTCTCCCACCCTCCCATCCCAGGTAAAGAGCAAGAAGATACGAAAAGACGGTGCTCCAGGGTTTCTAGCAACCGATCGCCCTTATGGGGTCAGGAAGGAATTTTTCATCAGGCTGCTAATTGGCCAAAAAAGCACCTGAGTTTTTTTGCCTTCCTCTGGGGCACCATTATCTGTGTAGGTCAATGGGTACCACCCTGACACAGCTGCGTTTTCAGTTACAAGGCATCAGTGCGGCTCCAGGAAGACGGATGGTTCTTCAGTGAAGTGCAGGCCTACCCTCGGAAAGTCGCGAGTGTGGAGCAGACTTTGACTGCACGGTCTTGTCTGTGTCATGCGAGAGGCTGGGTTAGCGCCATTATTGCACATGATAGGGAGCAGGGGGATGGGCTAATGGTTGGTCAACAAAGGGCGCTCTGCCCCATGATCCCTGCTCTCTAAAATAACTGTTTGGTACGGTGTGGGCACCAGGCCCACGTTCTTGGCGATTATAGGAGCCGCAGCTGGTGGTCAGGGTGTACCTAGTCCTTAGCACATATATATATAACTTGTTAATAAAATACGTGACCTCCACAGATTTTGCCACCTTAAGAAGTCTCCGTGTCGTTATTCAGGTTTATTCAGGTTGGTGGTGAGCACAACGGAAGGGGGGTAGGGGGATCCTTAGCCTATTAATTCCTCAGTTATCTTTTACACTTTTAACGTTCTGGGGTGTGACAGCCTCCTGGTGGGGGTGTAGCCTGCTGGGATAGGCGGGCCGGCCCCTGGGAGGGCTGTCAAAGTTCTTGTTTTTAGTGTCCTTTCCTCCCGGAAGGTGAAGTTAACCCTCCAGTGCCTGTGTCCCCCTTTCGATGAAGAGAGAAAAGGATTTTACAGGTAAGACAAAAAGCCATCTTTTTCGGATTATCCAGCGCAGATCACAATGTCAAGAAACAACTTCAGGGACATCTGCCATTGATTTCTACATGACCTCGACAGGTTTGAGATGGCGTATTTTCGGATTTGGATTTAGCAGCTTTAGGGTATGACAAATCTCTAAAAATTCAAGTTATTTTTTTTCACGAAAAATTCAAGCTATCCCCCTAAAAACCTCGACCAGAAAAAAATTGAGGTTTAATAAATGGGCCCCTAAGTAGAGAAATATTTGCACTCATGCACACCAGGGTCAGAGAGATGCTTTTTCTAACGTTATCAAGGCTGAAATCTCTGCAGATAACTTCCACTCCCATTTACATTTATCCATTCTGAATGCTGTAAACAACCACACTAAAACAGATCATCAACAGTTTGTAACCTTTTGAACAGCACAGCAAAATCTCTACCAAAAAGTACTCATTTTACTCGATGCACCCTCCTAATTTAACAGGCAACCTACTGAGTAATTAAAGTAAAAATCAGGATGACGTGATTTCAATTTTATATAGAACATCACAAAATTAAGTAAAAAAGAAAACGTTGACTAAAGCAATTTCCTAAAAATGAATGCATTATGAAATAAACCTGATTACCCTTCTCATGTTTAATATATTGATACAATCCATGTTTACTAAAGTGACATCTTGATTCAAGAATCTGTATGAAATTTTTTTTGAAATATGCAATAATATTTATAGTCCATGTCTTCTTTATCAAACTTATTGTAAATCAACAGCTGTCCCTACTGCAAAATAAAGCACCAATACACAGGGAAATATATCAGAGTAACATACTATACTTAAGGCAACACTCTGAGACACACTTGTTTAACCATTAGGTGCCCTACCTTACCCAAATGTACTTTTTGGATCCAGTGAACAATGGATCCTGTAAAGATGAATGCAGCACCACTTTTAGGGTATCCACAAGTCACATCTGCTACATTCATAATGCTCTTTTTAGGGTGCACATTGTGCTGAATGAAACTACAAATCTCCTAGTTTAAACTGCCTTAATTTTAAATTTTCGAGCAGGCCATAGCATCAAACAGAGGTTCAAGCCTATGCATGGAATGCTGTCCAATACTATAGTCTTAACTGGACAAGTGAAAATAGCCTGCAGTAGGACATGCACTAAGAATGAGTTTTGTGCTAACACAGAGACTTACCACTATAGCATTTCATTTTTTCTTGGCATATACTAAGAACGAGCAGACGGGGGCTTTTCAGTGCATCACCCACCTAGCCATACTTCTATAAAAGAACCCAGGATAAAACCCTCCAAATTCCTTTGAAGTTCCCCATAGCAACCCTGGTTTTAGATGGGGAGATATTTAAAGGCTAGTTACCAATGCCGCAATGTCGAACTTGTCAACACTAAGAATTACACAAAAAAAGTATATTTGATTCAGTTACTCTTCAGTGTCACTTTAAACGTTCTTGTATGTCACAACACCAGCTTGTCTAGTTGTTAGTCTATTATTGTTACAAAGTTTGGTCCACATATGCTACTACCAGTCGAAAAAAAGAGCTGTTCCAATGACGAACTGCTTAGGGAAAATATATTTTGTAATTGACCCACCATCCCAAAATGGTTCTACTACAGAAAAGTAAGTGTGCTGCCTACACTTGGGAGTAGGCAGCAACTGGGTTGGACTTTCAAGCTGTGGCCATTTTTGTCACAATCATTTGCACACATCTGGATCAGCACGGAAAATAACAGCATTGCTATAGAGAGAATTGTGAGCCATGGCAGGGATCTTGGGGTTAGTTCTGGGTTTTGGGACACCCTATGTTACAGTCACCTTGTTGAAACTGATACAGTGCTAGCTATGTTCTCTAATGGATATATCTTAATTTCCGTAAAGGAGAACTAAACCCTAAAAATGAATATGGCTGAAACTGCCATGTTTTATATACAAACTTATTGCACCACCCTAAAATGTCAGCTTCTCAATAACAGCAATGATCCAGGATTTCAAACTTGTCACAGGGGGTCACCATCTTGGAAAGTGTCTGCAACACTCACATGCTCAGTGGGCTCTGAGCAGCTGTTGAGAAGCTAAGATTAGGGGTTGCGGCAAAATATCCATCAGAAAATGAGGTTGGCCTGTCATATAATCTTATGCTACAAGGCTGATTATTAAATTCTGATGCTAGTTGCACTGGTTTCTGTGCTGCCATGTAGTAATTATTTATTAATTACTAATCAGCCTTATATTGTGACATTTCTATTCTATGTGTACAGTATATTGTGAGTGGGCCCCTAAGCTCAGTAAGTGACAGCAGCACAGAGCATGTGCAGTGAATCAGCAGAAAAGAAGATGGGGAGCTACTGGGGCATCTTTGGAGACACATCTTTACTGCTGTGGTTGTGGGCTGTGGTTACCTTGGGTTGGTACAGAAGGCCAAAACATAATGTACAACATTTCTAGCCTACTTCTTTAGTATAACTTTCCTTGTCCTTTAAGATTTTTGCAATTCAATTTCAGTAGTTGCAGTTAGAGAGGATCTTGGAGGAACTTGTCTAATTTAAACCTCAGTTATTGTGCTATTCTTTTAGAAAGAAGAATGGATTTTTAGAAAGATTTGGAATGGATTTAAAAAGATGGCAAACCATCAGAATATCATGCACCAGTGGAGATATTTCAAACATCTAAAAAACATCACATGCTAATTGCCTACTCATAAATTGTTTTGCATCAAGAGTACATTGCATTTGAAGGTAAAAGTCTGGAATCCTCAGAAGGCTATGCTTTTCAGAGATATGGTTCAGGGAATAGCAATCGGAACCACACTGTTTTTACCTACACATTTCACAAACTCTATGGTCTGCTTCATCAGGTGGAGCTGAACTGTTCGTCAGTAGGCAATTGGTGTTGTGTGATTATTTTTTTAAAACATGACACTGGATTACCTTACTATTATCTTATCACCACATTATGTATTCTTTTTAGATATTTTTTAATGTTGGCCAGCTTTGTGTGTGAGTTGGGTTCCAGGAAGCAGCAGGCATAAAGTGAAGTGGATAAAGTGATAAAAGCTTAATGAATTGCTTTTAACTGCCTTTGAGAGATTTCAAACAACTGCCACCTTGCCCAGGTTAGTCTGTTTCTGTAAGTTCAGCCCTAGAGCAGAACATATTTCACCAGAAGGCCATGCAGCTATGCTACTTTAGAGCCTTGTCACTTCACCATCATCACTATGTTTTCATAAAGGAAGACAAAAAAATCCAATTTGTGTGGGCATATGTTTCTAGGCAGTTTCTAAGCAGCATACACTGCAGTCATTCACATCCAGTCAGACCCAGGGCAAGAGAGAGAGAGACTTCCTTCCTAATAATGTGATATAATCTATCCTTCCCAATAATGTGATATCATCTTGTTCATCTCGGTTCAACACTAATCATAATACTAATATAGTATGTTGGACTGATTTAAAGTATTGGCCTTTCCTTTTCAATTCAGTTCCTCCTTTGTAATGTTATTAGAGATCAACTACAGACTTTAGAGCTATGAAAATCCCTCTCGAGTGTGTACATTAACTTGGCTGTGAAGTCTTCCATGACATTCGGCACAGAAAAATGCATATAAGAAAATTCTTTGGTCTCGGGCTGATAGCTCCTTGCGATACGCTGGAGAGCCCTACCTACGGTGCTCTGTTAATTAAGTTGCCATGGGAACAGCTTTTTCCAACCTGTTGCGAAGCTTCCTGAAAGAAGAATGCAATATGCCAAGCTTTATTCCTGCAAGGATTCATTGTTGATCCTCTGGCAACAAAGAGCTTTAACATTATACTTTCACCTGATAAGGTGAAATATTACTTTGGATATGTTTTCCCATTATCTTATGGCCATCTGAAATGAAATTCTGTGTGATCCTGAAGGAGCTGAGTGCTAGCAGATCAAAACATAAATAATTATAGTGTTTATCTATTGCTGCACAGGCAAATATATCATGTTTGTTCTGCCTTGGGTATATTGGGGAAAAAAGAAAAGTAAAAAACACATTTACAAGTGCAAGTGCACAGAGCTGAAATGTAAACAAATTGAGAATGCTTTGATGCTATTCCCAAAGATACCAGTGCCCAGACATGCTTCTGACCAGCGCCATTGCACCCACCCAGCCTGCACTGATTAATTAATTGCAAGCACACACATTGGCACAAGGAAACCATAGAATTACAGCTAGCATGAACATGAAAATAGTTCCAGGATTCAACTGACAGATTGCATCAAAAGCAGCTACCGACTTGCCCCAAGTGGACACTAATGCTCATAAACACCGGCTGCTTTGGCACTCTGGAAGTGATCTGTCATATTTAATGTTAAATATTTAATGCAACTTGCTGTCCAGCAAAAGTGGAGAAGTAGAGGTATGATTCTTTGGGGTCCAAAGCTTTTCAAGTAACAGGAGGCTCAAAGAATATTAAATTTTTCATGTTCATCTTCATGTTGATACCTAAAAAAACAAGTTCTGGTGGAAGTCGCAACATGGCGGAAAAAAGTACAAGTGACAAGTACGTTCCAGGAGATGTCACTCTGTAAAAAATACATGTAGAAAAAAAAAAAAAGAGGCAATGGATGAATGTTGCAATTTCAAATACCATTTTCAAGCCTCTAAGTCTTCCTCATACACTTGGTTCAAAGGCTTCCAGTTGCTCTGTCTGTTTTTTTCTTCTCTCTTCTCTGTATCTTTAAGTCACTCCCATTGGGGATTTATTAAATTATCATGTGAATATTAATTTCAGTGGTTTATAGTTGAATCTCTAGGAAAAGTCGCCAGCGTTTTTTCAACTTTAATGCATTTTCGGCAGACTGGATATGATGTAAGTGACAAAAGATTGAGGAAGATCCTGCTTCTTTTTAGCACTTCACCTGTTCTGAGGTGGCAAATTCAACTCTGGCAAAAAAGGTAACATTCAGTAAAATCCCCACTTTACTGAATTTGTGGAGTAACAACCTGTCGCCAGAGCAAAATGTCACCTGGCGATAGAGTGTGAACGAACGCTAGCGACAGTCTCTTTCACAAGTGAATTGTCACCTGCGCCTGTTAGTGAATTGGCGATGCTGTGGATGGTAACGCTGGTGAAAAGTCGTTAGCCTTATCCACTTTGCCCTTTAGGGAATCTGCCCCTAAAAATTTACTCAGTGATGAACAACCCTTTAACCCATGGACACTTAGCTAGGCTCCCTTTGCTTAAAAAATGGAATTATTGATAAGCATCAAAGTCGTCAAAGAAACAATTACTTTATTAAATAGTTCAGCTATACCTTCTACATATCACCAAAGAGTTAAGAACATTGGATTTGACACCTGCCCTATTTAGATGTCAGCTTAGTGTAAACCAGTAGTGATGGGCGAATTTCTCCCGAAACGCGAATTGTGACGCGGAGTCAATGGGCGAGTAGAATTGTCACCAATGTCGGAATCAGTGGCGGAACTACCGGGGGAGCAGGGGGTGCAAGCGGGCCAGGGCCCGCACCCCCTCAGGGCCCCCCGGCAGTCTGTTCGCCGCTGAAAATGCGGGCAAATACTGCCGTACGGAGGGGGTGGGGCCTGGCTGCGCGTCACGCACCAGGGCCCGTCCCCCTCTAGGATCGCTACTGGTCGGAATTCGCGCCTGGCGAATTATTTCGCTCATCACTATAAACCAGTGCTGTCCAACTGACTGCATCTGGCATGCAACCCCCCTTGTGTGGCCCCCACATGAAAGTCTGCCTACTGTAACTGTTTACCGTTTCTGAAATTTAATCTCAGTACCTTTTGTAAACTTTAATCTCAGTACTGAGATTAACTGGCCCTGCACGGTTTAAACCTCAAATGAAGACTGTAAACTCCTACATTGTTTTAAAAGTTCTTGTGGTAAAATGGGTGTGTTTTAAAAACAGCGAGTGGTCAACACTAACTTTCATCATCACCCTCCACCACATAGGCCAAAAAAAATCTGAACCTCAGCACCACAGAAGTTGGACAGCACTGGTGTAAACCATTCAGCTTTTGCCTCTACATAACAGCAATATTTCTGTTTTTCTTACATTTACTGGGTCAAAACTACCACTTTATTGACCTGTGCTGGAAACAGAATCACAAACACTGCTGTGACTGTTTGCCCAAAGGCATCATTGCTCACACGGCATATGAAAATTCTCTGACTCATGACAAGGCCTTGCGCAAACTGCTATGAGAACAACAGTTATTTAAATGAAAGATAAAAGCCTCAACCATTCCAAATGAAATGTTATGATTGCTATTCATATACATTCATAGATTTCTCTTGTGTCTGTGAGAAATTTGGTTCAGTTATAATTTTAACTGTACTGTTATTAAACATTGCAAAGGTTAGTTGTTTAGGCTGGGCAGAACATTTCTGCTTAATCGGCAATTAGAAATTGCCATTAGTGCTAGCTTAATTACATGCGTTGTGTTCATTGCATTGGAAAGTGAAATAATGTTATGTTCTGAGTGTCTAATTGCTACCATTTTTTTGCAAAGCCACAGCCACAGAAAATCTTAAAGGGCCAGTAACAAGAACAAAACGCATTAGAATAATAAAACACTTGCAGGGTGCAGCAATGGGTGCCAGTTCTAATAGATGAGGGGCACAGTGATATTCAGTATCACAACTAGGCCAGTGCAAGTTCTGTTGGGCAAGCTAGGGCAATAGAAAAGAAAAGTAATAGTATTACTGATCAAAAATGAGCTTCAATATGAAACAATGTTACCGTTTATCTTTTCAGTTATCATAATAAAAAAATGTAACATGTTTTAATGGATATGACATTATTTCACCTGCAGTACCCGCCTCTACACCGGACTGCAATTTTCATACCCTGAAATTTTAAACATATTCAGAATTTACTATTCATGTAACACAGAACACCTGTGGATTTAGAAATATAGCAAAATCATGCTTCCACATAGTCCATATATTTGAGGACATTGCCAAACATTGTGTTTTGTTTTCAAATGCAGGGATGTCCTCATAGCAGTTATAGAGTACAATAAAAAAAAAAAATCATTGATCCAGAATAGGAGTTACAATCCAAGAATAAGTCCAAGTGATCAACTAAGGCTCGGCTTGTTATATAAAATGTTTTTATTTTTGGTTTAGAACCACATGGTGAAATAGTGTCCTCCATCTCTGGTGGAAACATCTGAACTTACATAAAGGATTATCAGAGAAGTTACAACTTAGGTGAGTGGAGATGTGTGAACCCTAGTACACAAAACAGTAAATGTATTAGCTTCATACCCTATTACCACTGAGGAAGGAACTTTTCCCTTCCACGTTACTTTGGGGCTGATTTATCAAAGTTTTAATTTGGGTTTTAACCACAATTCAAGGTTTTTTTTGAGCTAGAACTTTATAAAGTTCACACAGCACATATTTATTTGCAAATGGTTGTATTTCCCATGCTTTTTCTTGAACGCTTAAATAATGCACTACTGTGACCGTCTTTCAGTTTTTTTGCGAATTCGAATTGTGAATACATTTTCGCAAATGGCTCGCAAATGAAACGGGTGTTTGAGTGAGTGCGTGAGGTTGTTGTGCGCATAAATATCATTGACAGTAATTTAAATTTGCCAAACTGTTTTGCGAATATTTTCACTAAAGTTGTGGCGTAACTCAGACGCAGATTTTTTTTGCAATTTGCATTTTTCGCCATATTTAAAAAGCTTTTATGGACATTCGCAGTGTGAAAAAAAATTCGCAATTCTGTTTGCACATTAAGTACACCACTCTTATCCAGCTTTTTAAATATAACCATGCGCAGGGCACATATTTTCACCGTGCAATCATTCTGCCCCTGATTTTTATAAATTTTTGTTTTTTACATTGAGATTTTTTAATAAATAAGATATCAATCATATTTTTTTAAAAAATATTTTTTTAATTCGAAGTAGAAAAAAAATTACACAAATCACTTTTTTATCAAATGGTGAACTCTAACGTTCACCCATGGATATATAAGATTCTAATAAATCCTATAGGAATGAATAAAAAGTGAGTGACTGTTTCTGTGGTGAGCTCTAATTTCACATTTTGATAGATCTGCCGCTAAGTATTTAATTATTTCACCCATCATGATTAATGAACAGATTAATACCTTGTGACAGAACAGGAAAACATTGCCCATAAACAGCTACATATCTGGTTAGAGCGTACAGTAGGTTAGTCCGAGCACTGTACAAATAACGTTACAGTGTGAGTTAGGCTGAGCACACTAAGGGCAAAATTTATCAAAATGTGAGATTAGAGTTTATCACAAAAAAAAATTCACGCATTTTCTATTAATTAAACTATATTTATCAAGGGGTGAAAGTTAAAGTTTACTATTTGATAAAGATAATTCTAAAAATCCCATAGGAATGAATAGAAAGTGTTTTTCTCTGGTGAGCTCTAATCACTTTTTGATACATTTACCCATAAGTGTGGTGCTCTTTATAAGCCTCAGCCGTAGTATGGTACATGGTAAAGTTCTTGCATATAGTGAATGGATGGTGAAACCAAAAAAATGCATGTATAGTAGTGTACATGTAAATAGCACAGCAGCAACTTCAGGATTCTACTGGTTGCTCTTAATGAATGTGCTAAGTATTTGCATGCCTAAAATAATCAGCCAACTAAAAAATGTCTGTTGAAGGGTTAGATTCTATTACATCTCTTTCTCTTTTCTCTTTTGTTGTAGATAACCTTACTCAAGTTTGCATATTTTTCATAAAAAGTTTCCCACCCATATTCTCCCTACCCACGGATTAGACAAAATGTCACGCTGGCATAGAAAACATTGGAATTTTAGACAAATACATTTTTGAGATGAATAAATGAATGACTCTTTATTCAGAGACGGGATTGCTTACATTACTGCATGGTACGTTATGAACAAATGCACTGTGATTCTTTTTCTTACAGTTTGAATGCCAGTGAAGGCAAAACACTTTCTAGAAACAATTCTCTGAAACCAAACTGTTTACTTTGTTGCATACCAAACTATTTATTATACAATTTAATCAGATTGTACAGTTGTAGCTCTAAACTATTGGCACCTTTGCACTTGATTCAAAAATACTACTCAAAAATAAATGATGTACTGCATAATTATCTAGAAGCTGACAAAACCAGGTTGCTACAGTTTCTAGTTCCACTATTTAGTTTACAGAACTTTGTTATTTCATTAACATATGCTTACCATATCCTTTTAGATCTGAAAAAAAAAACCACTGACAATTAGTATTTGGTAGCACACCTTTGGAAATTGAAATCAAGGGATTTCTATAGTAGGTACAAATTATTGGTAAATGAATTATGTTTCTACAAGTTGGGACCATCTTCTTAGGCAAAATGATCCAGTAATGAGATTTAGATCTGGACTCTTACGTACTCTTACTGGCCACTGCAGAACAGTCCAGTTTTTGAGGGTGTGCTTAATCCTGCTGGAAGATCCATAATCTGCAAAGGAGACCCAGACACTGGGTTCAATATTATTCTCCATATTCTGATTTCTTGATGCCATTCACAGACTCAAAACAACCATTTCCAGAAACAGCAAAGCAACCCCAAATCATCAGTTAGCCCCCTCTATATTTGTCTGTAGGGATGTGTTCTTTACTTTGAAGGCTTCATTTTTTTCCCCTCTAAAAAAAAGCTAATCTGCATTACCAAAACGTCTCTATTTTGTATTATTTGTCCACAGAACACTTTTTAAAAAGGATTTTGACTTCTTCACATGTGTTTAGGGAAACTCATGTTGGACTTATGTCCTCTCTTAGCAATGAATCATTGTTGTTCTCCTACCATAGATCAAATACTTAGGGCAATGTCACATATGGCATTTTCTCTCCGCTGGCATAGATCTGCTAGGTGGATGGGAGCAGATTTTAGTAAAGTACTTACAGCCTTACATGTTGCTTATATGTGGCAGAGCAAGCACCAAGCAAGTTTTTCTTTAATCAACAGCTTAACGTAATTGATTCAATGGACCCTGTATATTGTATATACATATTCTGACCTTCTGGTAGCGAAGACCATAGCCATGGCACAGTTTTAGCACAGAAAAGGAGCACCGCCTTTCACGTTCAAATGTAGCTTGGCTGGATTTTACTCTACACAAAATCACATCTTCAAAAATCTTGCTTCACATAAGCATTAGCAGTCCCCCTTAACACCTGCACTGGTGTACACATTACCATAGCTTTTCAGCACTTACATCTTTCACTGTACACAAGTCCCAGAATGCTGTCTTTACATTCTGTATCCTGGGAGGGGTTTTTCCTCTTCCTCTCCAGTCATTTGGCGCTCTCTCCAACACTTTAACTCAATGGGGAATCTCTTTCCCAGCTACTTTCGTACATGCACATCTCCTTCCTGCACATGGAGATTTTCACTGGCCACTCACCCTCCTCCACTCAAGGAGGTCTCAAGGGTGTGTGTAGTCTCACACCTCCTTTTAACTATAACTTAATTAGATAACTATCTCTACCTTAGGCAGCTGCAAAACACTTCATGGAGCAAGAAATCAAAGGCCCACTCTGCTCTCTTTCATTCACTCCAGGGACCCATTATCCAGCTTTTCCTAAGCCGGTACACAATTACAGCCATGCTTGCTGCAACAACTCACATATCTTCCCTGGAGTTCAATATTCACCAAGGGCAGAGACACACGGCCAGATTTGGGGAGATTAGTTGCCCGGCGACAAATCTCCTCTTCTTCGGGGTGACTAATCTCCCCAAACTGCCTTCCCCTGAATTTCCGCCGGCTAGAATGAAAATCGCTGGTGGGATGGCACTCACTGGGCAACTAATCTCCCAGAATCTGACAGTGTGTATCTATACCCTTAGGCTAGTGGCAGACGGGGAGATTAGTCGACCAGCAACAAATCTCCTGTTCTGCGGGTCGACTAATCTCCCCGTACTGCCTTCCCGCCAGCTAAAATACAAATCAACTGTAAAAGTGACCTTTGAGGTCTAGCTAAGGTACAGGACCTTTTGGAATTTTTGTTTTGCTGTCAGGAATCTCAGAATGGGACTGGTCCTAGAGAGGGACTCAAATCGTGTTTTTACTTATAGCCCAAAAGTGACAAGCATTTTTGCTTCTATTATTTTAGCGGACATTTGCATTGAAAAGAACTCTCTCTCTGAGATGAATGTCAAATATTTTGGGACAATATATATAGATATATATATATAGATATATATATAGATATATATATAGATATATATATATATATATATATATATATATATATATTATATATATATATATATATATATATATGGCTGTATTTAAAGAGACAAGTATTGGTCTGGGACTTATTTAAGCACTTTGTATAACAGTGACTAGATCTGAGCATTAAAATGTACAACCATAGCCCAACCCCCAAAGAGATGATGTAAATTCATTATCCAACCACAGTAACATATATAGTAGGATATATATATATATATATATATATATATATATATATATATATATATATATATATATATATAATGCTTTTATTATGTATCACTTAAGATAAATAAAAGTTGAATTTTATTGAACCGGAGTGCGTGCCGCTACAGCCTTTCTATATATATATATACATACACGAATATCAGAAAACCGGCACACCCATGTAAAAAATTTCACCTCTTTATTTTTGTTGTATCAAAGTCCAACGTTTTGGTCCTCATTAGGAACTTTTTCAAGGATGTGCGGATACTCATCGGATGGATCAAGTGATGCCACGTGATGAGTAACCATGGATATGATGAAATGCAGTTGGATCCTAATAATGATTAAAAAGGAGTATCCAAAGTCTCTGCAAATCTCCCTTGATCCTTGAAGAAAAATACTACACTATTGGTTTTATTTTTTTTTTTTCCTATACATTGCTGGAATTGCTGCATACCTGTTCTCCTGAACTTTTCTTAGCGCTGACTTGTTTAATCATCTGGAAGTTTTATGACATTTGAAGGTAGACATGATGTAAAGACGACAAAAGGCTGTGCTAGGTTCAAACTTCGGGAAATGTATCTGATGCTTAACAACAAAAGATATTGGTAAATGCTAAATTGTAAGTACTGTATTAGTATATAGGATTTGGTATGAGTGCGGTGGCAGAGACTCATTTCAGATGGAAGAGAAGCACTGAAATGATAGTGAATTCATCTGCATAAGAAGTAGGTCCGGACTGGGATTCACAATAGGCCCTGGCATTCCAAGTACACAGAGGCCCAAGCAGCCCTCCACCGGCCCAATAAATAGTGACTGTCTATGGCAACTTACAGGAGCCCCTCTGGCATTTGCCAGAACCCACAGATTGCTAGCCCGGGCCTGATAAGAAGTATGGAGAAGATAAAGATCATAAGAGGATGCTTGGAAAGGAGAGCAGGTATAAGCCAGAAGATGGTTGTACTACTGCAGCACCAGTACTGATTTGCAGGGCAGTATTGATGGTTGCTTTCCCTAGAGTATGCAGAGGAAATTGACATTTATAGAAATATAATTGTGGAATCCAGCATTTAAAAGTTTACACTTACCATTGACACTGCCTCACTAAGATAAAGGGGTTGTTCACCTTCAAACACTTTTTTTCAGTTCAGTTTAAGATAGTTCACCAGAAATATAGACTTTTTCCAATGACTTTTTATTTTCTGTGTGTGACTGTTTTTCTAATATTGAAGTGTAAAATGTAATTTTTAACCTTCTAAACCAGCTCTGGGAAGGGGGGGGGGGTCGCAGATTCTTTAACCATGTAAATATGTTTAGTTGATACCTTTGTTATCTTTGTCCCTGATTGGTTCTGCTCCCTGATGAGCAGAATCCCGGAGGTTCATAAAAGGCAGCTGTTAGAATTGATACAATAGTTGCTGATACAATAGATACTGCTGAGAAATTTATCAACTAAATGTATCAAATAAATGTAGAAACCTGTAACCGTTCAGAATTCTCCTGGATCACTGAGCTGCCAGACTGAGACACTAGCGTCAGGTACATTAAACTGCAATTGTTGGAAAGCAATAAAAAAATAAAAGATGGAAAGCAAATGAAAAAAAGTGTTTGGAAGGTGAACAACCCCTTTAAGTGAAGTATTTCCTAACTCATTTGCACTACAAACACTGGTCTGTTCTATAACTTCATACTTTTTGAAATATAAAACAATATAAAACAAACACTGGTTTTAAGGGGTGGTTGAAGAATAACAAATTGCTGACTCAAACGTACCAATTATTAAAGTTCGCGCAGCTGTAGTAATTCCAGAAGTCTGTGTAACCCAAAAAATATTCACGGATAACGGCAGAACTTGGAATAAACAGCTTTCAGTCAGTGATTTTAAAATTAGCAGTGTAAAACACTTTTTCAAAGGGCTCTACCCAAAACAAGTAGGGGCAGATTTATCAAGGGTCAAATTTTGAAGTAGAAAAAGCTTAGAAATTCGACCATCGAATTGGAAAACTTCGACTTCTAATATCAAAGTCAACGTTTTTTTACATCGAATTTGGCCATTTGCGGTTGAAGTAAAATCGTTCGATCGAATGATGAAACAATTTTTTTTCGACTTCAAAAAACTTGGAAAAATGCTCTAGAAGGTTAGGCTAACATAGCACTTCGGCAGGTTTAATTTGGCGAAGTATTGAAGTCAATTTTTTTTTAAAGAGACAGTACTTTGATTATCGAATGGTCGAATAATCGAAGTATATTTATTTTGAATCAAAGTAGAAGTCGTAGTAGCCTTTTAGATGCTCGAAGTATCCAAAAAATGACTTTGCATTTTGAATTTTTTTACTTTGAAAATTCCCTCAAATTCACTTCGACCCTTGATATATATATCTGCCCCGTAGTATTTTACACTGCTAAAATAAATGAAAATTTGCAGTTTGAAAATCACTGGCTGAAAGCTGTTTATTCCAAGTTCTACTGTTATTCGTTTAAGGGGAGGCTCGCCTTTAAATCAACTTGTAGAATGTTTAGCATGTCTAATTCTAAGCAACTTCTCAAGGAAAAGAGCAGAAACAGCGGAGCACTGAGGAGACCAGTATAAAAATATAAAAAAATCTAAGTTTATTTATTATACATAAAAATTCAAGTTACAGCAGCAAAGTATGGACTTTGGCCGCCCGCTTAACGCGTTTCGTGGCGTCCTGCCACTTCATCAGAAGCTGTCGGGAGCCTACCTTCAACTTCCTTACAAGCACACATGTAGACACACCCACAATAGTTGTTAACCCCATACTGAGTAAGTCATGGTAAAAGCCTATTCACCCAAACATCGATAGGTATACCTAAACAGTGTATCATTATAGGAAAAACAAATACACCCACATTAAGCAACAATATAATCAATATGACCTGTGATTTAATGTGCAACAATGTAATCAATAAAGTCTATATTTTGATGTGTCCTAGACACAATGTAGCCACGACCTGACACCTTACCGATATTCTATCCTAATATAAAGAGATAAATAGCCCATACTGTGTGTATATTAACCAGTTCTATAGGGCTGCACCTCAAAAGATATCCCCAATATTCAATTATAATTTACACGTCCAAAGATAATATAGGAATCTAAACAACACATCCAAACACCCACCTACACATTCAATAAAAGCAAGATAATTCCCATTCCCTGTTCATACCATCATAAACTTCTGTAGTTTTCAGCTGATGAATCCAGAACGCCTCCCTGATCAACAACCTTCTATCCAGATCACCCCCCCTCACATCAAAACGGGGTTCATCTATAATTTGAAATTGAATATCAATTGCTCCTCCATGTTTATCTATAATGTACTTGGCTACCGCGGATTTACAATCTTTCCTACCAACCGCCGAAATATGTTCAAGAATACGTGTTCCTACCTTTCTCATTGTTTTCCCTACATACTGGGACCCGCATGTACATGTTATCAGGTATACTACTTCTTTAGATGTGCAGTTGAAGTATTTCTTAATCGTAAAGCAACTTCTCAATTGGTCTTCTTTTATCTTTCTTAGTTTTTTTAATTATTTGGCCCTTTTGAGCCTTTCCAGCTTTCAAATGGGGATCACTAACCCCATCTACAAAATCAAATGCTCTGTAAGGCTACTAATTTATCGTTATTGCTACGTTGTGTTACTCCTCTTTTTATTCAGGCCCTCTCCTATTCATATTCCAGCCTCTTATTCAAATCAATACATGGTTGCTAGGGTAATTTGGACCCTAGCAAGCAGATTGTTGTAATTGTAAACTGGAGAGATGCTGAACAAGAAGCTGAATAACTTCAAAACCAGATTAATTTGTCTCAGATTATCACTCTCTACAGCATACTAACAATTAATTTAAAAGTCAACAAGCCCTTTAACTGTTAAAATTACATGTGCTTCATGCTCACTGTGTAAGTAGCAATATCAGGAGGTGCTGCAGCAGCAAACAGTGAACCTAAGATGCAGACAGACAAAAGATACAGAAAATGAGATAGTCACACTAAGTACAACGTGATGTACCAAAGCACGCTCACAATAGTCACGTGCCCTGTATTTTATGAATATGTATTTGTTGACACTCTCCAGTGTCCCTCTTTATCCAATATCCATCAAACTGCCCATCCACTCTCCTCTTTGGGCGCATTACTCAGAGTGTGCGCGCAGCTGTGCTCGGGACGCTTTGAGGCGGAGAAGGGAACCGCGCCGCTAGAGCGCGCATTACGGTAGAATCTAGGACCAGCGCCTGCAGTCGCAGCTCAGCCCGAGCAGCATCCCATTCAACAGGAGGCAGCGCCCGTGACCATCATGGCCAAAGAGCGGCCAGAGAAAGCCGAGGAGACCGAGCAAATGATAGAGAAAGAAGTGGCGAAGGAGGCGGCGGAGGGAGGAGGAGCCGGGGATGGCAGAGACATGAGAGCCGTGTTACTCTCCGGTTTTGGTGGGCTCAACAAGCTGCGGGTGGCCCGGAAAGTGATGCCTGAACCACAGGAGGGAGAGCTGAAGATCCGGGTCAAAGCCTGGTCCGGTACCCCCTTATTTACCCTCTGAGATACATTGACACTTGTTCTAATGCTTTGCCTGGTAGTGAAAGTGTTAATACATGGCAGGGCCCTATTGGGTAGGGCTTGGATTAGTCAGGTTGATTGCCCTCTGTGCCAGAAAGAGGCAGGATAAAGGGGCATCTGGGCTGGAGGATAAGGAACACCATGGAATGAGCTGGACATAAAATAGGCAAGATAAGGGACATCATGGAGAAGAGAGGGAGATATAATTAGGGAAAGTAAGGAACCTCATCATTAGTGGCACATAAACTAGGAGGGCTGGCTGTCCCAACCTATAATTGGCATATGAAATAGGTAGGGCAAGGGGTATGAGGGGAGGAGTTAGCTATAAACTAGGGAGGATAAGGGGCATCATAGCTGAGAGTTGCAAACTAGGGATCATGAGGGACATCAGTGGTGGAGCTGTCTGTAACTGCTATGTATGTACCTTCTCAAGGGGGATAGAGGACATCAGGAAAATACTGAGAGTGAACTATAAATTGGGGCGAGTAAGTGATTTCAGGGGTTTAGTGTGTTATACATTAAGGAGGAAATGGAAATTGTGGATGAGAGGACTGTACCTGCCACAGGGGATAAGGGTCATTAGGGAATGAGTGGGATATAAACTGTTCAGGATATTGGCCATAAACTAGACAGCATAAGTTCCTTATCAAGGAAGGAGTAAGCTATAAATT
Organism: Xenopus laevis; assembly: GCF_017654675.1. NCBI lineage: Eukaryota > Metazoa > Chordata > Amphibia > Anura > Pipidae > Xenopus > Xenopus laevis. The sequence continues at coordinate 47,097,820 of NC_054377.1, read as the reverse complement.
AGGCAGAATGTTGGGCATCAAGAGAGGCATATGCATATGCTAGGCAAGATAAAGGAATAGAGGGGAGGAGAGAGTTATATAATAGTTATAATAAGGGGCATTAGGATGAGTGGGCTATAATATTTTGGTTTTCCCCTATCAGGTGAAAGTGTTCATTTACTGGGTGGAAACTACAGCTCACAGTGAGCGATTTAACATATCCAAAGCCGCTTTACGTCTGAAGTGCTGAAGTCTGTCTAATTTGCTGAGTGGCTGATGAGTGGGTTATCTAACTAAAAGTCTTTCTTTTCAGTTAACCAGTCCCTTTAATTGTAACAAAAATGTCTATGCTTGCTTGGCAACTTAACGGTTTAACAATCAGGCAAATCCATGCCTTGGCAGCCATTCCCTACCAATGCCGATGTTAAGCATTTAGTTGTCAATGTGCTACACAAAGATGAATGAGGTGGGTGTTGTTCTCTTGTGTGAAGAAGGGGTTATATTTTTAAGGGGGATGATCAGCTTGTAAGCTCCACTGGGGCAGGGAATTATGTGATTTATGTATATCATCTGTAAAACACTGCAGAATATGTAGGTGCTACAGTATATAAATCACAGGGAGGTGTCTGAAAAATTGCTGAAAGAATTGTTTATGAAACCTTTTGTATATAGATTTTGAGCTTCATAGAGTGCATACATTTATTTTAAATGTTGCTACCCTTAGTCTATCCTGCCCTCGCTATTATTCCAGTTATAAAGTATACTGTGATGTCCAGCAACAAAATTATTATTTAATGTTTTGTTTGACATAAGTTCAATATTAAACTCTTTGGGTCTGGTCCAATACGGCCCCCAAAATGAGTTTATGGTGGTGCCCAGTATGGAGACCAGTAGGATGGTATTTGAGCTGTATGCTGATTAGTTGTCTTAGATATTCTTGAAACCCTTTCCTCATGGAACCATGCCACGTAAAAAGCTAGATATTTGAGTTTAACAAGATAGATATTGTTGTCATAATTATATTTACACAGCCTAAAAAACAAAGCTCATGGACTTATTATAATGCTGTGTCATGATTAGGCTTTATTAATATAAATATTTCAGGCAAGCCCTGTAATTCTTTTTTTTTATAGGAAAAATACAAAATAAAAACACACAGAATGTTCACTTTGTTTCACATGCTAAATACTTATTCCACCAGAAATGTATAATATTGTTCTCCCTCTTTATACTGTTTCTATTCCTAGCCCCAGCCTTGCACATCTCCAAATAGATGTTCTGGGCAGATGTTCAACAATATGTAAATCAATTTATTCAAATATCACACTGTGTGACTGCTGTTTTGTCCTGTACTTCTTGCTGGTTTCAGATCAGTGGATAAAACAGAATGCATTTTTTCCTTTTATTTGGCTTTTCTTTGAAATTACCTTTGACCAACATTTATTTAATATTTGATGCTACCACCATATGTGTGCATTATCCAAAAACATTACAACAAACCCTTCTCAGACTCAACTTGTTCAACTCCAGGGCAGATGAAGGGGTATTCATTTAATTCAGTGACTTTCTAGTGAAAAAACACGGAATCATTGGCCACTGACATATTCCAGGGACACATTTTAGCTGTTGTTCTTCATTGCAAAACTGGTTAAATAAATCAGAAACTGCATTGCATGAATAGGTGGGTGCAAGTTCCTGGAGCTAATTTTGTTAGTGATAACTAGTGATATTTGTGCAGAGACTTTCCATACCAGGGTAGTACAGAATGTGTAAGGGGATGTGTTTTTTTTTTAATTCTAGCCAAATTAAAAAAAAATATATAATAAGTAATTACTGAGTTGAAGGATTTTTTTTGTTTTTGGTTTATATATGCCTCATGGTGGTATCGGGACATTAAATCCTGCTGTCAGATTTTTTTATACTCCCTCACAGAGTGCATGGTTTGTCTGAGATTTTCTGTGCCTGGGTTATAAAAGACCAACAGGCAGCTGGATTTCCTTAACCTGAGGGGGGAGGGTGCCCTTAACCACACCTCATACTGCATAATGGAGAGAAGGTGATGGCAAAGGATAAAAAATACTTTTTACTTATAGTGTTTGTAAAGACCTACAGTAGTTCAGCCAACTTGTGAAGAGAATGTGGTACATAAGCTTACTCTTTCCCTTCCTTTTTTCCAATGCTAGGCTGGTTTTGCTAGGATCAAGTTAGGAGCAAGTACAAGGTTCTGTTTTAGTACTGCAAAGAAAAAGGATAAAGGATCCCATACCTGTATTAAAACAACTTTTATAATCAAATACACCCACAACCCTTCAGCAGCAGCTATTTCTTTTGTAGGGTAGGTTAACAAAAAGACTTCCTATTGGCCCTTTCCCCTAGTTTTGAGGTTAGGGTTTATAATGCACAATTACATGTAATCTACAAAAGAAGTAATTATTTTTAATGGCTAGAATCCTCTCCTGTGTATTCATCTGAAGTAGCTCTCTCTTTAGTCACCCAAAACAAAGTACATTAAAATATATTTGTTATAGGCATTACAAATGTGAGCTCTCGATGGACTGCTGATACTGTATATGCCAGAGAATATTTGAAAAGCTCCCCTTTTATTAGATATTAGATGTAATTATAGCTAGTCAAAGAGAAGAATATACCCTGATGTTTTTCTTCTACAACATTTGTTTTGCATATTGACAGATCTCTAGTGCAGTGATCCACAACCAGTTGCTCACGAGCAACCCATTGGCTATTGCTCCCAGTGGCCTCAAATCCGGCACCTATTTTTTCAATTCCTGCCTTGAAAGAAAGTTTAGTTGCATAAAAACTATGGGGCACATTTACTAAGGGTCGAATTTCGAAGTTAAAAAACTTCGAAATTCGACCATCGAATTTGATACTTCGATAGTCGAAGTATTTTTTCGATGGAAAACAGCCGTTTTTTAACAAAGTAAAAATTGTTTGATTGATCAATTAAATCATTCTAATCAAATGATTTTACAAAAAAAAAAAAAAAAACTTTGACTACTCAAAACTTAGCCCAACACTCTACAAAGGTTATAGGAGTTCCCCCATAGGCTAAACAGCTATTCGGCAGGTTTAAGGTGGCGAAGTCGAAGTTTTTCAAAGAGACAGTACTTCGATTTTCGAATTCAACGTTTTTTCAATTCGAATCTAGATGGTCGAAGTACCCAAAAATTACTTCGAAATTCGAAGTTTTTGAATTCGAAAATTCACTTCGACCCTTGTACTGGCAAGTGGCAAACAGGAGCTCCTGTAGGCTCACAGTCCACACACTGGCTACAAATACTAAGCCACAGCCCATATTTGCATGTTTAAGTTGCTCTCCCACCTTTTTTACATTTGAATGTGGCTCACGGGTAAAAAACGTTGGGGAACCCTGCTCTAGTGGAATATTTGGAATTTCAATTTTAAAAAAAAAATCCTCGATACATCACAAAAAGCAAATAAGTTCTCTTTTTGTCTGTAATGCAGCATTTCATTTTCTTACTGTAGAAGTGGTTAGAGCTTCTGTAAAATTATACAGTTATTTTTCTGGTTTGTTGTATCTACTGGCATCTATAAATTTAATCTTGCTGCTGAGTACAGAGACAGAGTGTTTGTTCTTAAATTGAATCCTACCAGTTAGAAAACAAATGTATCCATTAAATTACAGTCAAATGCCTGTTCACACTATGCAATCAGGGTTGATGGGTCAAAATTGCAGCAGACCACAGAAATGAATAAATGGATTCCATTCTTACAAAGACTTATAGTAGTATCAGATTTTAGTATCAACAATTTGAAGTAGAACTGAACAAAATTTGGGCTAATTTACTAAAGAGGATGCCACGTACAAAATGCAAGACACAGGTAGTGCCCATAGGTAAAACTTTTTTTGGTGTTGCCATCAGTGAAAAATAGAAGCATTGTATTACAAAAAATACTACTACATGAGATTACTTTTGGGTAAATAAATTGTATGTCGTAGTGTCAGACTACATATGTATTTATATTTATACACTTACCTATTATAATACAGTAGACTTACATGCTTATCATAAGCATTTAGATCTACAGCACTATTAAATCTGGGCCTTGTATCCAATGGAAGCAATCAGAAGTATTTTTATTTTGGGTATGACTTGCCCTTTAAACATACAATGAAACACTAATTTTATGTCCCCCTATTTTAAATTTTCCCAGATTTAATGTTTTTCTTTGTACAGTCCCTTCATGTTATAACGCATTCCAGTGGGAGCATTTTCTGGATGTTCTCCCACATTTGACATTATTATTTTGGCCCATTTTCATTAACCCTTATCTATCCCCAGTGATTGTTAATTTTTGTGCAATTTACACCATTTTTACAGGAAACCCCTGCTTTTACGTACCCCCATTTTACATTTTCCTGCATTTTAGGTTTTTTTCTGGAAAATATAGAATTGGGGTTTGACACTAATTAACCGTGTAACCTCTCTAATGAGGGTTGATGACTGCAACTTGCCTATACTTAAACTGTAGAGTGAATGAAGTTTTACCTGGATACTGGGCTGGATTAAGGGCCTTATGAACTGCTCCCTCTTTGTTTGGTTAATAAATAAGTTCAAGTTTTGACTTAAGTTTTGACTTATCAGATTTTTTTGCTATCTTGTTTTCTTGTTTTTTTTTGTAATTTACGTTTTATGGAACAATTTGTTAATCGTTTTCCAAACAGGCATATGAATAAACATAGGCCTAAAGAAAAAGTTAGCAAAATCATAGAGTGTAACATCAGTATAAAATTGAAGGCTGTGTGTGAGGCAAATGCTAGCCATTGAGTAGTATATGTCATGATCCTATATTAAGATTAACTATACCAATAGGTGAATAGACAATGTAATACCAATAGTTGAATACTGTACTTGCGTGAATTAAAACATAATAATAATGCTCTGACCTCCTGATCTCTCACTTCCGGTCAATTATTGTTATTATGATATTGATCATGGTACTGTGTACTTTGTTGCTTGACCAGGTTACCCTATGGGTCTGAAAGACTTTTTTGGGAATTGATCTGGAGTTAAAAACATAAAGTGGGCTAAATGTGTGTGCCTTACTGATATTGATGTGTTGTGGCCTATAAGACATGTGTTGTGGTACCAAGTAGTCCTCAAGGGAAGATGCCAAGGTAAGTGTATAATTTAGACTCAGATGCTTTATAGTACTACTATGTTCAAGCCCTATGCAATATATGCTCTCCACGCAGCAATAACCCCATCTCGCTAATAACACAAACATAGCTTATAGCGATCTGGTTGCCATGGTGACCTGAACAGACCAGGCAGTAATTGTCATAACGCAGTTTTCAGGTTTTGCAGATGATAACATATATGTTACCTCTGGTCCGCCATTGTCACGACATAACATAAATACATCTGTTGCATACTAAAGTGACATGATCCTGCCTTTTTGAGCCAGAAGTGCTCATTTATTAAGGGAGTCAAAATGCAAAAATTGGGCCCATATCAATTTTTGCAACCTGCATAGTTCCTTAGGTAGGCATTTAGTCTGAGAGAGCCCAGTCTACTTATTCTGTGTGGAGAATCTTAAAGTAGAAGGAAAGCTACTAGGGCATTTTATTGTCATATAGCTGCAATAGTGCAAGATAGAATGCTATATTTATTGTATAGAATGTTTTACCATTCTACCCTGAGTCTCTCCCTGTTCACTTATAGCTCTGGGCTCAGATTACAGCAGAGAAGGTGGGGGGGGAGAGCAAACTGAGCATGCTCACGCCCGGGGCAAGGAGTTTTAAGCTGAAGGCAGGAAGTCTGATACAGAAGCCCATGTGTACACAATAGAAGGGAAGAAATGCAGTGTTTCTTTTGACAGAGGACTCAGAGCAGCATTACTTTAAAGGTTTACTGGTATATTTAGGTGGACCTTTCTGACAAGGCTTACTTAGTTTTAACCTTTCCTTTTCCTTTAAGTATTTTGTGCTTCATTTCTTATTTCCACTGTACAGTGTATGCAAGGATGTGGCAAGGTTGTTGAACTTCAACTTCCACAACCAAACAATATGCAGAGGCCTGCAGTTTGTCAATCTCTGATGAATGCCTTAAACTTTCATTAAATTCTCTGGAGGATTTTGTTTTCTAACTATTCTTTACACAACAATGGTTTTCAGTCACCATTTCACCCAACCGTAGCTGTTTAAAAAAAGTTTGCTCAGTGGTTAGTGTTTCCTCCGCCGCTGAGTTTCCTTGTTGCTATCAACATTGCTGAATTCTTTTCATTTTTATTATCATGTCAGGTAGGAAAAAATAACTGACAGGCAAATGGAAATCAAATAATAACGGTTTCAGGAACGTTGTATGTTCGCTAAATTCCTTTAGCCTGCCATAAAAATTGAAAACAATATTTCTTTTTCCCTTAGCTGACTCAGAAGAATGACAGCTTCCCTTTTACCTTTTATGTCTAGAAATAAGATAATAAATGAGAATTATAGGGGAGGTTTGTAATGGAAAAACATTTTGTGGTCTGTTGATTAAGCTATCATATACAAAACACAACAGCATCTGAATGGCAGACTTTGTCAATTCTGGCATATTTCTAAACCTGTGTATTGATTTTATAGCCTAGTGTAAAATTCCTGTAAAAAGAGCTTCCAAAAATGCTGTGTAAAAAAACTCTAGTTCTGGCCTCTTTTTCTCTCCTTCCCCTCACTCTACAGGCTACACATGGGGGGCGGGGGTAGACAGTCTCGTTTCTCCTTGTTGATGCACGGTAATGGAGTGCTCAACCTGCAAAATTGCCACTTGTTGAAAGTGGTGGTTGCTCAACTAGAAGTCCCTCTCCTTGCACGGGGACAAAGATCAGTATAGGAAAATCCAGAAGCACACCAAAAAATTGTTGCTTTAGTGAAATAGGTGATGTATTTAACCCATAAACATTCACAAAGATGCCAATGTTTCGGGCCCCTCCAGGCTTGATAAAGGGCCTGGAGGGGCCCGAAACATTGCCATCTTTGTGAATTATGAAACAATTATTTGGTGTACTTCTGGATTTTTTACTATCCTTTCTCCTTGTTGTCATTTATCTTTTGAAGTGCAGCCAGTAAAACTATTCCACCCTAGGTCTAGTCTAGGTCTGAATCCTGGCCCTGCTTTTTCTCTCTGAATTGGCATTTAAGGGCATGTTTTGCCTCCATCCTGAGTACAACCATGCTCACAGCGCTCGGTGTGATATTTAGCAACCATCTGTACGTTCTGCAGAGTGTAAAAATAAGTCCTCAAACTCTTGCACAAATGATGAAGTGATAGGGGTCCATAAAACAGATTTTGCTATTACTGGAAAAGCTTTTGAATGTTTTACATGGTTTTTCAGTAAATTGGTGCTTTATTATATGATTTTTGTAGTGCAGAGCTCCATGTTGATACATCATTGTAGAGTTCCACAGCACCCACTGCACGCTTTTCCAGTATAACCTGCTCCCAGTGTTGGAGGCCCTGCTGTGACGCACTCATATGCAGAGGGAACAGGTGTCACATAACCAAGGACACTCATTCATTATGGACATGGACATAAAATGGAATCCTGATTATACACATATCAAGTGAGTCCTAAGTATGTGAAAATATGTGCTCCAGCATAGCCGTCTGCACAGCAAGCAGATACATTGTGGGACATTCACTAAGATTCGTAGTTGCGCCGGCGTCTGCTTCGCCGCACTTCGCCAGGCGTATTTTCGTCAGCGCTCCGCAAATTCACTAAAATCCGAACTTGCACTCAGGGGAAGCGTAAGGTTGCGAAGTTGCACTAGCGTTAATTCGCCAAGCAAAGCGAAGTTACACTAGCGATGGTTAATTTGCATACGGCGCCAAATTCAAGTTACAATGGAGGTATATGTAGCAGAACTACACAAGCCTGGGAAACCTTCAAAACAGCAAATAAAATTTTTATTTTGCCCTACACATGTGCCCACTGTATAGTTAAGTTGCCATGAGTTAGGAAATGTAGGGGGGAAGGAGGGTAGCCCCAAAAAATGTTTAGATCTTTTTCAGCCTATCACCCATAAAAAATGCAAAGACACCAGCGTTTTTTGGGACTTAGAAAAAATTTTAACTTTTTTTGAAGCAATCTCTATCTACTCTATTGCGCTTCACCTGGTCTGAGGTGGCGAAGGAAGTCTGGTGTAAAAGGTAGCGTTCAGAACAATGCGCGCGTTAGTGAATTTGCGTAGTTACGTCTGTTGCGCAAATTCGCCAGGCGTAAGGGTGAAAAGTAACACTAGCGAATTTACGCCAGCGTTCGTTAGTGAATCGGCGAATTATCGAAAATGGTGAATTAACTCGTCAGCGTTAGGCGCTTCAACGTTTAGTGAATTTGGACAGTACAAGGTGGGGGCATATCTTTATAGTAGTACAATTTTTTCATCTATCTGGCTTTGTCAGCCCACAGCTACCACACAATGTATTGTGGCAGTGCACGGAGTGTCTGTTCCCAGCGTGGATGGCAATGCAGTAGCACATGCATGCACAGAGGAAACAGGTATCCCAGAACCCAGCACACTCATTTATTATGGGCATTCCTTCTTACAGAACAGCTTCAGCTCAGGGATGTTGGTGGGCTCCGTCGGCATTAACTGAAACTCCAGGTGCTTCCACAACATTTCTATAGGATTAAGTTCAGGATTTTGGCCTTGAGTAATTCCAGAATATTAATTTTTTTCTACTTTAACCATTCTTTAGTAGATTGACATTTGTGTTTAGGGATTAGTGTGTTTAGGATCATTGTTTTCCTGCATGACCCACTTTCTTTTAAGCTTGATTTTATGGACGTGTGACAGTGTGTATAGAAAACACATCTATCTAGACTAAAAAATGTACAGGAAAGTGTGCATTTAAGGTACACCATGGATTTCAAGGGGGTGGCTAGTGGAGATAGGATTAATATTCCCTCTAGGTAATTAGGTGGCAGCTGAGAGTGGATCTGCCCATAGAGATAATACTCTAGCTGTAACCAGTGTGTGTGACAGGAAGCCTGAGAGAGAATCAAATGGCCTGTGAGGCCTGAGGGGCAGATTCACTATTGTCACCAGTGACCGATTCGCACACTTTGACAGGCGCAAATTTGTTACCAGTACGCTAATTCACTAAAATGCGCAGTTGCGTCCTGGGCTCCGAACACTGATGACTTTTTGCTAGCAATACTTCTTCAGTGCGAGCATTTCATCTCGAAGATTCGCTATAGTTCATTTGTGCCTAGAGAAAATTCTCTAGTAATCTTACGCTTAGGTCCATTTGACTAGGGGAGGCGCATAAAAGTTGTATACATATCTTTTTTAGAGATGTTGTTGTAAATGCTTGCCCACTTTTTATTACAAGGGAGCTTAATAAAGACATAAAAGCAGTTTGCCTGGTCTGAGGTGGCGAAGCAAACTCTGGTGAAAGAGGTAACGTTCAGTAAAATCCGCAAGGATACAAGCAATGGTTTTTGATCTATTTGATGTAAATATGTGGAAGGGAGATTGTGGAAAAAAATCATTAATCAGCTAATGATTTCACATTTCAAACACTCCATTAGTGAAATTTACATCAATGGTTTTTGGAGCTTTAATTTCAAAGCAGACAGTGTGATACAAAGCGATGAGTGCAGTTGTATTTTACCTCAAGTTACCTTCAGTCTGCACATCTAGCCATCCAAACAAGCTCTCTATAAATAGAAGCTCATGAATCTTAATATACCCTGCTCTAAAGCGATTAGGTTGGAGATATAGTCCTTAGCTTTGCAACCAAGCAGCAGCGGCACAGAAACTGGGAAAGAGGTTTAACTTGCTCCATGGATATGTCTGAGTATCAGTGTATATTATTTGTACTGATGAGACATGTGATAAAGCTCCCTGACTGGCTGTCAAGGTTTAAATATTGTATGTTTGTTCAATATTCAGCTGCATCTGTTTATAAGAATAAACAGAGAAGGAGAAAATTAATATGCAAATAAAACTTTTAAGTTGCCGGCAGTAGATCCTTTTCTCATGCATATTTTTATTTTGTTGCTCTTTTCATGCCTGTCTAATAGAAAGAGACAACCTTATTTTCCTGACAAGATTTGCCTTGCTGTTCATTGCTACACTACTTCACTTTACTTTCTGTTGTAGATATTATTCATGGAGAATGTACTAGGGTTACCAGATCACTGGAGCATTCAGAGACAGAGGCTAATAAATCCATGTTGTAGGGCTGCACTGGTTTACATTAAATCATTGCAGCTCTTCTAACTGGATATTCTACGTGTCCCTGAAATGTAAGTGATTTGCAGACTCTCAAATGTTTTTATGTTGGGCACATGGGAATGGGATAGATTAATCAACCCATCAAATAAAAAATGTGTTGTTTATTTGTGTTGGCCACCATAGGGAAAACTGCCCAGGGCTATGCAGAGAAGCAGTTGTAGGTAGGATGTGTGAGAGTCTATATTAGGTACAGTAGAGCAAAATGAGGACAACAGGGCAAGATAATGGCAGTAACACTTTATATCGGTGTTGCCCAACCTGCAGCAATTATTTGTTGAAATAAAATTCCCAGTATCCACTGAAGCCTGGTTGGGGGTACTAGTAGTTGTAGCTCATGAAACATAGGATGGACATTTCTGCTTTATATAAAACAGTGGACACCTTAAAAACTGTTCTTCCCTGAGCCCTATAGCTACTTAACAACTCTTGGTGACTATTCAGTAATTGCCATTTTCATCTGACTTGGCAGTGATAGGAAGTTTTTAAATGGATGTTTTAGATATATATTTTTAAACAGTAAAAGAAACAAGGATAATAAACTAACTTGCTTTTTCCCCCCAAAATAGTGGTCTAAACTTCATAGATTTGATGGTCCGGCAAGGAAATATTGACAATCCTCCAAAAACACCGCTGGTTCCTGGTTTTGAGCTTTCTGGGATTGTTGAAGCAATTGGAGGAAATGTTACTGGCTTTGAGGTAAATGATTGTTTACTTTATGAAATCAGAATATTTGGAAATGCCATTCATTTGATGTTTAGTGTGACTGGGACAAGCTTTTCCAAGGGTTGAGGCCAAGAGCTGTATTCTTTTGGATAGAGCTATTTAGGGTTATATGTACATGCAATGGTAAATTGACAAAAACATTACAGATAATTATGTGGAAAACGTTTTAGATTTTTTTTACGTATATGTGCTAAAACTAAGTTAATATATGCATTTTCTTTTTGTATTGCATTGCTTTCTTTCAGCCTATCCTGACTGTCCAATACATTCAAAGCCTGCTAATTTAGGTTATTTAATTACAGGTACAAAATTTGTGGCATCATTATCCATATCAACCACTCATTAACTGGTCTATTCAAAAAAATAAATGTGATCGTTTGCTGTGAGTTACTAAGCATAGAGCAAACTTTGTATGCACTTACTTTACCTCATGCTCTATTTGAATGGTAGTTTTTTTATAGACTTACAAGCAATTTATTCTAACTGCAGGCAGTTCATCATTTGTTAACTTAGGTGTATCATTTTTCAAAAGACTAAAGCAGCATTGCCTACAGTTTAGACTACAAGCCCACAGGACAAACAGGTCATATTTCTTGAAATGTACCTGCTATAAATGTATTTCTTTCTTATTTGCTTCTCTACTTGCCACGGTAGTGAGAAATCTGATAAAAGAGAAAAACAGGCTTGGAAGCTTTTATCACTCAGAAGCTGGCATCTATTGAGACATAAGAAATGTTTCACAATGTCGGGGTGGGTCCAGTGATCCATTTTAAGATTTTGAAATCCACAGGCACCAAAAATGAGTTTTAGTGTGCACATATGCATCATTGGTGCATAGTCTGTTGATCCAAATTATTTGCGTAATTTTTGTGTTCTCTACGGAACACCATTTATAGCATATGGTGTTACTACTTTTTTGTTTAATCCCTTACTATGACTAATGCTAGATGAAGGGTTCGCCTACTAGCAGAAAATCTAGATTCATGTTAGTCCCAAAATTATCTAGGAATTATGGTGCATGAGCATTATTAAGCGGGGTTCTCAAAAAGTAAAAAGTAAATGGGAATTCTCTCCAAATCTCACCCTAACAGGGCTTTAACCTGCAAAAAATGTAGATAGTATGTTGTCAGCAAGCAAGGTGAAATTGTATCTAGGTCACACAACAGGAAAATGCATTGCCGAGCAATTATATTTTCACAAAGCATCAACCTGACTGATACCAACAAGGAAAGGGTTACGTTTCCAACGACAATGGCCTGCCCTAGGGGTCCATACACATTTTGGGAATGACTGGTTTAGAGGGGACATTTGGTGAGTGTGGTGGTTTGTACCTTCAATAGATTAATTGGACATCTAAATATTTGTTTCCTAGTCATGACTTACATGGAGTTACAGCTAATCACCATCCCCACCATGATGTTACACACTATTCTGAAACACAAAATATTACATAAGGCATTACAGTTGGTAGGCATACATCATACACTGCAACTCAAAATATTAATGGAGCTGACACTCTATATAATCCTCCCCCAAATTTTTGAAGCACAGGTGTTAGAAGCATGAAAAAAAATGTAACCAGGGGGTTGCAGGTAGGACTTTAGCATACAGGGATATACGGTATGCAAGTTTGTAGGTCGGGTTTTACTACTTTACTTTACTACTTTACTACATTTTTCAACAGTTTTTTTCTGTCCCTGCCCACTTCTTCTGATGATGTCACTTTCAATGTGCAGCTACAGCACTTTCTGTTGATGGTGGTGAGTGGGTCGCTGATCAGGTTCGGGTAGTGGGTCCAAGCAGTAAAAATGCAGGTTGTGCGTCCATGTGTGGGTCACGGCTCTGGGTCAGGTCCAGGTTTCAAAAATTGGTTTCATGCAGGACTCTAAAAGGTAGTACCATCTAGGGGGGTCTGCACTACCATTGCAGGAGTGTGTGGATAATAGGTTATGTGGCTGCAAAGGAGCAGATTTAAAAGCATTGTTTATTAACATTTCCATTGTTTTAGAAAATGCTTTTTAATGCCTCTGCTAGCCATTAATTATATAACAGAGCATTCATAAATTGTCAGTATTCCACCCTTTTGTCCTTAAAACTTCCTTCTTTATGTGAAGACTTTGCTAAGTCATTTCTGCTTCCGTAAGCATCATGCAGTGCTCTACATTTTAAATAGTGTCCTACATTTCATATGTCTTCCTCATTTATGTTTTTCATCAGTTGCTAATCAGATCCTACCTTTCAGACAGAAACTGATGAAAAACCAGTGGTTGTTTTAGCAAAAATGTGAGTTATGCATACTGTGTGATTAGACTTGGATCAGAGTTGTACCACACCAATGAGATCTGATGAAAGCTGCTATTTTGAATGAGGTCTTAGGGTAATTTCACATGGTGTGACCTTCCAGCAGTGATTAAATGTAGAGGGAACCTGCCAAAAATGTAAATATCTGCTTCCTGTAATGGAGGTTACACTACTTTGTACCCGTGATCTTTAAACGCTGCAGCTCTTTTATGTGAGTAGACATAATCTATTGTTAATCATTTGCTTCTATGAGTATTTGATGGGTCTACTTTGACTATAGTTGAGTCAGACTTGTAGCGTATGTCTTTTTTGGTCCAGCTGCTATGAGCTTTTAAATCAAAGATTCCTTTTTCTGCACTTTTCACCTAGCAAGGGAACACAGATGTACAACAAAAATAGATCTAGACTCCAATCTGATGCATGTCTTTAATGAAAGCTACTCCTCTTCTACTGCCTCCTGAAGCCTAACCAACTGAGTTGTGCACCACACTATTGACTCAGTAGCCAAAGCATCAATAATTGTCAGTATAATCTTTAAAGGAGAACTAGAACATAGCTGTTCAATTCTGTTCATTGTGGGATTTTGTATCACCCCAAGGCAATTTCAGCCCTTTAGCCGTGAAAATCTGTGCCACTGAAGATGTCCCTCATCTTCTTTTCTGCTAATTCATAACAAATGCTCCATTCTGTTTTCAGTTAATTGAGCTTAGGGACAAAACATATAGAATATGAATAAGTCACAAAACAGATTAGGAATTAAAGGGGTTGTTCACATTTAAATTAACTTTTAGTATGGCGTATAGAGCAATATTCTTAGGCAATTTGCAAATGGTTTTAATTTTTTATTATTTGAGTTTTTTATTCAACAGCTCTCCAGTTAGCAATTTCAGCAATCCGAATGCTAGGGTCCAATTTACCTTAGCAACCATGCACTGATTTGTATAAGAGACAGGAATATCAATAAGAGACAGGGATATGAATAGGAGAGGCACTGAATTGAAAGATAGGAAATTATTTTCCATTTCTGTATTTTATTTCGTTATTTTGTAATGTGTATCATCGACAACTTTTGCATTTATTGAACTCTTGTTTATTGATGCAATGTGATTCATGTAACAAATGCTTCTATACATATCTTGACAATTTTATTTCAATAAACACATTTTTTGAATACAAAAAAAAAGAAAGATAGGAAATAAAAAGTAGCAGTAACAATAAATGTGTAGCCTTAAAGAGCATTTGTTTTTTTAGATGGGGTCAGTGACCCCAATTTGAAAGCTGGAAAGGGTCAGAAGAAGAAGAAGGCAAATAATTCAAAAACTATAAAAAAGAAAAAATGAAGGCCAGTTGTAAGGTTGCTTAGAATTAGCCATTCTATAACATGCTAAAAGTTAACTTAAAAACCACCCTTTTAGTTCAGATCCTTTTTACATCGCAGCTCAGAAACCAGTGCAAGTTGCATACAAAGATGCTCTCTAGACTGGTGCAATAAGTTCAATATATGAAAGACATGACATGATGACATTTCTAGCCATATTATTTCAAGGCTTCAGTTCACAGAACACAGTGCACTACTGATTAGAGACACAGTTGACTGTGTTATTCCAGATGAAGCTGTGATGGGGAACTGCTTGATTGGCATCGTTTAAAGGAGAAGGAAAGCCACTATCACTTGGGGTGCCAAAAGTTAGGCATCCCCAAGAGATTAAAAGCACTTACCTGATACCCCGGGCTGGTGCTCCCGTGTCAGCGAGAAACATTGAGTGCTTCTGCTTCTTCTCTCTTCAAAATTCCCGGGGCTGATGCATGCACAGTTGAGTGAAGTTCACTTTTCACTCAGCTGCACAGAAGAAGAAGGTATCAGGTAAGTGAATACAATTACTGGGGTGCGCCTAACTTTTGGCACCTCTCAGTGGCGGATGACTTTCCATCTCCTTTAATGCATATTTGTTGAGGATATTTGTTATAGAGGCCATTGCATGGCTGCATACCCATTAAATGTTGTTGGTAGATTTACTAAAAGCTGCTGAGGTACAGCTCCATCATTTACTTTGCATGGTGCATAGAGAACCACAGGGAGACCTGTAATAAAATTCTGCTTATCAGCTAAGAGCCATTCTGGCTACTTAAGACCAGAGGGTGTACATCCTACTTCTCCATTCAGCATTTGTTATGTGTGGATTAGTGGCAATGACTCTTAGGTATGCTAGATAGATTGGTTCCCTAGGGGCCAAATAATGGTAATGTTTCTTTTCTTAAGGCTCCTTTTAATTAGGGATTACTTAATGCATGCCGGCATTCGCCTTTTAATAAGGAGACTTGTAAAATATGCTGAATTTTGCTAAAAATATAATCATTATTAAACCAAGCTCAACCAAACTCCCATCCACAATTTCAACTTATTTATTAATACATTTATTAGCAAGAGACTCGATAAAATCAAGCGAAAACTCGAATCGTACAATTTTTCCAGATTTAATGCCTGAATTGCTCAATTTTGTAGGGTTATAGCGTGAAAACCCCAAATTTTTCAGATTATCGGACAACGCCTAACACAGATCACAATATCTTAATTTTTATTCGAATTTTTATAATTGTAAAAGGGACATCTGTCATTGACTTCCACATCACCTTGGCAGGTTTCAGATGGCGGATTTTTGGATTTGGACTTTTAACAGTTTAGGGGTATAATAAATCTTGAAAAATGTGAGTTTTTTCCCCCACTTTTAAACCTCAACCAGAAAAATCGAGGTTTAGTAAATAACCCCCTAGGTGTGTGTTTTAAAAGTCTTCCTTCAAAGGGAAGGCATTGAAGGAAGGGAACTGTTTATGTTGATTTTTCTGACATAAAATGTTCATTTAATCACCAATACTAAGTTAAGTACATGCTACTTTGCAAAAAGGAAATGTCTCATGTAAAACACGGAGGCCAAATATTTGCTGAGAAATAATTCTCACTATACTGTACATAATAGAGATTAGAGAGAGTGACACTCTTAATTCTTTTACATTCATTTGGTTTATTTAAATAAACTTAGTGGCAGTAAAACTGCTATAACTTTAAAGTTTACAAAGTATCTCTAATACGGTACTGCACCCCTCAATTTTTTGCCACCCATTTAATACAATGTATAACTAGAAAATATATTTCTATGTGATATTAAAGAATCAAGTTCTGTCATTTTTAATTGAAGTCTCACTTTCTGTGTTTGTATGCTGCTGTGATGTGGCAAGTCTTTCTCTCTCCATGGCAACAATGTCTGGAGAAGGGAATAAAGGGCTTGCACTGTGGGGCGGCAATTAACTGAGCAAGAACCAATATTAAACATTTCTCAGAAATAGTTGTAGTTAACTCATTGATTCCCAACACCAGTCCTCAAGAGATCCCATACTTGAATGCAAAGCAAAAACAATAACTATTGCTTCTACACAGAAGACATTTTCCACCACTTTTAAATATTTATATTTGAAATATTATTATTATTTTTATCCATGTGCCGTTTCCTGTTTGTTGGCAGAATAGCGATTTTGCCCCTGTCATTTTATAATCTCACACAATAATGTCCTACTGTGCTTTATATTAGAGACTCCTTTATTCTCTCAGCAAATACAATTTTAATAAAAAATACATTGTACATTGTATTTAGAATTACAGTATGATTATATCATTGTATTTTTCTTTAGAGATAAATTACACAGGAGATTTTGTAGGTGTCGTATTGATAGACCGCATCCTACAAGTCAGATGTAGTTGTTGGAATGGGTCAAAATATAATGGCACTGATAGAAAAATCTGATGTGGAAACTACATAGAAGATTTGCTATCTGATGTGACAGAATGGGAACACTGACTGCTGCCTCTGCATCTGACAAGATTAAGGGGGTTATTTACTAAAATCTGATTTTAGCTCATTTTTTAAATAAACAAAGCTTGACCAAACTCCCATCAACGATTTTGCCTTATTTATCATTAAAATAACTTGAATAAATTGGATTGGGGAAAAACTAGATAAAAATTGAGGGAAAACCTGCAGTAGAGTCTGTTTGGAAGGCAGGAATAACTGAGCGGCACAGAGCACAACTATACTGAAAAAAATGTATATACATGATAGATAAAGATATACAGTATGATATATATATATATATATATATATATATATATATATACACATACACACACACATATATACACATATATATATACACATATACATATATATATATATATATATATATATATATATATATATATATATATATATATATATATATATATATGAAGCATGCATTTGGACGAAAATACCACTGAAAGTCATTTTATGCAATTCACTGCGGTGTTTGCCCACTGTGTCTAAGGCTGTAAATGAGACCTATTGACTTTTGAATGTAGATGCATGCGCCACACAAAACAGCTGTGTATTATTACAGCAGGTGGGATCAAATGTTTTAGCATCCTACAAAAACACATGCTGTTGTGTCCTGTTGCATCAAAAGATTTTGTGGGTCAGATAAAGTTTGACCCGCAAAATCTGATCAAAATCCCCCGTGTAGTTCAGCTCTAAGCGTTCAGGAAAACTAATTCCTACTGTGTTAGGTTAATCAGTCTGAATATTAGGATGTTTTCTATGGTAAACTGAGGTGTGTAACCGCACAAGCTCACTGTTTCTAGTCTATTTGCATTGGATCAATCTTTAGCATGTAATTACAAATAAATTATGAAAAAACAGGATGAAATGTAATAATAGGTTAATGAAACAGTGATGTGGTATATTTTACTTTCTATTAAATATTTTGAACCTACCATGTAAGGAGAATATGTTTTAAAATGTCTGGAGATTGATGTCCTACTCTGCATTCCCAGCATCAACATATTTGCTTTGAGAAGGTTTTCTATAAAAACAAACATTCAGATAAAAGGACACATGAAAGCAGAGTTCGGACATTAGTGTCTCTGGTTGTTGCACCCCTTTGCATCGTTTGGCTGTGAGTGTGATTTGGTAGTTGTAGCCCAACTCCTGCAAGGAGTGGAATGATAGATCTCACTATATAGCACAGAAAGCACGTCTGACCCAACAAGTAAACCTAGTAAAATATACAGTACTGAAATCAAAGCAGCTTGTACTAGATATGTTCTATACATTCTCAGATTAAAGAGGGGTGTTGGTAAGTCTGCCCTATGCAATAGCTGCAGTAGCTGCAAAGATTTCCCAGTGGTTCAAGTGATCCACAGCAGTTTACTATAGAATAACTGTAGTATGCGTTCCTTTTCATACTGTGTTATGTCTTGGAAGCTTGTAATAGCTGAAGACACAAGGGAATTGTATACTTATTGGTGTAACTTAAATTCTGATTCTTTAGCATTAAGGAGTGGTTCTATGGATGTGGGGAGGAATTTCATCCGAAAAGGCTCCATTTTTCAGTGTGCATTTCTTACCACAAGGAATTAAAAGAAACGTTCCCAAACCTGTGCATTTCTATCCCAGATAGGTGACCGTGTTATGGCTTTTACCAACTACAATGCGTGGGCAGAGGTTGTGTGCACACCCGCAGAGTTTGTCTACAATATCCCCGATGACATGAGCTTCTCTGAAGCTGCCTCTTTTCCAATGAACTTTGTTACGGCCTACATGATGCTGTTTGAAGTGGCCAATCTCAGAGAAGGAATGTCTGTTCTGGTCCATTCTGCTGGTGGTGGAGTGGTAAGTTATTTGTCTTTTTATCCATTTAAGGCTTCCTGATTCAACATACTCAATGATTTTTGAGCGGGTCAATACAGTTCTTCTTAACATAAAATACCTACACCTAGAAACAAGAAGAGCAGGGTATTATATAAACTATTTTCCTTTTTTAAAATTCATCACCAATGGACATTTTTCCATTGGATTCCTATGGCCATTAAACTTTCTTCGGATCTGCGGATCTGTCAGAGATTCTAATGTCATTATTGTAGTATAATATAGTATAAGTTTTGTGTATAGCAAGCAACATCATTTTGAAGAGAGTCTGTGAATGTAATTATCATATAATTTGTTATGGCTGTTACTTTGGTTTATCATATCAATCATTCCCAGTGTTGTGAACGGCACAATCTTGTAATTCCAGAGCAGCTACTGTATATACAGCCAGGCAAATCCAAGTTTAATTGACCTAAATCAGCTGTGTGTGCCAGTAAATCAATATATGTTGACGTGTTATAACTCATGCATTGAATTTGATTTTTTTAACTGTAACACATATAAACTCTGTATAACCTGTTATATGTATATCCTTACAAAAGTTACTTGGCGATGTCACTTATGATTTTACATAGATGTGTATTGGCAATATAAGGATATAAAATATGATTGGAGAGGCCCATTTCTGATTTTAGTGGTTTTAGAAACCATGTAAAAAAAGGTTTCTCTAAAACCACGTATTCCAAAAAATTTATTAAAACAGCGTTATATAAAAAGCATGAACGAATAGAAATATGGAACTAATACAAATACTAATGTAAAGTCATCCTCAAATTTTTCATACAAAGACAAAACAAAAACCACTAAAAGCTTGAATTAGAAAATGACAAATCCCATTGACAGCTAAATGACATTGACAGCATTAAAAATGGTGCAGTTTTGTCTTGTTTTGTTTAATAAATTATTATTTTTTTATGGTTTTGTGCAATTAATATAATCCACAATTTTTTGGGCTAAAAAAAATACGATTCTAGGAAAAGAAAAAATTACTTACGTTAGTAAATCGGCCCCATAGTGTCGAGGGCAATTCTGTCTCCTTACTCCCTCCCAATGCCAAGTTTATTAAAGAGACAGTATAGAAGAAAATATAAATTGAGGGGCTTTTGGATTACACTGTAATATTGTGATGCAGGACAGCAAAAGAGCAAGTAGCGACTTTGTGCTGATATAGGGAGTGGGGTGGAACAATTTGTGAGTCTGAAAATATGCTGGTTATGGAATGACACATTTCTAGTTTTCCTTATTCATTTGGGCTTATGTAGAAAAGGTGCATGAAACCTAATATGAACTTCCAAACCTAAATATACATATTTTATACAGGCATACATGATTGCACAGTTTCAAAGGAAACCATGATAATCTGCCTGGGACTCATAGGAACCATTTCACACAACCTTGTTCCATTGTGAATTGATGGATAGTGCAAACTCTTTGGGCAGCAAAAGGACCAAGATTCCATCACTTTACAATGGAAAAAGTCAGGGAGAGCTTGCATGGCTATGAGCCTAAAGGTGGCCATAGATGCAAAGATCCGCTTGTTTGGCGAAAAATGTCGGCACTCTCCACACACGGTCCGAATCGATAGGATCTTTGCGTCTATGGCCACCTTACGGCTAATGCCACAGGGCTGATTCTTGCCTGCTGAATAACACATGCCAAGAATATGTCCCACCGCTGGTATCAGCCTCCCCCTGAGACACACATAATGCCCCTTGTGGCATTAGCCTTAAGAGTTTTGTGAAATAATTTAAGAGTAAGAGGCAGATTATCATGGTTTCCTTTTAATACGGGGAATCATTTATATCCATTTTTTCATAAGCCCAACTGAATGAGCTCAAGTCAAAGGGTATTTTTTCACTTTAATAATAGTTGCACAGTATAGCAGATTTGGGCTTGTGTGTAGTCATTTAAAACTTTGCACAAAATACTGGCATCTGGTGGCCCTTAATAGAATGGTAATTGTGCACAGTGGTAGCATCCATTGGCAATCTCACAAGTAAGTTTGTAATCTTTACACTCCTGCAGGAGGCAAACGTTAGAGGCCGTGTGTGATGGACATTAATGCATTAATGTTTCCAACAGTAACAGATTTACTATGTCTCTAATGCAATTATCTTACTAATTCCTGCAATGAAATCATTTTTTTTTTATGTTATACGACTTTAGTATGGTCCTTAAACTGAAGGCAAAGGAATTCTAAAAGTATATTAACTAAAATGGTTTTGTATTGATGAACAAATAAGTTACTTTGTGCCACAGTTATTCAATAAATATGAATAGGGTAGTTGTATATTAAGGGGAGCTATAATAAACACCCCCAGCACCCTGAGGTAGCTTTCCCCATGGCACACCCTTAACCCCCCCTTGTTTACCTTTTTGGCACTCCTGCAGGGTTGAGGAGGGGGGGGTTATTAGTGCAAAGAGTATAATTGCCCTGCAGATATTCCAGTTAAAAAACTGAATTTCACCTCATAAATTTATAATGAGCAACTTTTTGCCACCCCTGGTAACCTGTGGTTCTCACCTTGCCTTAAGGCTGGAATTCCCCTGACTATAGCAACAATGAACCTGTATGTTCTAAGGAGTCACGTAAAAAAAAGGAAAATGGTCTCATTTCTTGTAGATGTGTGCTGAAAGTATTGGGAAGCAGGCTGTGGTCTGAGCGGTAAATGAAGTGGACCGTAGTAACGTCATCATGTTTTGCTTAAGGAACCCTGCAAATTAGTACAGGTATGGGACCTGTTATCCAGAATGCTCAGGACCTGCGGATTTCCATATAAGGGGTCTTTCTGTAATTTGGTTTGCCATACCTTAAATCTCCTAAAAATAATTTAAACAGTTAAAACCCAATAGGATTGTTTTGTCTTCAATTATTGATTATATCTTAGCTGGGATCAAGTACAAAAAAAGGAAATCCTTTTTGAAATGTAACTTATTTGGAAGATGGCCTTCCCCTAATTTGAGCTTACTGGATAACTGGTTTTCTGATAATGGATCCCATACTTGTGTATATATATTATACATTTTAATGTTATTTTAAAATATAATGGAAAGGGAAGACAGACATTTTAATGATTTACTATTTTGGAATAACCATAGTAAACCCTCTTAAATACTTATCTTTATTTATCACATAATAAATGAATATAATTATTGGTATGATGTGAAAACAAAAAAAAAAGGGCCCAATGTTTTTCTCTTCAATATTTTTACATTAACTCATGCACCTTATCATAGCCAAATCATATCTTACAATGGCATTTTTGTTGCCTAATTTTAGGCCTAATGACGCTTGTTTGTGTCACTTGCAAATGAATCATCATTTTAGAGCATTAAATACTACTGCAGTTTGGTAATTGTGGTTATTCATTTTACTAAACTCACATATTTATGTTTTCCAGTGGATACAGAATTATAGAGCTTAACTGATATTAAAGCATATGAGATTTGCTTATTCCTGTTATATGGCCAGATGACTAATAGCAACTGAAAAGCTGTATTTTAGTCTTTGGTTTCATTTAATGAGGGAACCATGACATTCACCAATACTTGATGCAAACTGTAACCTTTTATGTCATATATATGTGATAGCAGCATGTCTGCTAACAGATCTGTCATAACAGTAGAAGCTGCTTTGAAACACCATATCTACAGAAAATCAAATAACAAAGCTAAGTTTACACTTTATGAGTCACATTAGACTTGCAGTGCAAATATGCAGTTTAATAACAGTTCTGACTCTAGTTACATAAAAATATACTTTAATTTAACTCTATATATGTTCTTTATGTGCAATAGATACTGAAAAATATGAGAACTTTCAACATTTTCCATTAAAATATGTTCTTGTCTGGACATTCCATCCTTCTGAGCCTGTAGCCTTTCTTTAAATGGGAACATTTCATTCCACTGTCATCTTTTTATTCCGTTTAATGATTTTTATAGGCACTGCTCTAATATTCAACGATTTGAATTTAGAAATATGAGAAGACATTCTCAAGTTCAACTACAGGAGAAAAAGCAATCACAGAAATTAGCTGAAACCAAATGGAAAGTATAAGCAAAGATATAAGTGGTTCTTATTTTCTTACAGATGAGTATTTGTTAGGATAGTCTTTCATGCAGCAATCTGCTTTTTTACGCATCTACCAATCAATCAGCCTGCCCACATGAATCCACTCACATTTCTGTAGGTCTTTTTCTACTGTATTTAGCAAATCTGTGAGAATATATTTATATTAAACTGCTCACTATAAGCATTTACATGTATCATGTCTACATATCTGTCTACTGTATTGGAGATGTTTTCCTCCTGCAGAGAGACACAGACAATTTATTTTTCTTAACAGCAACATTTTATTTTACATTGTGTTTTTGTGGATTTTTCATCAGTGGTAGGCTGTGGTAAACAGTTAACTCCAGGGAGAATGCATGTTATTGCAGCAAGTATGGCTGTTATTTTGCAGGCTTAGGAAAAGCCAGATAATCAGGTCCCTGGAGTGAATGGAGGAGAGCAGGGTGGGCCCTCCATTCCATACTCCATTTAGGGTTTTGCAATTGCCCAGCTAGGTAGAGGTATCTGTCTGATGAGCAGACACATAAAAGAGGTGTGGGACTACACCTCAATGTCCCTGACATAAAACTTTTTAAAAAGTTTTATCCATGATGAACTGTGTGCAGCCATATGGGAGTTATAGTTGCACAATGCACTTTAAGATGTATAACACTAAATAGTTAATGGAAAACTTTTACCCATACTGCACTGCTGGTAGTCACATGAGATTATAAATGATTGTTTTTGGTTGTTCCTTTTTACACTTGATAAAGGGCGTGGGCCCGAAACATGTTGTGTAACTCATTATCCCAATAAAGAACTTTGCAGACAAGTTGCTGCCCTGGATTTGTTCCACAACTACTGAATGCATTGAACTATTGGGTATTACACACAGAATACCTGTGGAAGAAGCCAACAAAGAAATTCGGTGAGCTTGCTCTGAATATTATATTTGCATCTTTTAGGGGGGTTATTTACTAAACTCTGAATGCAAAAATCACAAAAAAATTGTGGTTTTATTTATATAAAACCAGACTTTAAAAAAATCACAAATTTTTCAGAATTTATTAAACCCAGAGGATGGAAATGCTTTCTGAAAATCCGGCATCTCAGACCTGTCGAGGTTGTATATAAGTCAATGGGAGAAGTCCCATTGATTTTTTGATGTGCTCTGGGTTTCGGGCAATACCTCGAAGTTTTCGGGTGAAATTACAAATATAAACGCGAAAATCAAATTAAAAAGTCTGAAAAATTCGGCAATTTTTTTGGGAAAATGTAATAATAAATAATTGTAAAAAACCGAGCAGATTTGATTGGACTTTGTAGCAGAAAATATTGAAATAAATTTGCACTTTGATAAATAATCCACTAGGGGTATACAGAAGAGATATATGCCTGATCATAATCAGACAATTTGAAGGCTGTGTGTGCTGATACTTAAGTGGCCAAATTGAATATCTTAGGGCTCTAGCATCACATCCACTAAGAATGTCAATGTTATGCTTATAATGGTGTTCCAAGAGAAATATTAGCTAAATTAGCTGATGTATTAATATATGGAAATATAATTTCAGAGTTGTTTTTTTTTTAAATAATAATTGCCTATTTTTGGTTCATAATAAGGACAGTGGAAAATAATAAGGCTGCATAAGGCATCCATTAAGATCATCTAAGACATGCTTTCTCACATTAGCAGATGCAGAAAGCCTTAATCCGATTGGCAGCTTTTTTTGGGCTGCACTTTTTCAGTGTTGCAAAGTAACTGGCTTAGATATTTGGTTCAGATTGATCAATATATCCCACAATGTGACTCCATATTTATCACATTATTTGCCATATAATTCAGTAATATGTGCTGTATGAGTATTGTGGTGACAAAATAAGTTTGCTGCATTGGTGCTGATGGGCTGGTACAGTAAGCACTTATGTCTTTGGTACATATAGTGCAAAAACATGATCATTTGTCATGATTCAATTACCATTATTTCAGTCACTCCCATTGCACATGAGAAGAATTTACTCTGCTGACTTCCAGTCAAATATATCAGTCATTATTGGGGTGGAAACAAATATAAACAAGCTTATCTGCATTAAGAAGTCAGTTTGGTCATTATATTCTCTTTTCTAGATTACATATTTCAGAATTTATGTATGATTTATGCATGCTATATTGTAGTATGATATATATGATATATATCTGCAAATCACACTCCACATATACCAAAAGCCACGAGGAAATAGACCTCATTCTTTTACTTTTTATAGACAGATTTTCTGTTTAGACAAAGATTATGTTTCCAGAGACTTGATATCAGTCTCTTTCCACCAGTCTGCCAGCATTTGTCTTATACACCTGGCTGTAACCATTTCTTATGGAACTGCTTGGGATCCGATTCGTTTTGTGGAGCTGTTGGGTGAAGATGGGTCAGATGATTGGGCTTTTGCTACCAACAGTAAATAGCTGAGGATATGTATATGTGCTGTGAGCTGAATACCTCTTGGGAACATAAGACCTCTGTATCTTATACAACGTGGATGTATGCAGTCAACATTTGAGGATGTATTTATGCTAAATGAGCTTATTATTTTCCTTATAATTTCAGGGACAAGCGGTGGCACAGCTCTGTTCCACAATTCCCGATGTAAGAGTTTTTGGAACTGCTTCATCTTTTAAACATGAGGCTATTAAGAATTCTCTCACTCATCTTTTTGACAGAAATGCAGATTATGTCCAAGAAGTTAAAAGGTACGATACATATTTTTATTGATGCCTATTGTTATATATGTATAAAATGTGTTAATTTCTGTACAGTATTAAAGGGTAAGTGTAAGTGGTGAAGTTCAGGAAGGTGGAGGGAGGGCTTTCGAGGAGGCCCAGTTTTTTCTTAGGGAGAGGTCACACAGGGTGTTTTTAAAATGGCGTATCTGTGAGTTAATACACACAAAATGAAGCCTTACTGAAAATAAAAGAATGCACACTATAGCAAATCCCACAGGGAGAATGCAAGTTTTTTTTCTTGAAAAAGGATTTTTCTGTCATTTGGATCGCCATACCTTAAATATGTTAAAAATAATTTAAATAAACCCACTAGGGGTATCCAATATGGATTAATAATAACTTAGTTGGGATCAAGTGCAAGGTACTGTTTTATTATTACAGAGAAAAAGGAAATCCTTTTTAAAACTTAGATTTATTTACTTAAAATGCAAACCATGGGAGATGGCCTTCAATTAATTGGAGCTATTTAGATAACGAGTTTCCGGATTATGGATACAATACCTATATCACAGTCACACACACTGGGGTCAATTTAATCAGGGGCCAATTAACCTGCAAATTGAACCCAAAATTCCAGTGCTGCAAGGCAGCGATGATACTTTGTCCACTGTGCTGCTGTATTGTTTAGCTAAAGGCAGAGCAGTTAAATACAAAAGTGGTTAAATTATTTGGTAGCCTGTACTAATAATAACAACATTATTATATTAACTAGCTATAACATATAGAATTAAGAAAGTATATACAGGCATGGTGATCTCTCATTTGGAGACCCAATATCCAGAAAACACTAGACTATCAAGAATTGCTGTCATTTTTAAAGACAATTCAGTTTTTGGTTATTTTTTTCATTTTCTTTTTTAGTAAAAGGTTTATTTAAAGTTTAAATATTTTCAGTAGACTAGAGTTATGGCAATCCAAATGACAGAAAAAAACATTATCTGGAAACCTTCAGGTTCCAGGTGTATTGGATAAGATATAATTTACCTGTCTTTATACCATGTTGGATCTTGGTTGCAGCTAAGATATTGCATAAAATAAATAATTGTTACAGTTCCCTGTGTTTTTGGAGATGCTGGGAGGAATGCATGGTACTGAAAGTAAAGTCACAATATACTCCCTGTTCAAAGAAGCACTGTCACAACAAATTAGCAGTCCACAGAGAAGCCCTTCATATAATGAACGGCTACCAAAGGCTTCATCTCAGGGAAGGGAGGGGGTTTGTTTATACAGAGGTTTCCTTCGAAGACTGATTCATTTTGATTGTGCTCATACAAACAGGAAGAAAAATATTACTTTGTTTGCAATTTCCATTTTTGTCCTTTTTCAATTACAAAAAAATTTTCTACATTAAAACAATAGACAAAAATAGCTCTATTCATTGAATTAATGTTGAGAAATGGGGTAAGAATATTTAAGAATTTCAAAAAAACCCTGTCAGTTGCATAAAGTAATCTGTCATAGTATTTACTGATTTTATTTCCTTACTAGCTCAGTGGATTGACCTGCTTTCCTGCTTTTTGCTTTACAGAATCTCTCCTGATGGAGTAGACATTGTTCTAGACTGTTTATGTGGTGACAACACTGGAAAAGGCATTGGTCTGCTTAAACCACTGGGAACATATATATTATATGGTTAGTTCTGTCATCATATTTTGCAGTTGGCAATTGTAGTATTTCCTTGAAAAGTTCCCAGCTTTCAGTTTAATAATATCTTGTGAATCCTGGGTCCATTTTATCTGTTAGATCCTTGTGATCTGCTGAAAGTCATAGTGAACACATGTAGTGATATGCTAATTATCTGGGGTTATTTTCTGACCTTGAGTTTATGATATTTAACCCCACCAGCACCTATCCGCCAAGACTAGCTTGTTTTTCTTTTATATTTTTTTAAGTTGTGGGAGCAGTATTTACATATAGCAATGTATGCTTACAAGATGCACATCATTTTCATAAACTGTCAACCGCTGAAAATAATTGCCTGTAACATATAACATAGAAAAGAACTTTCATTTGAAGGTAACGTAGGGGGTTCTTCACAGTGAGGACAGTGAGGTTGTGGAATGCACTGCCGGGTGATGTTGTGATGGCTGATTCTATTAATGCTTTTTAGAATGGTTTGGATGATTTCTTGGACAGACATAATATAAAAGGCTATTGTGATACTAAACTCTATAGTTAGTATAGATATGGGTATATAGAATTTATGTGACTGAGGGGTGCGTGTATGGATGCTGGGATTTCATTTGGAGGGGTTGAACTTGATGGACTTTGTCTTTTTACATAGTTTATGCAACTAACTATGTAAAAAGATATTTATGGGAGTCTTGCAATGTTAAAACCACTAGACTTAATTATAAATGAATGGCAATGTTACAGAAAGATGCCAAACTTTTTTATTAACTTTGTGTTTTAGGCTCATCTAATATGGTAACCGGAGAAACTAAAAGCTTCTTCAGTTTTGCTAAATCGGTAAGACTTCATATTTCTTTGCTGTGACATATGTCCTTTAATCTTTTTCTTAGCACCCAGTAACAGTTTCAATTAAAGACATTTTTTGCCTTCTATTTAGATATGTGTTATGGAAATGTAAAGGGAAGAAGCAGTGACAAGATTTTGTCTTTTTTTCTGTAAAGTTGCTTCTTCCTGGTCATTATTCGTTTCCTCTACTTACCAAAGCTTTCCTCTGAGATTCCAATAAAAAAATAGATACAGTACATGGAACTAGTGGAGCAGATAATGACAGTGACAAGATTTGGGTTTCATAGCCAGAAACAGAATCTGTGCAGAACTGGCATCATGAATTGGTAGTAACGACCTGGGAAATCAGTTCAGACTTCACTGAATAACACTGAACAGATACACTGAATAACAGACCTGTGGTCAGGGCAGGTAGCAAAATAAACTCCAGAATCCAGGGACTGGTCCAGGCAGGTAACAGGGAAAGAAAGGCATATAAATCTCTATTAATGGAGGGCAGACTATTCATAATAGCAAAATAAGTCATAGGTGCAGGGTAAATCCCCTCCCCGTAGGAATAAAAAGGGGATACACAGTACCAAATGGTTCCTGCACAGTAACTAAATCAAGCAGAAGTGGTAATGCAAAAAAATAGAAAACCTCTTATACATATAGTTAATCAATGTAAAACAATGTTTACAGAATTATACATATCAAACATACCCACCCTGCCATAGCCTAAAGAAAGCTTACAACAAAGCAGATATTCAAGCCAATGAGAATTACCCAAACATTTCAGTGAAAAACTTTTATCAAGGGGAATTCAGCTTTTTGCTGAAACGAGTGAGCCCTCACAAGAGGGATGGCAACCCAACTCTTCAGTGTTTGCTTATAAAAAGGGGGAGAATCAAATATGTTAAGAAAGTAAATTAAACGGGTGGTTCACCTTCAAAGTTAACTTTTAGTATATTTTAGAATGGACAATTCTAAGCAACTAAAGTAACAAATGGGAATAACCATGATAATATTTATATTGTATTCAGTAGCCCCCTGCATAGATAGAAAAAAAGACAACAGTGCGGTATTGTAATCATTAGAATGCACCACAATTTGGAATTTTAGTATTGCAAGAGGCATACAGTTAAACAGCACCGTGGAAAACGACTGCAATCTGCATGAATGGGCTAATTTCTTATAGAGCTTTAGAGGACCCATGCTACATTCAGTCATTTCTCTTGGGTAGAAATTCTGCAGTTAATAGAGGGAAACAAGTAAACAGCAGAAATGTAGTGCAAAAAGGATTCGTTCTTTGCAGCTTCAGCTTTAACACTTGGACTCCTTTTATTACAGAGAAGGGAATAAAAATGTTGCTTGTGTGATATTGACCCAAATATATCAGTTGTACCTAAATCATGGAATTATGCAAAACATTGTCTCACTTTATGTTTCTAATTCAAATCATGCAGATGTATTCAACATTCTTCAACCTCTTTACATTTTTACAGTGGTGGCAAGTGGAAAAAGTAAATCCCATCAAGTTGTATGAAGAAAATAAAATAATGGCTGGCTTCTCCCTCTTAAACCTGCTTTTCAAACAAGGTCGTGCTGGTGTTATCAAGGGGGTGGTAGATAAACTTCTTGCACTGTATAACCAGAAGAAAATTAAGCCTTTGGTTGATTCATTATGGGCCTTGGAAGAGGTAGGGGAACTTTCCACCACATTAACAGTTGGAACTATTGAATGCAACGTCAAAGAGACTACATCCTTTATGCAATTAATGGTTTTAATTAAGGAGCTCTGTGTATTTGGTATAGAACACACCAGTGAGACAGGCTTGGTACTTGTTTGCTTAGCATATGCATGAATATTCAATTAGCACACAAAATTGCCTGTTCAGACAGTTTTACAGTGTGTCTAGTGTTGCAGCTACAGGAATAATCAGCAGCTTTACTCTGGATATCCGAGGCTTTGCAGACCCAGAAGGTGTATTTACAAGAGGCGAACCAGTGTAAATATGTTTTTCAGTATTGAGTGGAATAGAAGGGAAGCATGTGCAAAGCTGGTAAAGTTTTCATGGAAAGACATATGGGGGTATTGTAGGAAAAGTCTTGATTGGTTGCCCTTGTACACCTTCAAACACATAGTTGTTTTCAGATAGTTCACCAGAAATAACTTTTTCCAATTACTTTCTATATATGACTTTTTTTAAAAGTCATATCTAGAATGGCAAAAAAAGTCAGAATGCCAAAAACTTCAGAATTTTTAGTGTGAAAAATACTCAAATTTTTCAAGATTTATTATACCCTGAGGATGGAAAAAGTCAGAATCCGAAAATCCGGCATCTCAAACCTACAGAGGTTGTATATAAGCCAATGGGAGAAGTCCTTATCCTATTTGAAACGTTTCTATGGTCTGGGCAGTTTTGGACTTTTTGGGTAAAAGCCTGAAAAAAAATCTAGCAATTCGGGAAAAAACTCAGAAATGTACGATTTGGATTTGCACTTGATTTTATTGTGTTTGTCACCAATCCGATCATACTGTGCTTTTTAAATAATTAATAAGTTCACATTGTGGATTCTAGTATGGTCAGACTTTTTTTATTTAAATACTCTGATTTTGATAAATAAGGCCCTCATTTGCTACATTTCTTATCTTTGGCCTTGCTGAGCAGAATCCCAGAGTTTCATTAAAGGCAGCTGTTAGAATTGCTACAATAGTTGCTAATACTCCAGAGATGCTGAGGAGAAATGTATTAACTAATGTAACAAATTGTAACAGTTCAGAATCTGCTCCTGAATTACTGCTCTGCCAGACTCAAACACTAGAGACAGGAACCTTAAACTTTAAACTTAGATTTTGCAAAAATAAAATAAATAATGGGAAGTAATTGAAAAAAGTCTATTTCTGGGGAACAATCTGAAAACAAAGGGGGTTATTTACTAAGGTCCAAATACCCGAAATTCTATTTATTTTGTTATAATAGGCTTTTCAAAAAATCACAAATTTGTCAGAATTTATTAAAACCCGAGGGCTAAAAAGCCCGAATATAAAAACACGGCATCTCAAACCTGTCGAATGTTGCATAAACAGTCCCATTGACTTTTGGTTTTCGGGAAAATGTAACAATAAATAAGCATTAAAAAACCCGAGCGGATTAGATCGGAGTTTGTAGCAGCCGATATTGAGATAAATTCGGACCTTGATAAATAACCACCAAAGTGATCAAGTAGCATTTACATATTATATTTCAAGGATAGAAGCAGTAACTTAACATTCCTTAAAGCGATATGCCAGGGTATAGTTCATACTCCCAGTGCTCTGTTCCTGGCAAACGCCTTACTGTATTTTTCAAATAATATTTGGAATATTTTGATGTAAATAAAACACTTTTCTTAAATTCAATCTTGGTACCTCCTTTGAAATTGTATCAGAAAACACCAAATAAACACACAGTTGAGAAATATTACAACGTAGCACTGTTCTACTTTGCTAAACCTGGCATCTGTGCCGTCTTTGTTGCTGTTGTCACATGAACAAGGAATGAAAGAAGATTCAACCCACAGAGAGAAAAATGCTGAGTTATGCAACAGTCTCAGAATTATCACAATGCTCTTTTATTTAGCATATGAACAATAAAAGGAAGAGGCAGATTTGTCCATATCATAATACAAAGCTGAAAATAACCTGCCTCTGCACCAAAACTCCAGTGTATTATTTTATTGATCGAGAACCTACAAATAACCTTTTTCTTGACAACAGATGTCCTATGTTGTACGAGAAAGGTTTTCAGTCTTAAATCCTGTAGAGAAGCATAAATGGCATATGAACTAAACCCACTGTATTCTACAGAGCTTATAAGACACACAGCGAGCTACTAGTCACGGCTACAAAATAGACAACAGTGATAATTTTCTTTGCTAACACACTACGGGCCTATTTATTAGACCTCAAATTTATTTTTGTTGAGTTTTTAAAGGGGAAAACTAGAATTTTTAGAGGGGGGAAAAATGTGATTTTTTAATAGACTTATTATACCCCATGCTAACAATCTGAATCCAAAAATACTCCAGCTAAAACCTGTCGAAGTCATGTAAAAGACAATGCCAGATGTCCCTTTTACAATTTGAAGATGTTTCTTGACATCGTGATATGAACTGGTTTTTGTACGATAATCCGAAAGAGTCAATGTTTTCAGGCAACAACTCAAAAAATTCTAATTGTCACACAATTTTTCGAGACTTTTCCCACACAGAGTTTTTCAACTTGATTTTTTGATAAATGAGGTAAATTTGTGACTGGGAGTTAGGTTGACTTTGTAAAAATACGTAAAAATTTTATTAACTACCTCCCTATGTGTATTTTAGCTGAGGCAATTCTCAGTAATGTCAATGGCGGGGTATTTTTTTTTTAACATTTTGTAGCCACAAGTAACTGCTACTCGTAGCTCTGGAATTAGCAGTAGCAGCTACTCTTTGTGGCTACCATAGACAATACTAAGAATTGCTTCTGCTAAAACACATTAGCAACAGGGGCGATCCTGGCCCCTCCGCAGCCTGAGGCAGCAGCAGTTGCTGCTGCCCCCCCCTCCCCCGGAAATTCGCTCTTAAAGTACTAGGAGCAGCATTTTTCTATTTCGTAGCTCTAATAGTAGCTCTGTGTGTCTTCACCCTATCTGTTATCTGCTGTGTAACCTGTGCTTTTTCTGCTTTTTCATTTTGAATGATTAAACAGCAGCTTATTTTATATATGCTATAGTAGTTTTTCTGAAGCAAACCACAATTTCTACTGGTTCTGGGATGAATTTTAATTACTTTAAAACACTATAGTAAAATTATTTGGTGTTAGTTTCTATATGTAATAGATGTTATATGAACATTAAATGAATATTTAATGTTTATTATCTTGCAGTTAAGCCATGTTCAAATTATGTAGAGCTCTATTTACCTCCTTGTGTCTCTACTTTTATTTCAGTAGGCTGGTTGTTTTCTTGTATCTGCAATAATTAAGTATTTTCAGTAGGTGGAGAATTTGCTACACTTGATTGGACTTACCCAGCTGACACATTTCCAGTCTTGGTTTGGACAATTAAGGGTCATGGCACAAGGGTGATTTGTCATCCATAGTTAAATGTTCACTACCATGGACGACAAATCTCCAAAAAAAACAAAAAACCCTTGCCATTGAATAACATTATGATTTTTGCAGGTAAACAGTTACTCGTGGCAATTCGGATTTATTGCAGGAAAATCAAAGGGAGGCAATTTCTTGTGGTTAAGACATTTTACTTGCAGCGATCAAAATGCAGCAGCAAATCTCCCCATTTGCCATCACCATGAAAACATAATTTGAAAGTGTCATTAATGACTCATGCCTAGATAATGCCACTGAGCCAAATATCTTTTGGGAGTCTAAAACCTCAAAAGTTCTTATAGAAGCACCCTAAGTACATTTACAAAAAAATTTGGGGGGGTTGGGTTTAGAGCCCCTTTAATTGCAATTCAGAATTTATCTGCTGTGCACTGGGTGGTATAAATCTTTTCTTCTTTTCCCCCAGGTTAAAGAAGCAATGCAGAGAATCCATGATAGAGGGAATATTGGAAAACTTGTTCTGGACGTTGAAAAAGCTCCAACCCCTTTGGTTAGTGTCCAAAGAGATATGTTTTCATTATACAATGGCAATATAACTATAACTTGAATGTGGCAACATATCTAGAAGCTAGTCAAGTACCATGGCACGTTTTACAATTGTCTCCATCCATAATTATGGTTTGCATAAAAGAGAAATATAAATGATGGGTCTGTGACTCACCATAGCCCTCCTCCATTCATATTGATGCCAAATAGGAGTTACATTTTCAACATTCTGTTGTTCCTTAATATTGCGGACCCTGTGGATCCTGGATTCTGTGTCAGAGAACCTTCAGGAGCATCATGTAATTACACACCTACATTACAAACCAATTGCATTTCTGGGTCAATTTGGCTTGTGATATGCTTGAAGGGGTTGCTCGCCTTTAAATGAACTTTTAGTATGATGTATGATTTGCAATTGGTTTTTATTTTTTGAGTTATTTACTGTGCAGCTCTCTGCAATTTCAGCAATCTGGTTGCTAGGTTCCAAATTATCCTAGCGAACCATGCATTGATTTGAAAAGAAAAAAAAAAGACTGGGATATGAATAAGAGAGGGCCTGAATAGAAACATGAGTACCAAAAAGTAGCAACAACAATACATTTGTAGCCTTACAGAGCATTTGTTTTTTAGATGGGGTCAGTGACCCCCATTTGAAAGCTGGAAAGAATTAAAAAAAAAAACTATAAAAAATGAAGACCAATTGAAAAGTTGCCTAGAATTGGCCATTCTACTAAATACTACCTCTTTAACATGCATTGTCACAGACTCTATACAGTAGAGTATAATTTGGAAGCAGAACTAACCCTAACGTGAACACTGGTAAAAGTGCCAAATGTACAAGAACAGCCGTGCTTAGCAGTGTCTGAGGCATGTACCACATTCACCTGTGTTGTGTTATATAAGTGTGCAAATACACCACAGCATATCAGAACCAAAAACACGAAAGGGCCGATTCACTAAGGGTCGAATATCGAGGGTTAATTAACGCTCGATATTCGACTAGGAATTAAAATCCTTCGACTTCGAATATCGAAGTCGAAGGATTTAGCGCAGATAGTTTGATCGAACGATCGAAGGATAATTCCTTCGATCGAACAATAAAATCCTTTGAATCGAACGTTTCGAATGATTTTAATCCAACGATCGAAGGAATATCCTTAGATCAAAAAAAGTTAGCCAAGCCTATGGGGACTTCGCCTGGTCTGAGGTGGAGAAGGCAAGTCAAAGTAAAATCTGCATCTTAGTGAATTTGTGTAGTTATGTCACTTCGCCAGAGCGCAAATTCGCAAGGCGTTGGACTCTAGTGGTACTTCGCTCCCTATCTCCTTCGCTAGAAAACAGATCTATTTCAGGATCCTGGGAACCTATTTTGCTGTCCCCTTAGCCTTGAGAGACTGTGTGGGAGACATTCTTTCTCAGAGCCTCCAGTGGCTCAATGACAGAAGGCTGCCCCCAAATACTGTTATCTTAACTGGCTGGCTCTTCAGGGAAAGCTTTTTGTTCGGGGCAATGTGAGCTACTTAAACATCGCTGAAAGGTAGTGCCCGTGGGGCTGTTCCACTGACGAGACCGTGGAACATTTTCTAGTTGATTGCCCTGTAACAAAAACAGTGCGGTGTCAGTTGGCAGAGGTTCTGAAGGTGCCCCATATTAGGCAACTTTCTTATGCTGACACGGCCTATGGCATTTTGTCTACCCAGCACCCACTTGACAGAGGAACGATGTACCTGATAATATCAGTGATGAGGTACCATCTGTGGCAATGCCGCTGTAGGAAATCCTTTGGCCAAGAGGATGTTGTTATTGACCAGATAGTAAAGTCAGTGATTCCTGAAGGAGCGTGAGATCAAACACTGCACCTCAAATGCCTCAAAATGGAGGAATATAAATTTTTAAATGCCCTTGTCCTTCTCTTTGCCTTTAAGGAAGATTGTACCAACTATACTGGGGAAATTGCAATAGTAACATTTGAGTATTGTAGGTTGGTACCAGCACCTCAGTATTACGAATCTTCGCCTGCGTTAAGTCACTTCGCCCTTTAGTAAATTTGCCCCTATGGGTCCTTAGTTTATACATTTATTTATACAACTTTATTCTTGGTCTAAGCCATCCCACTGTTTATATAAGAGATGTTTAGTAAAGTACACTACTCAGCAGTTCAAAAATCTCTGGATTATAAAAAGAGAGTAGAGTGGGTTTACAGTAGGGCTTTGCAAAACAGTACAGTTTGTACATTCACACAAACAGCCTATTTTGCAAAGAAAATTTGCAAAGGTAGATGTGTTTTTTCAAAATCAGAACATGTTTGAGCTTTGATGACTCAGGGTGTTGTCATTGTGCTTACGGGGCCACCATCTGTTCTGTGCAGCACAGACACGGTAGTGCTTTCTTCCCAAATGAGATGGCCAGGAGTAATGTACCAAAAACATTAGCCAATATGCTTGTTAAAGAAATGTTTTGTACATAGCCATGTTGAAAACACTGTGCTTTTAGTGTTCTCCTAATAAGCTAAAATTATCCCTAATTATTTATGCTCTATATCTAAAAGTTTAAAGACGTTTGTGAATCTATACATAGCACAGATCAAGATTTTACGCAAATATTATAAAAACTAGGGCTCAGCTACACAGCAGTTCATACTGTATCTTTCCAAAACGAGAACAGAAACAGAAGTGAATCTGTACTTTATTATCTATAACTTATATTTTTTTATAATAAGCCTGCACTACTTATATTTATGTACGGAGTTAAATTTCCACAGGCTGAGTAAATTTAGGTAGGTGACTTTTAGGGGCACATTTACTAAGGGTCGAATATCGAGGGTGAATAAACCCTCGAATTCGACCCTCAAAGTAAAATCCTTCAAATTTGAATATCGAATATCAAAATTTGAAGGATTTAGCGCAAATACTACGACCGATCGAAGTAAAAATCTATGAAATCCTTCAAATCAAACAATTCAAAGGATTTTAATTGATCGATCGAAGGATTTTTCTTCGATAAAAAAACCTTAGAAAACTGATGGGAAAGGTAGGCTAACATTGTACCTCAGTAGGTTTAAACTGCTGACGTATGCAGTCGAAGTTTTTTATAAAGAGACAGTACTTCGATGGTTGAAATACACAAAAAAACCTTCGAAAGTTTTTTTCATTCGAATCCTTCACTCGAACTTAGTAAATGTGCCCCTTAATGTCTTGTTAAGAGTTGAGTGGGGTGCCTGGAAAGAGTATGGAGGGTTGCTCTACTTATACGGCTGGTTGAGTGTCCCCAAACTAATCTATGTATCCAGGCAGACTCATCTGAAGTGATTGGGTGTTATGTATTAATAGCAAGCAGTGATTTGGGTTTTAATTGGCTGGTTTTTCCATGATGTTAAGATTACTTTAGATGTCCTCAACAGGGTTGTTTGTGTAGGAAAAGTATTGGTAAAATATTTTATTAAATTTTTAATTCACTGACGTGAATGAAAGCCACATATATACATAGGAACTATTTATGCAATATACACTCTATAGAGAACTGTACAAAAGTGGCACGTGTAAAGTATGAAGTTTAAAGAAGCATTACAAATGTTATATGGGCCCCTTCTTATCAACCATCAATGCTAATGCCCCCGCTGGCTCATGCAGTATTAATTCCACAGCATTACACTCCTGGATAATTTTTTAACCCTGGTAACTATATAACTGATTATTAATAGCACAGACACCATTCCGTATTTATTATTATAATTCATTCTAGCTCCCTGTTTCATCTGTCATGCTCAAATTTGAGTCTACTCAAATACAACACACTAACCTTTCCCACACATTCCAGTTAGGCTGCATCCCGTGCTTACAACCTCTCTCCTGGTTAGGCTTTTTAGCATGCTCCTTTCTTTCCAAGTAAAACCACATTGCTTTGCACTACCCCCTGGCTATAGGACAGGCCTCATTCACCCTGTTAGTTCTGATCATGCAGTACCCCCATTTGCCTTCCCTCTCTTTGGCAGTTAGACCACCTCCCTCACTCTCTGATACCTGTTCATTGAAGAGGCCACATTTGTCTGTTATGCACTAAAGGTAGCCATAATAAAGAATACTACACTTCTTAGGTGAGAAACCTAAACTGGGCATCATTGCCCAGTTTGTCTGGAGAGTATTGGGTCAAATCTAGCTGATCATATGGCACCAGAACAGTGTTCAGATACCAACTGTGGAGGCCATTGTTTAGGTCCCATGCATAGGCCAGTAGGTTGTGAACTGCAGAACAAAGTCATCCAAACATGACTAACTATATCGAGGCAATATTATCTGGTCTGTGGCTATTCCCGGTCTGTTCCATTGACAGTGTTGCAACTGTTAGCTGTCTTCAGAGTTCCCAGGGAATATATGAGTTGACACACAACTGTGTCAGTAAAATGCTGTTGCAGGCTATTTTCTGTGTAGCTCTGCAAAACTCACCAAACTCACTGCAAATAGCAGTATAAGCAGCACTGGGCTAATGTCACTTGGAGACCACTTCCTAAACAGTTCTCAAAAAAGTGCCTCTAATGACATTTGCTTTGTGTCTGCAGTTTATTGCTAAGAGTATTCATAGGTCAAAGCTTACTTAAAGGCCAATGCCATCAAATATCAACCACTTAATCAATTGTTCTAGTTATGTTCTAAGTTGCTGAAAAAAGATTTGGCTTTCTGAAGCCATGATTTCTTATTTCTCCCAGTCTCCTAGATTTATAATGGACATCTAAAGATAGATATTCTGTAAATTTAGTTGATCCTGCCATAGATATAGGTTAATGATAACTTTTGAAACTATTAGGGACTAGAGACTGCCAGGAAACAAGGTAGTCCATGAAAACATATTAGTTGAGAAACAAATTAGTTTATTTTTCAAAAGCTACATAGGCACTTTTATTATTATTTTACAATTTACAATTATTTTTCCATCAATATCCCTTTAAATTGGTAAGATGAGTCTTTAACAATGATACTGTATATTGGTGTACTAACAGGACGGAACTGTCCCATAGTGATATATCCGCTGATACATATCATTTGCTGGTCTACTGCTTAAACTATATATTTACTTGCTTACTATGGGTTAATAAAATGTACATTTTTAATTTTTTTCGATTTTGTGGTATACAAGCTTTTCATTTGCTATTTCCTATATTTCTTTGCTTCTAGATGGCCAATGACAGCACCGAAACCAGTGAGGCAGGGGAAGAAGAAGAAGACCATGAATTAGACACTGAGAACAAGGAACGCATGCCTTTCATCCAGTGAGGATATCCTGAGAAAGTCTGATGAAAATTTCGGAATCTGGAAACTCTACTCTGTGCATCATTGAACAAACCTGCTGTAGTACAGTGTGTGTTGTATTTGTCTGCAGTCAGCTGAGCTCTAAGCTGTTGAACAATGTTGTTTTTGATGTGGCAGTAAATGTCTAGTTGGCAGCCTTTAGTGGGGCTGGCATGGCACAGAATAGGCTTACAGAGCCCGTGAACCACTCTCTGGATTCTTAAATCCTCTGCAATCAAAGGCCCTGAGAATCAAAATATTTAGGGGGTTATTAATCAATGGTCGAGTTGTGTTTTTCCAAAAAATTAGTTTTTCAAGGAATCTGGTAAAAGCCCGAATCTGAAAACACTCTAGCTAAAACCTGTCAAGATCAAGTCAATGGCAGAGGTCCCTTGAACCATTTGAAGATGTTTTTAGCCTTCGTGATTTTCTGATTTTTTTCAGTGGTTTGCGCTAGAAACCTGAGCTATTCAAGTTGTTGTTTTTTTAAATCAGATTTTTGAGTCCCTCCCCATGATTGCATTCACTCAAGTTTTTTACATTCTAGTTTTTTCATAAATAAGCAAACATTCAAGTTGTGAGTTTGAGGTAAAAAAAACAAAACTCACAAACTCGACCTCTGATAAATAACTCCCATAACGTGTTAACTGGAAAATTCCAGGTTTAGATTCAGTGGTAGCAAAAGCTAATGGCTGCTACTGGTGGCTTACATTCCAACTAAATGTTGTCAATAAGCAGAACTGCCATTATAACTAAGTGCCAATCCCTGTTCAGTATTACTGTGTTTCATATTGTGATACACCCAGTGCACCCACTTCATACCCCAAATGAGTGAAACACTTCAGGACTTCAGAAAAAAAAAATCCTGTCTGAAAATTCTGAATTGCTTAATGCGACTAAGAGCCTTATAGCTTTTTTTTATTCTAATTGGATTATTACATTTTGTAAACCTCCAATCCACTGGAAGACAGGAGAATGAGTGTTAATTTGTATTACCAAGTTCAGTATCCTTATTATAACTAAGAACATAAATCAAACATTTGGGGGATTTTTGTACCAATTAACTGTACACTGCATCCACATGAGAAAATACCTCATTTAAAAGAATTAGCAGGGGGCAAGGTTATTCCACAGCTTTATTAATTACATTTAGCATCAACACCAATTCAGCTTGAATTACATTATTTTGGACTTAATACAACCAGTGGCGTTTTTCTGCTCCTTATTATCCTAGAAAAGAAAGTGCCGGATAACAAAGGAAATGATAAACAATATAATATATTAAAGTGTGGGATAAATCATCTACATATTACACACACACAAAATGTATGACTGCTCAGGACAATTGGACGCCATATGCTTAGATATTACATTTCGCATGAATTTCTTCATATAGGTTTCTTGATTTCTATTGGCAAAAGCTCATTTGATGATAAGCATTCCGCTGGCATTCATAGGGCCACACTACACCTTTTTAGAGCTGGTATATGAAACTATATACAGTACTAGTGAGTAATATTAATGTTACAATAATAATAAAAGTTGGTATGTTTGCACCAAGTTAGGGAACACTTAGCAACCAATGATATGTTATAGGTGACTATTAAATGCTTGCTAAGTGGCTGGAACAGGTTACTCAGCCTGGTGCAAAAATAAAAACTGAGCTCCGTGGTGTTTTCCTGTAAAATGCTATTAACAAGTCATACTCTTTTCGCGAAAACAGAAATAAAAGGTATCAAATATGCTCTCACCCCCCCCCCCGCTACAATAAAATTATTTTTTTTCAGGAAAAGAACATAAGATCAACAAATAAATACTTTAAAATAGAGTGTAATTCGGTGGAAAACATATACTCAAGTATACTTTAATATTCTTATAATAAGACAACACTCAAATGCTCAGAGGGTTTGTACCCAACACAAACCATTTATTCTACAATCAATGAAACAAAGTCAATTACTCCCAATTACTGCAGCCTATAACAGAATAGTACTACAGACTTATTTCACCTTTAGTCAAAGAAGAAGCCATTTTTGTCCAGGAGTATGTCTTGTATCTCAGATATTACAAAAAAAAATAAGATGTAAGGTATCCTGTGAAATTAAATGTGTGTGATGTTAAATATGGGATATTTGAGAGTATATGACCATGATTCCATTGCTAAAACATGCTTGCACTGCATCCAGTTATAACTAATGGGATATATTGGGGGGTGAGAGAAATCTCTTACGCTCTCAGAATATTTGTGAAATGTGTGTTTATGATCTAAAGTACCAAATTTTTAGCACTAATACCAAATGTATTTTGACCGTGCAGTATTAAATACTCTGTAAAACTCTGCTAAATCCATATGATGGCTCCACTGGCAATGACAGCTGAAACACGGGGTAGTAAATATTGTTGGCAGTACTTTTTGAAGAATGATAATTCCACAGAAATCCACAGAACATAATTAACCAGTGTGTTATAATGCTGGTGTGGTGGAACCATGTTTAGACCCTGACCCTTACTTTTCAGACAGAACAAGTCTAAAAGTATGTTCACTATTTTCATGGTTACACTGTATTCTTTTCACTAGCTGTTTTTCTCGGTTTGCCTTAATTCATTCTATATTACTCGATCCGCAACTGAAGCCAACGTGAAATAGAGTGAGACATTGTTTGATTGTGTTTGTTGCTATAGAGCTTTTGTTATCTTGTGCCTACAAAACTGTTTACATGAAAAATAACATGTATAAATTGATCAGCATAGCAATGTACAGTTGTACGTTAAGTTATTATGCAGAATTTCTCAGTTATTATAACAAGGCCTTACTTCGAGTGAGAGGGGTTGAATGATTGGGGTCACAGGGGACACACCATTTCCTTCTTTATTTGCTCTTTTAGTGCCAATTCCAACAGAAGAAAGAATCATTAGAAGATAGAGGTTGGGTTATTTCAATTGGTTTCTGGTACAGCACTCTACCTATCAATTATCAATTTCATTAATATTTTGAATTAAAGGGCTCATTAGATCACAAAAGCTAATACAAAGGGGCCGATTCACTAAGCTCGAGTGAAGGATTCGAATGAAAAATACTTCGAATTTCGAAGTATTTTTTGGGTACTTCGACCATCGAATGGGCTACTTCGACCTTCGACTACGACCTTCGACTTCGATTCGAACGATTCGAACGAAAAATCGTTCGACTATTCGACCATTTGATAGTCGAAGTACTTTCCCTTTAAAAAAAACTTCGACCCCCTACTTCGGCAGATAAAACCTACCGAAGTCAATGTTAGCCTATGGGAAAGGTCCCCATAGGCTTGCTAAACTTTTTTTGATCGAAGGATTTTCCTTCGATCGTTGGATTAAAATCCTTCGAATCGTTCGATTCGAAGGATTTAATCGTTCGATCGAACGAAAAATCCTTTGATCGATCGAACGTTTAGCGCTAAATCCTTCGACTTCGATATTCGAAGTCGAAGGATTTCAATTCGAGGGTCGAATTTCGAAGTATTTTTTACTTCGAAATTCGACCCTTAGTGAATCTGCCCCAAAGTGTGAGATGGTGCACATTTACATTTTATTTATGTATGTCTTTATATAGAGTTTCTGTGTACGTATTGCAGTACTTTTTTTATACAACAGTACAAATAAGCACAGACACAAGGGAACCCTGGAATAAACAATGGCCTTGTGGTATTACTTCCCTTTGGATGTTGCACCTTCACATGCATAAACATGAATTGCACCTAGTAAATCGCTTGCCAAAGACTTATCTGACGCAACATCTAGGGGGGTTATTTATTAAGGTTCAAGTTTGAAAATCCGGATTTTTCATGATTTATTATTCCCTGACCTTGGAAATAGATTGAATCGGAAAATACAAATCTAAAAAACTTGTCGAGGACATGTAGAAGTCAATGGCAGAGTTCCCTTGAACCATTTAAAGATGTTAAGAGCCTGAATGATGTTCCAGTTTTTTTCAGAGACTTTTGCCTGAAAACTTGAAAAGTTTCTTCCAGTGAAAAACTCGATTAATTCAAGTTTTTTTCCAGTGGAAAACTTGATTCATTCGAGTTTTCGGGTTTCGCATCTCGAACTCACAGAATCGAGTTTTTTTCTAAATAAGATACCATTCGAGTTGTTAGTTCATTTGAGGTATAAAAAACTAACATTCAACCTTTCATAATCCCCCTACAGTTACTATGGAACAAAAACTAAGAAAGAGCATAGCAACTTAAATGCAATTTGTCAGCACTGGTACCTATAATAGTGTACTGATATGGGTTCTGCCTCAAAGGATTAACAGCAGGAAATAAGTGACCTACTAAGTAAGATTCAAGAGGAAAAATTAAGCTGACATGAAAATATAAAATAAGTGCAGGAGGAAACCTTACCAATGGAACTCTTTAAATTGAGCAGATACAGTGTACGGTTGTGAACCTCACTCTGACCTGCTTCTCACTCTGCCTGCCTAGAGGTGGGGATTTTGGAGAACTACATTAAGTTAAAATTATCGGGGAGCAACTGATGGCACTCTTCACTGAAGAATATATTGGATGACAGTGTGTATATGGGGTCTGAAAACAATATAGATATATGGGTTATCATTTTGTGATCTGTGGATGAAAAAACAGCTGGATTACTGCAAAAGCCTCTGGCCATTTGATAGCCCCTATGTGGATTGTCAATCTACACTGAGGCTGTGTTTGGCAGTATGCCTGGTTTTTATACAACCAAAACTTGCCTCCAAGCCTGGAATTAAAAAAACAAGCTCCTGCTATGAGGCCACAGGGAGCAACAGCCAAGGGGTTGGAGATCAACATGTTGCTCACAAGCTACTGGTTGGGGATCACTGGTCTAGAACAACTCAGAAAAAAGTGAAATAGAATGTAGTCAACTGTCAGGGTTAACTGTCATAAAGAATCTCCTTTATTTATATAGCAAAATGTGA
The DNA here is from genome assembly GCF_017654675.1 of Xenopus laevis. Classification (NCBI taxonomy): domain Eukaryota; kingdom Metazoa; phylum Chordata; class Amphibia; order Anura; family Pipidae; genus Xenopus; species Xenopus laevis. Next base: position 47,053,669 of record NC_054377.1, on the reverse strand, counting down.
TTTGCCACTGCCACCATATTGAATTACTACACCACAGCCAGTCTGCATTAGTTTTGCAAGCAGACTGATCAGGATAGGGAAGTCAGTAATGCCTCATAAGGACAGCTTACATATTATGACTAGGGTTTACCAGGCGCTTGCCTGAAGCTGAAGCCACTCAGGAAGGGGTAATAGAGTCTCATCCACTTACTGTGTAGAAAGCAATACATTGCCTACTGATTTCTGCTATTATGTGAGGTAAATAATTAGGCTCTGCAAAGAGTACTAAAGTTGAAAAGATGAAAATTGTTGGGTTTTCTATTCTTTGCAAAAATTCCTTCTCTTTTTTTCTGAACAAAAACTGGCTGGTAATAGTTGGCATCCAAAAGGTCTCCAAAACACAAATACATAAGGAATGCTCTTTGATTAACCAAACATTGGCCATGTTTATAAAAGCCAGGAAGGGTCTGGATAGAATTAAGGGCCCCTTACATGGGCAGATATAAGCTGCTGGCAGTGTATGGGGCCCTCCGAAAGGCTTTCTTGATCAATATCTGGCCCAAAGTCGACCGGCCAGGTTTAAAAATCCCATTGTATTGAGGACCACATCAGTTTGTTGGTGCGATCCTTGATCCAACCACCTGTATCTCTCTATTACTCTTTGTAATACCGTTGTTGGGCCCTAGGGCCCACCCTCAGATCAGCCAGATATTGCCCATCTCAAGGAGGGCATATTAGAGAGAGATCAGTTTGTTTGGCGACCGCCGATAACTGACTGAAAGATTACGGTAAAAGAAAATTTCTATATGAGAGATTACTGTAATAAACAGAACATTTCTATATGCAGTGTTATTAGTGTAGTATCTCAGTTTGTCCTGAGTCCATTATTTTGTAATAAATTCATATATGATATCAAGGTTTGATGGTACTAAATTATGCTAAACAAGAGGTTCAAAGCAGGATGTTTCTGAATATATTGAAGGTTTCATTTTCATACATTCAACATCATATACTTGGGCAAATGAATACTTATGTACATTAAGTGGAATTGTGTTGGGCCTCCTTAAATGAAAAGGATAAATTACTTTACAACTCTAGACAGTCACTGTTTGATAATGCTAAGGTGAGATACTTGTGCTGTGAGGATAGGGTCTTTTCGTACAAAGGAAAAAAAAGAAAAGAATAAAAGGCTACTTTTTAAAGTGGAACAAAATAATTTTCACTCAAAGCAACACAAATGTGGAATGCTCTTGGTTATGTTGTTGTTGAGTGGTGTGAGGGACTACTTCAATAATGCAGGTCAGTGATACAAGGATATACACCAAAGGTTTGAACTTGATGAATAGTTGTCTTGCTTTAAAGCAAAGTACCTAAGCAACTTTGTAGATAGAAATAATTCTATCTACAAAGTTAATTATTAGCCTCCCTCTACTACAGTTACAACTTTGTGACCTGCAAATGAAAAATCCATCACCTATCCTGTGTACAAATTTAAAAAAAAAAAAAAAAAAAAAGCTTGACACTTTTTTTGGAGCTGCGTGTAAATTATTTAAACATAAAAAGTGAAGATCAACTGAATATTAAAATACTATCTGCATTATACTAACACCCCCACTGTATAAAATTGCAATTTTTTCCCCACAGACGGGTTTCCTGTTTAGAGAACGGATTTTTATTACCCAGCACCACCTACCATCTAATTTCTTGTTTTATGTCCCCTTTAACTTTTCTTCCCCCAGTATTAATTTGTTTTAGTAAATTATATAACACATATATATTTGAAAATTGTTCTATTGTAACATCTCCATTCCAAGTTAAAAAGACATTAGATATACAAGTGGGCAAGAAACTGCATGGTGAGCTGACTATATGGCCAAGATCATTATTATCTGTATATGTATTATAGGTATATATATGTATATAGGTTCATTACATTTTACGTAGTAGACCTATAACCTCTCTCACTAAGCAAAGCATATTATATTTATTTTACAGTTATATATAGGTGTACAAATGGATGAATACCCAGAAGGTACATTTGTGCATGGCACATTTGTTTGCAGTGCTAACATAAATAGATTACAATACCCCTTTCACATTAATCAGGTGATGCTAGAAAGATTGCTAATTGGAGCTTTTAACTGCTTAAATGAATAAACGTCCTCTACCTTCCCTACAAATTACTTAAGGGGTAAATGTTACATTTTCCTATTGGGATTTAGTTTTCACTTTTACCACTGTAAGCTGTATAATGCACTGCAACCTCTGCCCTAACTGTATGCAATAGTTACACATTTGAGGACTTGTATACGAATGCAAATGTTAGTGTGGTGTGCTAAATGAAACATAGCTGTGTCTGTATTTACTCGAATTATAAAAGTTAGTTTTTTCCCCAAACATGCTCCTTTCAATTCGGTGCACTTGTGGTGAGCGTCAATGCCCCTGCCTGGCCAGTTGCACATTAATACTGTTATTAATGCCAGATGCATTAATGCCCTAAGATTACACCATCACCAATATTAGCCAACACTTACACCTGATTTGCAGAAAGTGTTATTGCAACATTAAAAATGCATAGACTTTCCATACTTTATTGCATTGCAGGCATTTCTCAGTATAGTGTTTTCTAGCGGAATAATACACAGTAATAGAATTGTTTACACAGTATAACTGTACAAAGCTAAACATGCATAGCAATCTCACTTTTATACAGCTATACTTTCCTTATATTTTCTTTTAAAGGGCAAGTCAACCCCAAAATAGGAATGTGCATAATATAAGAAGACAGACTTTTTCGGATCATATGAAAACCAGCGCAGATCACAATGTCAAGAAACATCTGCCATTGACCTACATAAACTTAACAGGTTTTAGCTGGAGTATTTTTGGATTTTAAGTAGCTTTGGGGTATAAAATCTCTAAAAATGAGTTTTCCCCTTTAAAAACTCGACCAGAAGAAATAGAGGTTTAATAAATAGGCCTCAAAGTCTACTAAAAAGTGATAGGATTGTATCTTCTATCCTAGTTGGGGCCAAGTACAAGGCACATTTATATTTTTACAAAGCTAAAGGAAATCAATTTTAAAACAATTCAATTATTTAATTAAAATGGAGTCTGAGAAATGGCTTTCTGGATAACAGGTTTCCGGTTAACGGTTCCCATAGTGACATATGTCCTTTTTTTTAAACTGTACCTTCTAAATTTCTTTTCTTCCTAACTTTGCAGTTCTCAGTTCCTATCCCCACACAGAATACTTCATTACTGCTGCTATTGCATCCCAATACATTGACAATCCTGATTAATCCAAAAACCAATTAGATGATTACTATTATCAAGTTTGCTCTAGCCAAACTAAATAGATAAGGGGGGGGGGGGAAAATAGCAAGGTGTATGATTGCAGTCTCAATACTTCACTGGAGCAAGTGGGATATGGGATTATTCATATTCAAGTTATAATGAATGAAACCCCCTTTAAACTATTTATACCTAAATATAGGCTTGTACCATTATTAGAATTACTTTTAAAGTCTCACAATTACTGTAAAGATTATTCCTCTTTACCTCTGTGGTTGTTAAAGCAACTAATGGCAATTATCTGTGAATATCCACCTTTTATATAATTTAGATTAAAATTGAAACCAGGTGAAAAGTGGCTTGCGCAATAGTGATTCTCCTAAAAGTATATTATTACAATGTGGGTAACAAAAACCTTATCAACAGTGACCGGTTTTTCCATCAATGTTAAACACTTCAATTACAATTAATTCAAATTGAAATTGCTCGTTTAATAGTGATTCCCACAAGGGTAGTTACATAATATATGCAAACACCAACTTAACTAAAGCGAAATAACAAGGTTTAAAATATCACCACGCTGTGGTCTTATGAGATTTCAGATATAGCTCAGTATTTAAATTAAACTGTACCTAGCCAAAGCCATCCTTAAAGTTAAAGTTGGAAAATGAAAATACAGAAAGTGGAGATATCCCAAGAGGTTGCTAGCTTTTGTTTTTACTATCTAGGGATACCACAAAGAGGGAGAACGGCAGGACACCAAGGGCTGTGGTCTCGTTAGTTACCTTCCCTAGTACTCAGGAGAGAGCTATTTAACCTATAAAACCACAAACCCAAGGTACCTTGGAAAAGAAGATAGAAAAAGTGAAAATATATACACAAGTTTGGAGAGATATTCACCCCATTAGGCTGCTAAAAACTTAATTTGAATAAAACACAACCACCTACAATACCATTGCTGTTTACCTCAGAGCTTGATAATTATAAAGCTGAGATTGAATAAAAATAATAACAACAATTAGTGTGCTCTAACGCACATTTTGCTTTCCTCTTTCTCAAAGGGCAAATGGATTATGAGTCCTGCCATTTCGTTAAAATGTGTTTGGTATCCCTTAGCTCACACAGCATGGCCCTCTCACTCCAGCCCTGACATCATTTCCTTTCAGTTCTTACTGGCAAGCTTACATGTCAATCTATCATTAACCTCCCTCCCTCTGCTTTGTATGGCTTATAGCTTATAACTAGAATGCTGTAGTTCAAAATTGGACCAATCAGCTTGCTCTTATATTACTTCAAGGAGAAGCAACACAGGGTTGGTTTACTCTGTTACCATGGATATTGCAAACTATGGAGTGGCTGGAGCATTTAACCCAAAAGTTAAAAAAAACCCTACCCCCCCTACCCTACATAGACCCCCTCCCTCCTCCCCCCAGCCTAAGTGTTACCCCGGACAACTACCCCTTACCCCGTCTTGCAGATTCTGTCCAGCGGAGTTCACGGGCTTCTCTTCTCTTCTTCTCTTCGGTAGTCCTCAGAATGAGACCGTCAGATCGGCGCATGTGCAGTTGGAGCAATTGTCTAATGAAAACTTATGAAAATTGCCAAAGCACCGGTCTCATTACAAAGATTACCGAAGCCGCTGAAGATGGCACCCATGAACTCCGATGCCTGAATCTGCACAAAAGGGTAAGTAAAAGTTAGGGGTATTTGCCCAGGGTAACAGGCTGGGGGGAGGAGGGTGGGCCTATGTAAGGGAGGGTTTTTTAACTTTTGGGTTTGCTTCTCCTTTAAATGCTCCCCCCACTCCATAGTTTAGAACAAATTATCCTATCCTTTCACTGTGAAGTGTATACTGTATCTAATTTCCAGAGGGGTTACATCGTATATATCAGATTGCTTACCAGTCTAACTTTGAAATTTTTTTTGCAACCACATTAATTGTGAGATTTTATAAGTAATTTGAATATTGGTACATGCCTACATTTAAAGGGGAACTATTGTGAAAAGGAAATTTAATATAAGCTTTGTCATACTAAAATAATAAACTTTCTAAATGTAATCAATTAAAAATTCTGGCCTGTTACTGAAATGATCAAGTTACTCTTCACTCTCCTCCTGTCAGCATCTGTTTCTCTTCATTCTGTTTTCATACAGGAGTTGGGAGTCTGATTTTTGACTGACAGTCTAATACAGCCTCTATTTACCTAGATGATGTATTAGAGCTCACTTTTTCAAAATCTCCAGAAATTTTGTTTCCCTACACGCAGGGTTTGTGCCAAAGTCAGTTATTTTGTTGCATTTTGCTTGTGTTGGAGTTGGTAACTTGAGTTAGCTCATATCTGTGTTACGTACGGACTCCCAAACCCAGAACAAACCCCAAGGTCCCGGTCACGGCTCACTCTTCCACCTATAACTACCGCCTTTCTCTTTGGGAGGAGCCTTCCGCTACTCGGATGCCGCCAGACCTTAATGTGAGAGGACCAAGGAGAGAGTTCAGGGCAGACAAGGGAACTGTAAGTTTGCAACAGGAATGGAGAACAAGGAGCAAGGAGCATGGTCAAGGGACAGGTCAGTACAGCGTTGTCAGGGGACAGGCCGTGTCTATACCAATTAGGAGAAGCAGTACAATTACAGGAGACGAGAGAGTAGTCAAGGTCACAGGTCGGGTCAAACACACCGATATTGCAGTACAAAGCAGGATCCAAGAGAGTAGTCAGTACACGGCAAGGGTCAGGACAGGCAACAGATTAGACAAGGTCAGGGACAGGCAGGGTCAAGAACAGATCAGAAACAGAGGCGCATGTGCAAGCTATTATGCTCGCAAAGAAAGACTTCACTTCCGGGAGTGTGGCTGGGACCACTAGATCACCAGGTACTCTCACCATCTGCTAGGAAAGGGATATTCCTCCTATAAATACATTAGATCTAACTGTCCATGAAAATCTGACATCCAACTCCTGCATGAAGACAGAATGAAGAAGGAGGGATAATGAAGATGAACATGATTATTTCAGAAACAATTCAGAATTTTTAATTGATCACATTGAAAAGTTTCTTAGCTTGTAACCATAGCTATAATACAGTAATTATTTAATGACACTTTCATGCAACTAATAGTTACTAATTAAATGGGACTGACATATCTAGAGGAAAATTTTTGATAAAACTAAACTAAACTAAAGATAAGTGAGAGATTTGTAGTTTAAATGTCTTTAAAAAAGGGCAAGCTTTGCTGGTTTTATAGAGCTATAATCATTGTTAGTCTCATCTGTGATCTCTGTGTTCACTGCTAATTAATACTTTCAACGCAATGTTGACATACCTAGTTCTGCAATAGCACTTGCCTACCTCACATATACTGGCAACAACTATAAAGGAATTAGGATGATTTAAAAAGAACAATTCTTGATTATATTGCAATGGGTTGGCAAAAATGGTATTCTTCCAAGATTTCCTTTAGGCTTTAATTAAAAAATGCAACAACACACCACGTATTTACAGAAAAGGGTTAGATAAGGTGAGGCAAATTTTTTTTTTTGTTATTCATTGCAAACAAATATCAAGGCTGTTGCTAAGATGGAACAGAAAGTCAGCTCTTGTTGCTAAGCAACATTCTATCATTATCACTAGTTTCAATTTACCATCTGAATTTCTTCTAATAAAACATCTGGACTGAAGTCACTTACTGGAAGTGGTTAACTCCAATACAGAGAGGAAAACAAAGTCATGATTAATATTTTATGAGATTATTGCTTTGGTGTCCTGCAACAGAAAACCCTGGAGATTTGCGCATCCATTCCCTTGGTGATAGAGGTTTCATTTGTCATCTCAAAAGGTTATTTGTCATTTTTTTTACAACTCACCAACAGATGATCATAGCTGCGACACATAGAACAGTTTAGAGATAAGGCCATTTGGGACAACACATTTGCATTCTCTTATGAACAGGGATAATTCAGAGAACATCTCTACAAGTGATATGATGAAACCTATTTTGGGCAGAAGTAAAAACCCAATTCCTCGGTAATAATGTAGTTTGTTCAGGGATTAGGTGTTTTCAATTGGAGTAAAAGCTTCTCTTGCCTGTTTATACATCCAGCTTGTTCTCTTTGATGCTTTGTTTGTAATTCTCAAAATTTCAAGTTAAAGGGTGTATTATCTTATGTTAGTGCTCATTCAGAGAGCATTCTGTCTTGGGTCTGGCTGTGATCTGCACCTTGTGCCAGATAAAAAATATCAGGGTGGTCAGTGGGTGCAGGCCAGATCTGTTATCTCTCTCTCTAACTTTCTCAACTAAGACTCATTTTCTTGGTATATAGCTTCCATATTCCATCAATTTCTGCTTTTCAGCAGAAATTTAGTAACTAGTGTCAGGTTTACTGCAGGTCTCATACATAGCAACCAGCCATCCGTTGGCTTACTGCATTTATAATCTTAATTTTATGTTGTGATGGGTTATCAGACTTTAAACAAATGTTGTCCCCACTGCTAAGGTTTGGTTTTCCTGAAAATTTGGTGCAGAAAATGGGTGGGATCTAAAGGACGTGGACATGACCACCCATCTCCTGGCCCAAAAACCAAAAACATCTGCTGCCTATGACTTAAATTATCATGAGTATTTTTGGGCAAATCATGAAGAAAGTCCATAGTTTCTGGATATGTGCGTATACGAGTTCAAAGTGGAATTTTACACTTTGCAAATTGCAGTTGCTAAACGTAGTTATAGACCACATTGTAAGCATAGTTTACACAAAAATGGTAACCAAGGGTTCTGCTCACTGATTAAATAGCTTATGCCTGTTCAAAGTTTTCATGAATAGTGCTAACTGTACCTGAAATAAACATCCCTTAGTGTTGTAATTTCTTTATGGAAATGGAATTTCCTAAGTAAATACCATGCACTACACGCCAAGTCTTACCACTGCAATTACTATATAGCATGTATAGATAAATAGACAGACAGGTTGATAGGTAGGCAGTTATGCAGGTAGGTAGATATGAACCTTTCTTGATTTGCCTTAAAATTACCATAGTGGTAGTTTTTCCTTCACTCTGCTTTTCCTGCAGAGGGAGCACCCCCCCACCCATGTTAACTCATTAATGCTACAGAGACATGCAACTAGGTGTTTATTTAGTAAGGGTTTACTTTGGCCATGTCCACTTACTTAACAAATCTTTGGGAGATAGGAAGGAATTTAACACACAAAGGCAAAGGCAACATGTGCATCAGCATAATGTCATGAATGGGGTTCTCTTAACTCACGCATGCACTTGAATGTATGAGTAAATGCCTGTGCGTAAGGACAGTTACTCATAAGTAAGCTGCACGGAGGTGTGTCAGGATGTGTTGTGGAGGCATTTTGATGCATTCTATGCACAAAAAGCAGTGGAAGCATCAGGAGATCAATATTTTCTACATAGTTTGTACTCATGGGGCTGTGATAACCAACAAATGCAGCTGAGACTCTGCATGTTCAGTACAACCTACATAAAAACTAATGGGCTCTGTTAACTCATTCCCATGTGTTGCAATGCATCCTGAAACACCAGTAAGCATCCATTATCTCTTACTATTTTCATTCTCTTTGGTAAAGTACTAACAAACTCTGCTAGCTCAAGCCAAAGTCTATAAAAGAGAGAGCAAGATAGCCTTTTATCTCCACTCCAGCTGGACCTGATGAGCTATACAGTTAGCAGGAATTATTAGGCAAACCTGCTTCCAGCTTACCAAATATCTGTAAAAAAACCTTTTGGAGATGTACCAACGCTACACAACTTTTCAAGCTGCTGTCTTTTATATGTTGTCACAATTACGGTACTTCTGACTGCACGTGACTTTAGATGTGGCTATCAATGGTCACTAACTCAGTATTTCACTCACTTTGCACACCGGTTAGACTAACGCACCAGCACCCTAAAGACCAACCAACACCCACAAAACTTATATAAACCTTTCTGCCACCACTTTCATACTTACATTCTCTTGTTTAAGTATCCTGTACATAAACTGCGCTGCCATGTTTCTCAAAATTAAGTAATTAATATGGCTGATTCACAGTCTCATGTGCCAAGATAATACTACATGTTATTCTCTCTCGTGCGCTGGTTTTAATATGTAACCATGTAGCATACAAGTGAAGAGTTCATCTCCATCCTGCTCCCAATCTCAAATCTCTCTTCTGCATTTGCACCACTACGCTGATAGGATCTAATGTGCATGAGCCCAGTCTTGGTCTTTCTCAGACCCTGCTGGATTATGGGTCATGCAGAAAAAGAAGTTAGTGATCAGCAATCAATGGTTAATCAATATACACACTGACTAGCATTTCCTTTCTGCATGCAGAGGGTTAAGCACACTTTCTGACTAGGGTTGTTTAGAGCATCAAAGACAAACTTGTTAAATGTTATATTTAATATTATAAAAGGTATAACAGTGCAAACTAACAAAATATGTTACAAAATAGGCATACATATACAAAAAGTTTATAAAATAAATATAGACTTTAGAAAAGCTGACTCTCAAAGATTTCCGGGGCATCGGGTAACTGAACACACCCCCTCCCTCAGGAATGGAAGGGGGTATGGTCTAGCAGGACACAGCTTGAGTTTTTTATGACCTCCTGTGAGTAGGAACTGGACCAGAAATATATTAATCATAACTCCTTACAGGAACAAGGTAGAGAAAAGATATAATATGCGGTGGTCATATTTCTTCCTACTGGGTCAATAGATACCAAATATCAATACTGTGTGACCTGCTCCTGCCAGATATTCCCATCTGATAAACCAAGAGCAAAACCTAGCCATGGTTGGACTGTTTTGAAAGCTGATGTAGAATTGAATCCATAACCAGTTTTTCATACTGTTGGTACAACAGGTATGTTTTCTGGGATGATAAATATGTTAGAGAATATGTTTTAGTGTTGGCTCCACATCACCTTTGAAGGGTCTTTCTGTGAACTCTAACTTCTCCTTCCATGGGCTCCCCCCCCCCGCATGGAATGGCTCTTATTGGTCAGTTATCAGCAGGGCACCACAGGCCATGATCCCTTTCCACATTGCTGACTTCAGACCTTACTGAGCAGAGAGGCTTGTAAACTATCTGTTTCTGGTACAAATAGCTTATTTCATGATACCTTGACCTGCTTTATTAATGTTTAAAAGCCTGTGTCATGACATATGTTAATAAAAAGAAAGTAGGTAAAATGGCCATGGCACTTTTCAGGAGCTATTGGTATAGTACCTTACATATTAAGGAAAAAATAAATGATATATATATTTTCTTTTGCTGAGTCCAATTAATGTTTTTATTATGAGCAAAATGTTTTTCAGAGACTTGAACTGAATTGACTACTGCCTTGTTCTTAACATATCCAGCTCTCTGTCCCTCTGTGCTAAACATCCCTTGTAAAAACTGCCAGTACTTCCTATGTCCACTGAAGATACATGGGTAAAAGAGATGCATTCATTCAGTGAAAACTGACTGCATGAGAAAAGCAAAAAATATGACAGCACAAATAAAAATGTAAGAAGAGAGTGAGGAACAAGAAGTTACCTTGTGCTCTTAGCCAAGTAAAGTATTTAACACATTCATAAGCAAGGAGCAGAGCCAGTGTCAGAGCTGACGTGAAGCAGCTCTATTTGAGTTGGTCTCATTAGTTTAGTGTTGCTTCCCTACTACTTACATTAGGAGCCCTGTAAAATAAGCATGGCACAGGCTGGACTTCTCATTTGGCTCTTCTTTACCATACTTCTATTGGATCTGACATGCACACAATCTGCCAAATTAAAGACACAGAAGGACCACAGATCTAAGGAGAAAGGTGAGTATATGCAGCAAAGTAAAGATGCAGAGATAAATATATTCTGTAGATAAATAGATAGATGACAGATTGTTCATACATTGTGGCTGTTTAATATATTGAACATTCTTGTTGATGTATGCGCTTAATATGGAAAAACAATAATATCTATTGTCAATTTATTTATTTGTTGGATAAGGTAACTACCAGTTTCAGCAACATTAAACCATAAGACCGTTCTTTGTTGAACTGGTAAATCCTGTATATTAGTGCAGTGTCTTTATTCACTGTTTACAGAGACATTATTATAAATAAGGGGCAGTACATGTATGCTAAGATATGTTTACATTTTTTTTTACATATTTTGTATTCATATTTTATCCTTACAATGTAAAAGTGCATCAACGTCTTTTTCATTTATCCAAAAGATGCTCAACTGCTCTGGTACAAGCAAATGAATTTATAAGATACAAAAAAAAGTGAATATAAGCATAAATACTTTTTAAAGATATGACTTAGGACCAAGGGATTTATTTTAGAGTTAAATACAGAAGCATCATAGGTTGTAATATTTCCTTTTAAAGTGAGTTCAGGACCAAGATAGGTGCACCAAATAGAGTTATAAACGTGTATAAGCTAGCCATTAATGATCATTATAAATGATAACCATGCAAAATATGTTGGTGCTATATAAATACATCTTAATAATGATATATCTTGAGCCTAAGATGAGCCTTTCTTAAATTAACAATGGAAAGATAAGATTCTTGCAAAACTCATGTGTTTGTCTGTTTTTTAAAGATGGTGATCTGAAGACACAAATTGACAAGCTGTGGCGAGAGATTAATTCTCTGAAGGAAATGCAGGCATTACAGACAGGTAGGAGCATAAATATTATTCAGAGGGACCATTAACCTGTCCTTATAGGGGACGTGCTGTGTCTTTGTTGTTTCTAAATGTTTTCTGGTCAACTAATACTGGGTTAGTGCATTTACCCATAGCAATTATCTTTGATCTTTTGCAGGCAGAATAATGAAAGCAAATTTATGATTGGTTGCTGTAGGTAACTGCCTTGTATCTTTGTTGCTGATTGGTTGCTATCAGCAACATCACTAGTGATGTTTTTCCCCAATGTTAATAAATACGCCCCTAAATCTAGACTTGTTGCTCAGTATGGTCCTAGCTGATGTAGCTAGATCAAATAGTCTGTTACTCCTATTACTTATAGCAAGCTTATCATGTTTTGAGCAACATTTAGCATTTGTTAAAATATATTTGATAATTCTAAAAAGTCCTGTATTCAAAATGTAAATGCAAATATGCAAATGAGTATTGTTTCTGCAACAGTAAATTGTAGATTTATAATCTGCTCTACAAACAACAAACATAACTGAATTGATACATAAATGTGATATATTTTCCTTTTGCAAATGTAAAAAATGTAAAAGCAAAATTTATATAAAAAAAAAACAGATTCACAGCCCAACCGTTCTTTCATTAAGATGAGACTCTTAATTATTTTTCATGGTTCTGAAACACCGTTTCATGCCTTTGTAGGAGAAACACATATTCAGGTTGCTCAGTACAGAGAAATTATTTTACCCCTTACAGTAGATCTCTGTCCAGCAAAAACATTTCAGTAACCACTTGAAGAAAGGAGGATTATGTACTTTCAGTGAATCTTTCATGAATTTCAGTACAGATTCTTTCCATTGGTTATTTACCCAGGCCAGACTTGATGCTACATGTTCTTTGTGTTGGCTCTGAAATAGCTAAATCACAGTATATAAAAGTCCTTCAGAATTTCATATATTCAGCCCAAACTTGTTTTATGTTGTCAATGTGGCCTCCAAATATAGTTCTGCATATCAGGTAATTTATAGGAGCCACATTAGAGATATTATGTAATATCTACACTGCATATAAGTCTTCATTCAGTGCTATGTTTAGAGTTTTTAATTTTACCTAGGAAGACTTAAGCTGGCCATAGATGTAAAGATTTTTAAAAGATCCGATCGTCATTGTGCGACCGTGATTATCTTGAAATGATTGTACGAATTGTCCATCAACTAAATAGAACATTTCAGTCGATATTGCCAGGAAAACAAAGGGTAGCTGCCTGCTTGGCCCTGCAAACATAGATAAATTGCACTGGGACCGATATATGATTTTTTAAACCTGGCCGACCAATTTTCTGACAGATGTCGGCAGAAAAATCATAAGATGTACGATCATTCGAATCCCACTAACCGCACGATAATTTCAATGGATTAGTCGGACTTTGCTAAAATCGGTAGTTCGTCAAGAAAAATCTTTGCGTCTATGGGGGCCTTAAGACTACTGATCTGTAATATTTTGAAGTATTTAAATGGAAAATAGAGTGTATGTATATCAAAAGTCAAATTTTAGAGCTATGTGAGCTTTTTTAAACCTTGAATGAACTCACAACTCGAAGGGTTTCTGATTTAAGAAAAAGCTCAAAAGGAAAAAACTTGAATCAGCAAGTTGGGGGTTTACAACCAAAAACTCGAATTGGAACCCACCAAAAAATCCCCGAACATCATGAAAGCTATTAACTTCAAATGGTTCAAGGGACTTCTGCCATTGACTCCTACATGACCTTGACAGGTTTTTAGATGGTGTATTTTCATATTCAAATAAATCTTGAAAAACGTTGATCTTTTTTTAACCTGAAAAATCTATTTTTGACTCAAAAATCACCTTGAAAACTCGAATTTGTCATGGAAAGCATAACTCAGCCCTTAATAAATCTGCCCCTACATGTCCAAACTGGAGGGTCACCACTCCTGTTATTTCAGTAGTATTCTTCACAGCGAGATTCAGTAGCCCCTTAGTATAAAAATCCATGTGTATGGCCAAATCTGTTTAGGCAGAAGCCTAGTTTCTCTTCACTATATAATGAGTGAGTGTTCCCTGACTATAAGAGAGCTATACATTGTGTTGTGTGGTATTTGCAGCCCTTGGCTGCTTCCCGCCCAATTTTTTGTTAATTGGTTTATTATATATTAGTACTTGGATTCACCTCCCATGCAATTCATTCCTCATACTGGCATATATATATGATTGCCAACTAGGTTAACAACCAAGGCCTTCACCAATGTTTGTGACATTACACCAAAATTGTTTCTAATGGAAAGCTCATACAATATGAATACACTATATTCCTGCATTAAAACTAAAACTATTTCCCCTAACAGTGGTAAATAAATGTTTTCACATTTATGTGTTATTCTCAAACTTTACCATGTCTCACTGAAGCAAACTACATTTAAAGGACCAGTAACATCAAAAAATTAAATTGAAATTAAAAAATAATAAAAATATAATGCAGTGTTGACCTGCACTGGTAAAACTTTTGTGTTTGCTTCAGAAACACTACCATTGTTTATATAAATGAGCTGCTGTGTAGCCATGGGGGTAGTCATTCAAAGGAGAAAAGGCTCAAGTTACAAAGCAGATAGCAGATAAGCTCTGTAGAACATAATGTTATCTGTTATCCACTATTTATCCTGTGCCATATAGCCTTTTTTTAATTTCCGTCATTGCTACACAGCAGCTTATTTATATGAACTATAGTAGTGTTTCTGAAGCAAACACATCAGTTTTACTAGTGCAGGGCAACAGTACATGATATTTTCATTACTGTAAAACACTTTAAAACACATAATTTTTTGGTGTTACTGTTCCTTTAAGTACTTCTCACATAGTTACATAGTTAAATTGGGTTGAGAAAAGACCAAAGTCCATCAAGTTCAACCCCTCCAAATAAAACCCAGCATCCATACACACACCCCTCCATACACTCACATAAATTATACATACCCATATCTATACTAATTATAGATTTTATTATCACAATAATAACAATAGCCTTCTAACAGCTTTAGAATACGTTTCTTGTATGTTAGCTTTTTAACTTCTATGGAACCACTGAACAGGATGACAAATGAGAAATATTATGATTTGAATAGGTTGATCATTTACTTATTTGTTAGCTTGCAATTATAATAATAATGTCTCATCTGATCTAGGTGTTTGTGCATATCTCACTGATCTGTTGTGACATTAACAGCCAAGCAATATGCAGATTAATCCAGTGGGAAAGAGTCTATGTTTACAGCCCAGCTATATCTTGCCATTTGGTAGTCTAACAAGTTATCTTCTGTTAACAGTCTGTCTGCGTGGTACCAAAATTCATAAAAAGTGTTACCTGTCATTTGAAGAAACCAAGCACTTCCATGAAGCTAATGAGGACTGCATAGCCAAAGGAGGAACCCTGGCAATTCCTAGAGATTCTGAGGAGAACAATGCTCTCCGGGACTATGGAAAGAAGAGCCTTCATGGTTCTGGAGAGTTTTGGCTAGGTATTAATGATATGGTAAATGAGGGAAAGTTTGTGGATGTTAATGGTGTTGCCATAACCTATTTCAATTGGGAACGCATACCTAAAGGGGGAAAGCGTAAAAATTGTGCTCTCCTGAATCAGGCTTCCCAAGGTAAATGGGTTGACGAAGTGTGTCGTAGTTTAAAGAAATATATCTGTGAGTTTATTATCCCTTGAATGCCTTTAGAGCAGCAATGAATTACAAATAATGAATATCTGTCGAGAACATAATAAATATTTAGCCCATATTTACCAACATGTATACCCTGACTAGGTGATACACAAGGAAACCATCTACATCTATTTGTGTGCTAAAAGTCACAAAAAATAATGAATCTTTTAAAATGTTAATGAGAATAAAACTGACCATGATTACAGAATAAAATATGTTAATGCTAGTTTGAGTGTAACGAAACCCTGAAAATGTTGTTTAACTGCAATGCTGTACAAGCCAGAAAAAGTATGACCAGTGCCTATATTGTACACAAAGGGAAATGATCTTTAATTTAAGAACAGTTAATTAAAAACTATATTTATTTAATTTAAAATGTTCTATCTCGAGTGGCCAAACTTTAGATTTTAAAAGTAAAATGTGTTTCTATTTTTGTTATTGTTTAATACTATATAAATATAGGAAATTAAGCATTCTATGAAATCCTCCTGTCTCAGTTGAATTATTTATTTGCAATTGGAACTATTGGAAAAATTAGTAAACACTTGCAAGAAACAAGTGGTTGCAGTAATATTGTATACAAATAGCAAGCAGGTAGTTAGCAGGTTGAGCTGAAATGGTTAATCTCCCACTAGCATTGACTGCAGGGTGCAAAGTGTAGACCAGCTGCCTTAATGAATCAAACACATTCAGGGGTATATTTATTAAAGAGTGAAGTTAGAGGTCACCACAGTCTGCTAGAGTGAAATTCTGCCACTCTCCATTAATTTCTATGTGATTTTTAAAAGAGTATTTATCAATGGGTGAAAGTGAAAGTTCATCCTTTGATAAAAACGCTTTCAAGATTTGTGGCGATCACTAACTTCACTCTTTGATAAATATACCCCTCAGTGCTTAGTCACTCAGAACCCAACTAGTTCTGATATATCTGCAACAAAGTACTGGAGAGCTTTAGGTAAATTCAACAGGTGCTCAAAAGTAAAACTTGGATAAGAAAATAAATATTTGCCAGATCAGTGTAGCAGCAGCATCAGGGAGATACACACAGAGCTCAGGAGATTCTGAATACAGCCACACAAATGGACTAGGACAGACAAAACTCAAGTCTCTACGCAAGTCTTTAGAATACTAATCCCCCTCTCACAACCTGTAGCTCAGGCAGTGCAATTAGGTGACCAAAATATATTTATAACTTACCCTCAAAGCTGATTGGTAAGCATTTTTGGAAGGATTACCTCTTCCATTGCTGGAGTAAACCACAAGGTATGAATTTCAAAAAGGTACATTACATTTCAAATATGGCCTTATTATCCAAAATGTTTGGGACCTGGGGTTTTTCTGTAATTTGAATCACCATACCTTAAGTCTACTAAACATTAAATAAACTCAATAGGAGTGTTTTGACACAGATATGATTACCTGCAGTTTAGTTAGGATCAAATACATGGTACATTTTAGTATCACAGAGAAATATAAAATAAAAATAATTATTTGCTTAAAATGGACTCTATGGGAGATGGTCTTCCCACAATTCAGACGCTTCTGGACATGAAGTTTCTTGTAACAGATGCCATACCTGTACCTCTTTGATAGAAGTCACAGGTTAAATAGTGGATAACAGATAACAACAATATGTTCTACAGAGCTTATCTGCTATTTGCTGTGTAACATGAAGCTTTTCTCCTTTGAATGTCTGCCCTCATTGCTACAGTGTCCTGTTGCCTTTGACTTAATTCTACTAGATACATAAAAAATGAGAATAACCTTATGGGGCATAGACAAGATTATATTGTTTACTAAAATATACCAACTGGATGTGACTTAACCTTATATTATATGAGATAATTGACTCAAAACATTTATGGAGGGCAAAAGGAACATCTGCACTACTCAATGAGTGGATGTGTCTTTCCCTTCTGTAGTTATGGTGCCATGGCTTTCACTTAACATGATAAAAGGGAGAATATCTGGACTATACGAGAATCAGAATCATGTGCAAATGAATCCTCCTACAGGCCAGGAGGGCATGAGAGAAAGACTTTTGCTTACTAAAATATATGCAACAGTAGGAAGCATTACAAGCTCCCCTATGTTCTTCCGGACCTACAGGCATAAATTATTTCAATTGTAAGTAATATACAGGTCATATTACACATGGAACGTACCAAAAAAAATCTAATCACAACCATCTGCCTGTGCCACCAAAAAGAAAGGAGTATCCTACTCCATAAGCTAATACAAACTTATTGGTCAATGGCATTCTCACACATAGGTACATTGCTTCAACCAAATATCTTGAAGGGGAACTATTGTGAAAATGAAATGAAAAGTTACTGCAGGTATTGGACCTGTTATCCAGAATGCCTGGGGTTTTCTGGATATGTGATCCTTCTGCAACGTATGAACAACATACATTAAGTTAACTAAATGATAATTCAAAAAATCTGGTATCAAGTACAAGGTACTGTTTTATTATTAAAGGAGAAAAATAATTTAAAATCAAAATTATTTGTTTGAAAGAGTCTATGGGAGATGGCCTTCCTGTACTTTGGAGCTTTCTGATAATGGATTTTCCAGATAATAATATAATCAGTTAATAATTCTGTTCTGTTAATTACAATAATTCTCTGAAATTAATCTTCACTATCTCTCTCTCTGTCTCTACATCTGTTTCACTGTATTCTCTCTTTTCATGCAGGTGTCTGATTTTGATTCACAGATCTAATGTATCTTTTTTTTTAGGGGGGGGGGGCTCCCATTCCTAGCAGATGAGCTAACTCAAATAACTGATTCCAGCACAAACAAAATACCTGAGTTTGGCACAAATCCTGCATGTAGTAGAGAGACTAAATTTCTGGTGATTTTAAAGAGCGAGCTCTAATACATCTTCTAGGCAAAAGGAGCCTCCAAAGGCTTAATTTGACCTAACTGTTAATCATTAATGACTCCTGCAAGAAGAAATGAAGAAGAGAGATAGATATTGGAAGGGGGATAGTGAAGGGTCATTTTAAAAATGTCTTATTTCAGTATTATGAAGCGTATATTTCATTTTAGCAATAGCCATTGCAAGGCCATGTTCCAAGCTAGAAAGTAATAATTGCTGAACTAAGCAATGTTATAAATTGGTACCATTTACAATACTGAGAGAATCTGGATACAATTCTTGCCAATACCCAGACAAGAGTAAGATGTAAGCCTGAATCGGATTTCCCTTTGTATAGGACACAAACAAACTTTTACAGACTTTGAAGTTATCTCAACTATGTTCCTCCTGATCTAACGTGTGACTCTTCTTACTAATATAATCCGCCTTGTAATATTTCTTTCAATTCAATGATGATGACTGAACAATAATGTACAGATGGCCAGAATCTATTAAAAAAAATACATGGACAAAAACACTTCTTTGATAAGGGAAAAGTCTGCTTCTATTTCAATCTTAGCAAGCCCAAAAAAACACTAAGGGGGTTATTTACTAAGCTCCGAATGACCGAAATTCCCTGAAATACGAAAAATTTGTGATTTTTTTGTGTTATAATAGACTTAAAAAAAAATCACACATTTTTCGGAATTTATTAAACCTTGAGGGCTAAAAAGCCCGAATATAAAACCACGGCATCTCAAACCTGTCGAGGTTGCATAAAAGTCAAATGGAACCATCCCATTGATTTTTGGTTGTGTCGGAGGTTTCGGACAATTTCACAATGTTTTCGGAGCATTCGGAGGAAAGAGTTTTCGGGGAGAATTCACATAAATCTTGGATTTTGTTAGGCGTGTCAGTGACAATGAACATGACCAGTGGGCTCTGTGCAGCTGTTGAGAAGATAAGCTTAGGAGTCTTTGCAAATCATCAAGCAAAAAATGAGAATCAATGTCATAGAAGTTGAAGTTTAGGGCTGATCATTAAATTCTGATGCAGAATGCACAGGTTTCAAAGCTACTGCTGTTTTCTCTGCTTGCATATTTCCACTGAAGAAAAAATCTCTACGATTCTCACCCTCCTGCTGCCGCCCATACATTCCCTGAGCTCACCTTTCAAGGAGTTCAGGGGGGTCCACCACACTAGTGCAGAGAGCACAATTGCACTCTATTGCACTAGAGCAGCTGAATTTCCAGTTTAAAAAATGGAAATTCAGCTCTTAAAGTTACGAGGAGTGGCTTTTTGCCTCATTGGCACAGCACACCTGCCTACCCACTAAAACCTGTACACGAAACACAGAAAGAAATCGTCAGCGATCGGTCTAACTCACACTGTGGTGTTGACCATCTGCCATAGACACTATTGTCCCAGCGCTAACACATTAGATAACAGATAACCCACATCGACCAGCTGCCGAAAACTATGAAAAGCCAATACACCAAAACCTGTGTTGTATACTTTTTGGGTTTAAATGCAGTTGTTTTTAGCAGTACATTTGGCAGTAGACCGAGTTCCATATGATATATGCCATGAATGTGTATCGTCTGAGCTTATGAAAGGTATAAAAGGCAGTTACAAGTTTCAGTTTTGCTCTACATAACCTTCTGTTCTTCACAGGCACATCATAGCCGTAAAACTGTTAACAAGTGTGAGTGATGGAATAATTTCCTAACATGTCTATGTGAATAGTTTATGGTATCTTAAGAATGTATTAACACATATGTGTGATAAAGATTGTGATTCAAGGATTTTATTGTGGTATTCAGGAATGCGAGAAATAAGGTAGCTAAGTAGACAGTGGAAAACCTGAAGAAGCTTTATTTCAAGGATTTATAGACAACATATGAAAGAGCTGACATCCAAGTACACCTGTGAATCCGGGAGGCATGTGAGCCATAATAGATTTTTATGGAATCCAGCCTATGCAAGGGTTCCATAGACTTATTTGCGTGCCAATCACTTTAATATATATGGTATGGGGGGAAAATAAACCCAATATATGTTAATACAGTTTTGAGGTAGAAAAACTATATGGTGATTACTTGAACATTTACTTGAATTAGCATTTCCATGTTCACTGGGGTTGGACTGTGGTTTGTGTGAAAGGATACATTTGTAACTGTAGAACTATCTTACCTTTTACCTTTTGTAAGTACCCATTGCACTTATTCTAGGCTTGCATCAACAGTTTTGTGACTTAAATACTCTCAGGATTGAGATAAACAAGATCCCCTATCTAGTCAATTCCTGGAAAGATCTCTTATTGATCTTGTCTTATTGATACTGAAATTCTTGCTTTTATGGAGTTATCATTATATTATTAGGATGTCCAAAATGCTCATTCAAACACTGTGGCTGAAAGACCATGGAATCTAAAGTCTTGTACAACTTGTTTTGAATGCTTAATTTTAGCTGCTAGTGCATCAAATATATCATTCTGGTCCACGGCTGTAGCAACTTTGTAAATGAACTCCTCCGATGATTCGAGACCCCGAAGCCCAAGGTTAACTCCACAGCCTGCAAGATAATAGAATATTCGATGAGATAAATGGTTTCTATAAGGGGGCACTGTCTTTTTATTTCCCTGTTACTTATTGTATGCACAGTACATCCACGTCGAAGGAGAGAGGAAATATTTAAAAATAATTCTAAGCACTGATATTTCTTCAATGTAAATTAGAAAACACTGTACATTCCCAAACTCAACTGTAAAGCATAAACAGTAGAATTAGCAAACTGTGGCATTTCCAATAAGTGAAAACTGAATTTACCATAGCTCACTGCACTGGATATTTGGGACAGTCTGAAGAGCAGTGGTAAACTCTGTTTTCAGCTTTTAATAAACATGCAAATATGCCTACAAAGTCCATAATGCATTTACAGTATGTATACTCTCATACTCAGTTACAGTATGTGCCTCAAAAAATAGAGGGGTTCTCTAAATCATAAAACACTTGGGTTATATGATAAAAGACAGTAGGGGTAATTTACCTAACAGAATACAAGGTGCAAAATGCAAAATGCAAAAAAGGGCTACAAACTGCATTCTGCTTTATACAAATAACCACAGGCCTTTGCACTTTGCAGCTTTGGAGCATTTAGTCCTGCGGCTAGCCCCCTTGAATAGATTTATGACTGTGGTAGGCAGGGGTGGGTGGAGGCACCTTAGTGCTTTAGCAATTGTGCATCAGGGAACTATATATGTCCCCTAATATGTTTGCCCAGATACTGTACAAGCAGGTATTTACATGTCCCCTGTATAAAGCAGACAACTTTGCCCCAGTTACTACACCAGGGCAAACTTAGAGGCATCTTTATTTGGTGATTTCTCTCTGATCACTGGTTTAACTTTATAAAGTAGACCATTGACTATGAAGGGACACCTGGTCAGGACACAACTTTATCCCCTGAACCCTCTTTTGTAGGTGGGTTCTAGGTGTAGGCTAGCAAATAATGGGGGTGACAGAGCCAGGGTTGTTGTCACAATAGCACAACATGGAAGGAGACTCCTGAAATAGTTTTTAAGGTCTTGCCTGCAAAACAAAAGTCTTGACCCACACACAATTTGAATGTAGCATTTTTTAGCATGGTGACCACAACAAAACTATAAAAAAGGGCTGCTGTTAAGTCAGTCAGTTAACAATCAATCAGGCATTTTATATTTACATTTACAATTCAATACTGCATTTTCCCAAAAAGTCTTACAGTACATCCATTTCTTCAGTTAGCAGAGAAATGCCCAAGCATCCCCCTAATCCACCAAACGCTTGCATTGTGTAATTTGTATAATGCATTACAGCACATGACACACTCAAATGTGTATTTACAGGCCAAAAACAGCCTTTCACAAGCAGTGAATGGTGGCTTCAATTCAGACTTAAAAAAAATCCACAACTAACTAATACAAGAGATGTTTTATAGCTTGATATGAATGTAAATAACTCCTTATTTAAAAGGGAGTTAAAAAGACTGTAGCTCATATAGCCAGAAGAGGGAGCTCGAGCATCTTACATGCAGTTTTATTACAGGATTTAATTAAACAGCGATACAAATACAAAGAACACATGAATCTGGCATCAACTCTACCAGCAGGAATTTAAAGGTCATAAACAAAATTAAGGGCAATAATGGAATAAATTCCCTTCTGTTAAATACTTGCTTGCTTAGGTTTTACTGCAATCCTCTGAGCAACAGAAGACAAACACATTACAGATATTGGGTATAATTCATTTAAAATAAACCATCATATTAAAAACCAATACTGTATGAACTGTGACTGACCTGTATCAAAGTTGAGAACACGAGCAGCTTCCCCTTCTAAAGTAACTGCTATATTTTCTCCTTCAATAAAAGCAGCAGTTACCCTTCTATGGGACAGCAGTATCTCAACCAGTCTTCTGCTGCACTGCAGGTGCGGAAGGGTTAAGTCACTCACTCTTGGCTCTATGTCGGTTTTGTAGGCATTAAAAGACTCATGAAATATGTTCTTCATGATCTGAAAGCAGGAAACAACTGTCAAGAAGCAATTTGCATTTTATACTGCCTGGAACAGATACAAATAGACTGTTATAGCTTTGTCTAATTGGTGAAATGCCATTTATCACTCCAGTGGATGTATTTCCACTGCTCCAGAGTCCAATGACAGTGACCTTTACACCCTTCCAACCAACAACAGGCATTGAGCATAGTGATGTTAGACTTGTGGGTGGCTACTCACCCTTAAAAGCCCCACACTCCCAATCAATAGATCTTGTTTGACGTTGCTTCGAGAGACGATTTGGAACTTAGCAGTGAGTGTTCTTCAAACTGAGGAAGTGTCATTTTAAACTGTGCAGCCAGATACTTTTAGCAATGTGGTGTACAGCTGTATACATGCTATAACAATAAAAGTAAATACAGTACAGGTATAGGATACGTTATCCAGAAATCCTTTATCCAGAAAGCTCAGAATGGCCGTCTCCCATACACTCCAAATATTCAAATAATCCAAATTTAAAAAAATGATTTCCTTTTTCGCTGTAATAATAAAACAGTATCTTGTACTTGAACTAAAATATAATGAATCCTTATTGGAAGCAAAACTAGCCCATTAATGTTTGCATTATTTTCTAGTAGACTTAAATGAATACTGTCATGGGAAAAAAAATTTTTTTTTCAAAATGAATCAGTTAATAGTGCTGCTCCAGCAGAATTCTGCACTGAAATACACATGACCAGTGGCAGCTGGGAAATTGACAAAATGTCTAGCCCCATGTCAGATTTCAAAATTGAATATAAAAAAATCTGTTTGCTCTTTTGAGAAATGGATTTCAGTGCAGAATTCTGCTGGAGTAGAAGCAGGAAAATGATCGCTCCATGGTGCTCACTGGAAGAATCCCAGCCGATGCAGTTTTCTCCTGATAGGAGCCCAGGGTGTAAGGTAAGTAAATGGTATCACTTGGGGGTGCCTAACTTTTGGCACACCCATAAAAAGGACTATCCTTCTCCTTTAAGGGGAGGTTAAATCTATTATTCACAATATCTTTTTTAGAATATCCCACTTTAATTGGTCTTAATGATTGTAACATCAAAATTTCGCAAGATAAGCCACCATTCTCTCTAAGGGGCACACTTATTAAAGATTGAATAGCATTTTTTATTTATTAAAAGACGAGCAACACACTTTGTTAGTGAATTAACCTGACTCTGGAGAATTTTCACTGCTTTCTCCAGGCGCTTATTTATCAAAATATGAAAATTTTAATTTGTTATCCTTTTCACCAAAATCTATTTTGCCAGGTTCTGACTTGCGAAATAATACAATGAAGCTACAGCCTCGACATTATTATGTCAGTGAAATCATATCCTGTATTCCAAAAAAGTCATAAAAAAGACAAAATGCTGGTGTTTTGCCATATTTAAAGTGTTTACAAGTTGTAATTGTTAAACATATCTTATTAACACTATTTTTTAACATTTGAAGTTCATGCCGCATTTGTTTTAAGGTGGGCTCATTGCCTAGGACAATAGAGGATCTCTTTTTTCTTTATTTTGCTTCCTTGGGTATTTTTCCTAAAAAGTGGCCACATCACTAATAAATATACATGACCTTTATAAACCCACTGAATTTAAATTGACATAAGCATAGGTTAATGATGTTTCGCTAGGAAAGAAGTAATGCTAGAGAAAATGTGTTATGAAATTTTCGAGCCAACAAATCATTGCTGATGAAAGTACGCCAATGTTCGTTTGACGAGATGTAATTTATGAAAGTGTATGGCAGAGACTTCCAAAGTGAAAATTCACACATAAATAAACGTGTCCCTAAGTGTGTTACCTGCTAGCTTTTCTTTTGTAATTAATATATGCACTTAAAAGTAAAAATCAGGCAATTGCACAGGAATTCAAGGGGTGGGTGCCATGATGATGAATTTTTTGGAGGTAAAGTGGAAAGTCAGCAATGTCCCACAGACTCTTTGTATATATCCATTTACAGATGTCCCTGTAGACACAGGAAGATCATGAGCATATTTGGGCTCTATAAAAGAGGGTTAGAGGAACAGTAACACCAAAAAATGAAAGTGTCCTAAAGTAATGAAAATATAATGTACAGTTGTGCTGCACTGGTAAAACTGGTGTGTTTGCTTCAAAAACACAACTATAGTTTATATAAACAAGCTGCTGTGTAGCCATGGGGACAGCCATTCAAGCTGGAAAAAGGAGAAAAGGCACACGATACATAGCAGATAACACATAAGCTCTGTAACATACAATGAGATTCTTCAGTGCTTATCTGTTATCTAATGTGTATGCTGCACTTGAATGGCTGCTCCCATGGCTACACAGCAGCTTGTTTATATAAACTATAGTTGAGTTTCTGAAGCAAACACACAAGTTTACCAGTGCAGCACAATAGTACATTATATTTCCATTAGGACACTTTCATTTTTTGGTGTTACTGTTCCTTTAAGGAGGCTTCCAGGAAATATTTTTGCTTAGAAGCGCTTGGAAACATCCATCTCTGAAAAATGGCATGTGTTTGGACAGCATGTGGATATTGTTTAATTTTTGCTCTGTCTCCAGCTGTTTTTTCTGCTTCTGCATTTGTTTTACTTTCTAACTGGGATTATTAGAAAGGTCAATTGTTTAAATTGGTCTTCTGTTATTTGGAAATGGGATTAATTTAATCAAAAACCAAAGACCAGTTTATGGAGAAAAATGATGGCAGAACCAAAACAGTTGATAAATAATGATGAAAAGAAGCTTCAGTCCAGTACAGGAGGATTATGCCCTAATATGGCCATGATATGATAGATTAAACTACAGTATGTTCTGAGACATAAGGGCTCATTTTCAATCATTGGTATTTTTTAAGTAATTCAGAGCAGAAAGTCACAGTAACAAATCAGTTCTATACACTAGGCTAGTGTCATATGTGTTGTCACAGCGAAAACACAATCCTCTGTCCCATCGGTATAATGCATTCCCTACTAAGTTAAGACTCTACATGTCCTTTAAGACCCATGCACAGTGCAATTCATGGAGATGGATGGATTTATGTCAGTACACAGCACAACGACTTCTAATCATTTTATGTACTTCAACAAATGTCTGTTCAGAATTAATTAAAATGTAATCTTTGATCACAACCATGTAGTATATCAGATGATCAATTTGTAACTGATAAAGTTGCACAGACCTACAATATCCTGTATTATACTTGTTAATATACCCTGAAAGAAAATGTGTTAAAATAGAATCAATGCTGTTCCTTTCCAAGGTAACCTGGTAACCAAATGAACAAGCAGGTTAGTGACTGAATAGACGTAATTCAAGCTGATGACTCACCACTATTCGTAAGTGCAGTAACGATGCTGAGGACATTAATTACACTAACAAGAA
Source organism: Xenopus laevis (assembly GCF_017654675.1). NCBI lineage: Eukaryota > Metazoa > Chordata > Amphibia > Anura > Pipidae > Xenopus > Xenopus laevis. Next base: position 47,027,216 of record NC_054377.1, on the reverse strand, counting down.
GCAGAAAATGACCTTTAAACACAGCATGGCTTACATTTACCTTGGGATTGTTACCATAGTGTACTGTACTTCAATGAATGAATATCTTCTGGAAAACAAACTACTTTCTTTGCATTTATCTCCACACTGAGGGAAAAAGTAATTGTTTTGTAGGTATAAAATGGAACTGACCAGTGTTTACTGACTGCCAGTTTTGGAGGATTTCTACTTCCTGCCATGCCATACATACCATTCATGTCTGACATCAAACAATAATCATGTTATAGTTAAGAACTGCAAGTCCTACTAGTATGGTTTAGAATTGATTTAGTGATTTAGTATTTAGAAGTCTGGTTCATGACAAAACATCCTTAACAAAATGCACTACAGTAGTAGGGTTGCCACCTGTCCAGTTTTCACCCAGACAGTCTGGTTTTTGAAAGGGCTGTCGGGGTTTAAACTGCCTATCCAGATTTACAAATAATAAATCCAGAGAGGACTTGACAAAGGTTATTTTCTCTAGCCAAGAAAATACCAGCCAGCTGAGGTCAGTATTATAAATTTAAAGGGATCCTGTCATGGGAAAACATGTTTTTTTTTCAAAACGCATCAGTTAATAGTGCTACTCCAGCAGAATTCTGCACTGAAATCCATTTCTCAAAAGAGCAAACAGATTTTTTTATATTCAATTTTGAAATCTGACATGGTGCTAGACATTTTGTCAATTTTCCAGCTGCCCCTGGTCTTGTGACTTGCGCCTGCACTTTAGGAGAGAACTGCTTTGTGGCAGGCTGCTATTTTTCCTTCTCAATGTAATTGAAGGAGTCTCAGTGGGACATGCGTTTTTACTATTGAGTGTTGTTCTTAGATCTACCAGGCAGCTGTTATCTTGTGTTAGGGAGCTGTTATCTGGTTACCTTCCCGTTGTTCTTTTGTTTGGCTGCTGGGGGGAGGGGGAAGGCAGGGGGTGATATCACTCCAACTTGCAGTACAGCAGTAAAGAGTGATTGAAGTTTATCAGAGCACAAGTCACATGACTTGGGGCAGCTGGGAAACTGACAATATGCCTAGCCCCATGTCAGATTTCAAAATTGAATATAAAAAAAATATGTTTGCTCTTTTGAGAAATGGATTTCAGTGCAGATTTCTGCTGGAGCAGCACTATTAATTGATTCATTTTGAAAAAAATGTTTTTTTTCCCATGACAGTATCCCTTTAACAGCAATGTTTTTGCTGGTCAATCAGTAATTAACTGTCATTCTACCACCAGCCTGCACTGAACCCACCTCAAATCCCACCAACCCAGCTATGGCTTATCACTCACAGTAACAAAATTTCTTATTCTCTCACAGTTTTACCAAATTGGATTTGCATATTACACATTTATTGTGTGTGTGCATCTTTTAGCACACTAAGCATGGCACATGTTTCCTCTCCCATTTCTTTCCTTAATTTCTATATCTTTAGAAATTAGCCTTAGTGGCTAGTTCATTAATAACCTTTAATATTTTCTTTTAAATGTTGAGGTGATTATTAAGAGAAGATGCTGTCATTGTATGTGACATAATATCATCCTATTGCACAAGTACACCAAGGACTGCTATAGTAATGAGGAAAAGGTTGCCTTGGTTCAGTAAACCATCAACAATAACTTAACTAGTACAGTGTGGTTAGAATAATGCAATCAAACACAATTGTTTGGTAAGGGGTACTGGACAATGGAAAATGCCCCAGTTACAACATAGACTATAAACTATATATAAATAATTCACAGGACTGTTACAATTTGCTATATGGTGAGCAGGGAAAACAAATGACTTGGGGCTTCAGTAATGCATCCACTACCCCTCCCTGAGATCTCCAAGAGGAAATTTCTTCCCTCTGTTTAGTTTCTAGGCAACAATCTGTAAAGCTATACTTGGTGCTTGAGAGGGATTCTGTATTCATAAGGGAAGTGTTTAAAATGCACCCATCACTTCTCAAGAAGTGTAAGGATGCATTTTAAACTTTACTTTTATGATTTAGCATATTCTAAAATCTCATTTGCTTCGTAATCTTGTAGCTAAAAACCCTTTGTTATTAGAATCCTTTTTTGCTTATTCTAAGAATAAGGGACAGACATGTCTGCTGCATGAATATTTTGTCATTTGTGACATTATTATAATTCCGCCCTGTGCTGCTGTGTGCATACACAGCAGCATAAAGGCCTTTTCAGCAGTTTTACAATCTAATTTTTAATCTAATTTTAATTGGGTCAAATGTCAGGAACAAACATGGCATCAGATTAGTGTTCCACTAATTAATACATCTCTGTTCAGGACACAATCCAGACTGACATGCTAGAAATATTCAGAGAGAAGAACAGAAATCTATATTACAACAGCTTCATGCAGATTCCAAACTGGCCTCTTCCTTTACTTTGTCTTCCTACCATACATAGCACAAATCCCATACTGTAACAAATGGTCCACGAGTCCAACCGGGCCTCTCAAACAATGCTTCTGCCTGGTGCACAGATCCCTAGGAAGACAGATTTTCTACCATACTAGGGGATTAGGGGATTTGTGCCATGCAGAGAAAAATGGGTACCGGCACTCAAAGGCAATGCAAATAGGGGACGTCCCCCTAACAACATTAAGTTAAACAGCATTTTGGGGCATTTCACCCATTTGTCAGGTGACAAAAGGGTAAATGCCCCTGAAACATTGTTGATCCTTGAGTGCCGGTACCCATTTTTCTCTGCATGGCACAAATCTCCTATTTTCCATGCCTCTGCCCTTCCTCTCTGGATCAGCTATACCACTACAGTTTTTTTTAAATTTTTTTATTAAAGGGGTAATTTGCATTTAAGTTCTCTTTTATTATGTTGAAGAGTCTCCTATTCTTAGCAAATTCTAACATTTTTTTAAATTATTTTCTTTATTCTTCTCCCTCTTTCCAGTTTTTAGATAAGGCAGCCAATTAAAACTATAATTGTATTATAGTTCCATTATATTTATTATTTTTTTATGCAGCTCCTATCCTTAATATAGTCCAGTCTCTGTATGTATTTAATGTTCTTGACAGGAAGCAGAGCTGGGTGCTTGTTAAATGAACTGTTTTGGAAACATTGGGACCTACAAAGATATCTTGCATTTACACAATGCCCCTTGACCTGCTCTCTCATAAATGCAAGTCTTCATTTTACATAGCATGTATTAGTTTTATTACTGACTACGTGAAACCTAAGTTGGATTTATTTTTAGCAACTTTTTACTGATAGTTGTCCTCCCACTCTGTTTTTTATAACAAGTTGTTTAAACAAAAACTTCCTAAATGTCTTCCACAAGAATTTCATGAATGTGAATACTTATTCAGTATTGTGGTCTTTTTCCATTACTTGGTTTTCCAACAAACAACTAAATGCAAGGATCAATAACCTTTCATTATAAGGACACTGGAAGTCACCAAGTAGTCATATGATCATATAAAGGTACACGTCCCTGGGTGATTTAAAGATGACTTCTATTATTCTATTCTATTGTTATTCTCAATATTTTTCAATACATTATGTAGTGAATAAAGTACCCCCTGTTGTAACATATAAGGATATTATATATATATTTTGCATTTCCCCGGACATAGTTTAGAAGCATTAAAGCTGTTACACAATGTTGTCTGTTTCTTTCCACAACTTTATCTCACGCTGTAAGTGTTTGTTTGGTTTAGATTATTCTGATTTATGTGCAGGCTTGCAAGGATTATATTGTGGCTTTTTGTTTAATGGTATTATTAGTATGGGGAGATGAGTCAAATAAACAAAGCAAGCAATAGCAATGCAAGAGAAATTGACATTCATGCACAACAAATTCAGATCTCGGTTTGAGATCACGTATATTACCTACTTTCAGAGGCATCTATTTTTGTTTTAAGTGCACCTTATTTCATGAAACAGAACAACTGTTTACCCTTATATGACTGCGATTAGAATTATGAAAATTCCTTTAATTCACTCTTAAAAAAGTGAAATATGCAGCAAAATTTACTGTCCCCAACAATTGCCTTTGAGGCCAATTTAGACCTTATAATAATAATGCAACATGCAGGAAAACTCAAATGACTAAGATAGGATCAAGTTATTCAAGACTAGGAAAAGCATCATTAAAGTGTTTGTTGGAGGTTTAAGATACACAGTGATCAAATATCTTTCTGGGTGATAAGTGGGAAGTCAAACCAGGTCACCTTGAGATATTGACAATTAAGTCCAAAAGAAAAAAATATTGGCAGTCTACTGAACAGGAATTAGCTGAAGCAACACTATGTATGCAGTGGATATAAAGGCACAGGCGCACAATCTTCCAAACAATAAACATGGTGGTTGGGAAAATTTCCAAATATAACTGGAGACTTCATATGCAAATCCTGTCTGTTGAAAAATAATTAATATAGGCTACTCAGCATCCATGTACATTGTAACAGTAAAACAATTTATGTACTAACACCAGCTACTGACCATTATCCAAGACACTACAGTACTTACTGAGGAATTTGGTGTGTATCGTAGAAATCGTACAATTTTGGCATCTGAAGATGGGCATGCCAGAGCCATGTATCGATTCCGGAATGTTCCATATATTTTCAAGTGAAAGCCAGGCTTCATCCCTAACTGGTGACTGGTGGTTTCTTTTCCAGCATTATTGACATCGATCCCATAAGCAGAAAGGTCAAAGTATAAATTGTGTGCCCTTATCTCTGGAGTTGGTACCTGGAATGTATGATATTTTAAACAAACAAAAAAGAGTGAATATGATTCAATATATACAAATTATTTCTTTCCATGGTCAGGAGATATTTCCATTGAAATGGAAATATAAAAACAGACTATAAAATAGTCTGAACTATGAAGGGCCAATAATAGTAAAAAAAAAAAAGTAAAATTACCCAAATGTTTTTCCACATAATATTTGCATAAAGGGGAACCATTGCAATGATAAAAATTCACTAAACTGTTAATAGATCTCTTAGACAATTATTTGTTTTTTAGTTTTTATTATTTACAGACATTTATATTTTTAATGATTTATTTACTAGTTCCTCAACATTTTTCTAACTGCAACCAGAACATTCATGCTGTGAGTGACTGACAGATTTCTCCTGGTGTAACTGGCTGATTTAAGCATGGATCAACAATTTGCAGCGTATGGCTGACCAAAGCTATGATTGAGTATTTTACAGTTAGATTTGGAGTTTTGGAAGTACACTAATATACTTAAAAAGAAAACCTATTGGTGGAAAAGAGGAATTGTTCTATAACAGCAATAGGTCTCCTTTAAGGTGGCCGTGTGTGATTTGGCCAGTCAGTTTGACCAGTATAATAACTAATGCCTGGCTGTAAATGTATACAATTTGAATTGCCACGTCAATATCACAATTATTTTCTACTGAAGCACCATCTTGTTAGATATATTACATCTGATTAGTAAATAAATATTTTCATTGGTACATGTCAGCTCAGAAGCAAGAAAAAATTGCATCAGAATTGAATAATCACCTCTGTAGCATCATCTTATATGAGAAATGAACATCATTTTGTGCTTGATGATTTGTGACAACCCCTAAGCTTAGCTTAAAGCTGCCCAGACCACACTGAGCAAGTGTGTGTCACAGACACTCCTAACAAAATCCAAGATGTGAAGCTCCTGTGACTTGGATAATTTCTACTATAGAAATGCTGAACGTTGTTTCAGTAGGTTCAATATATAAAATATGGCATTTCCTTTAAAGCTGGAAAGTTCATTTAGAAGTCAACGGGAGTTTTTAAAAGAGGAATAGAGTGTAGTTGGACTGCATTTGAGTTTTTTCCGATTTATTAAGCAATCAAGTTGGGGAGCCACATTTATCAAAGGTCGAATTTCGAATTCATGTAAGTTTTTAAAAAATCCTATAAGAACTCAAAATTTGACCATTTCAAACTCGAATTGAATTTAAAAAACTTGATTTTTTTTTTCTCTGGAAAAAACTTGAATGTCAGAAAGGCTGCAAACAACTCCAAACTCCAAAGGATGGCCTTATAAATAGCACATTTAGAGCAAGTATAGTTATCACTTTATACTAATGCTTCTAATTCTCTGCTCATATGGTTAATTTCTAGGGCAAATATACTTGCTAATCTACTTTGGTGAATACAAAATGTTATTACTGTACATGTGAACAAAAATAAGATTAATGAAAAAACAGTTTAATTAGGGATCTGCTGATCTGTTTATTTATTTATAAATCATAGGCAGGGTCGGACTGGCCCGATGGGACACTGGGAAAAAACCTGATGGGCCCCCGGCTCTAGTGGGGCCCCGTCAGCACAGATCCGCATCCTGCACCTCTGATGTTTTTCCTGCTGTGACCAAGAGGTTGTGGCAAAAACACAGTGTGCGTGCATGCGCTTGCACGCATGTTCACACATGCAGCTGAGGGCCAGAGAGGGGGTCTGAGGCAGCAGCTCTGGTGGGCCTGGGCCCCCCAGTCCGACCCTGATCATAGGGGTAAATGGATTATGAATGGATTTGTCATGTATTTAAGACAGATATAGCTTTGATTAAAAAAAAAAGTAAAAAGTGAAGAAGAGAAAAACAGTATAAAAATCCATTCTTTTTTTAAAAGGTTTTATTTATTTGTTTGTACAACAAGGTATTTGCCGATGGGCGCAATACAACATTCCTTCTCCACACTGGAGACCGAACCATAGTTTTGCATTATTCCAACAAGGCAGAGTGAATGAATGAACAAACCGTTTTTTTTACCCTTTTAACTTATAACAAACACACAACAAATAGGGGGGGGGAGGGAGAGGCCGTGTAGTTTACCCAGTGTATTCAGCCATACCTGTCCTGAGTGCTAATTTACCTGTTGCTTTGTGCTGTAGCAGAGTCCATAGTGTCTGCCCACGGGCCCCAGATTTTGTCAAATTTGTCTGGACAGCCTCGACCCAAATAGGTCAGCTTATAGAGTGGGAGGGCCTCATTTATCAAAGATTTCCAACCTTTCAAGGTAGGCGGGTTAGGTAGCTTCCATGCCAAAATAATGGATTTCCTAGCATAGAAGTACAGAAGTCTCAACAGGGAGCGCCTGTGCTTGTCTGGCTCTATGTGTTCCACCAGACCCAGGAGACAAGCCTCTGGTGAGCGCACCTTAGGCAGGTCTAGAGTTTGTTCAATGAACGTTGCCCAAAATGTATCAATTATCGGACAGGTCCAGAAGGCGTGTATAAATGTGCCCGGACTGGCTCCACATTTGAAACAAAGGTTATTTGGCATAAGGCCCATTGAGTGCAACCTCGCCGGTGTGAGGTAAGTTCTGTGTATTGTGCGGTACTGTATCAGTGTATCATTACTACTAATAACGGAAGGCAAGTATGAGTGGGTGATGTCGTCCCAGTCTTCTAGGTCTAACTGCGGCATATCAGTTACCCACTTAGTGTAGCTATGTGCAAAGGGATTTCCCCTTTGCTTGTTGAGAATAGAATAGATCCGGGAGGTTAGCCCTTTCTTGACAGGTGCCCTGAGCCCTTCCTCAAGTGTTGAGAGGGATACCCTGGGAGGAGCAGGGAACTGGCTATTTGCTGCATGTCTGAGCTGTAGGTATCTGAACCACATATTTCTAGGAAGATTAAATTCCGTTGCTAAAGTTTCGTAAGATTTAAAGTTTTGGTTTTGGTACAGTTGTCCCACATATTTAATTTTGTACTTTGCCCACAGTGCTGGGTCCGGAATGGACATAAAATGACTCATGCGGGGGTTACACCATATAGGTGTGAAGGGAGAAACAAGGTTTCGTGCCTCTGTATCATACTTGAGGGCCGTTTCCCATATCTTCGGCAACATACTTATAGTAGAAGGGGGGCACCCCCTTTGAGTGGACCCCCGTAGGGGAACGTTAGCAAGAGATTCAATTGATCCAGCTGCCTCCGCTGATATGAAAAAGGCTGCATTGTCGGCCGGGGAGGAAAACCACCACGCTACATAAACCAGCTGTGTGGCTAAGCAATACAGGAAAAAGTGTGGCATTGATAATCCACCTTTGTTTTTGGGGGCAGTTAATGTCTTGAGGCTTATGCGTGGTTGTTTATTGGCCCATATGAAGGAGCGAGCCATCGAATCTAGCTTGGCAAACATATGAGCTGGAAGAGGGATTGGGGAATTATGAAATAGATATAGTAATTTGGGCAATACAACCATTTTTATAAGATTAATACGACCCAATAAATTGAGTGGGAGGCCTGCCCAATGCGTGAAGTTGATGCATAACTGCCGTATAGTTGGGTCTATATTCAGTTCTCTGAATTTGTATGGATCCTGACTGACCCAAATTCCCAAATACTTGAACACTTCTACCTGTTTTAGAGGTACATTAAGTAAGAGTGGGGATGGTATTGGCTTATTTAGAGCCATGTATGTGGATTTTTGCCAGTTGACTCGGAGCCCTGAGGCCTCCCCAAATTGATTCACAAGTTTAAGCAGTTCCGTAATGGATTGCCCTGAGTCTGCCAAGTACACCAATGCATCATCTGCATAGAGGGATATACGCTCCTCCACCTCCCCAAAGTGCAGACCCTTGATTTGTGGGCTTGTTCGGATTACCGTTGCTAGAGGTTCTATGGCCAGCACAAAAAGGTAAGGGGAAAGCGGACACCCTTGCGTCGTTCCCCTTTCCAGAGCAAAGGGCCCTGACACAAGCTTGTTAGTTCGAATTCTTGCTACTGGGCTGGTGTATAGCAGTTGAACCCACTGTTTAAATTTAGGCCCAAAGCCCATAGCTGTCATCACCTCCCACAAGTATCTCCATTCTACTGAATCAAATGCCTTCCTGATATCCAGAGAGACCACTGTCCCAGGATAACCCCCCAACCGGGCTAGGTCCAGGTTAGTGTATAATCTGCGTATGTTAATGTCAGTAGCCCGGCCTGGCATGAACCCCGACTGATCAGGATGTACCACTGACAATATTACCTTAGTAAGTCGGTTAGCTAGCACCTTTGCCAGAATTTTAACATCATTCGATAGAAGTGAGATGGGCCGATAGTCAGCACAATCCGCTGAGTCCCCCCCCTTTTGGGTATCAGGACTATTAAGGCTTCTCTAAGAGATGGTGGTAAAATTCCCATATCCAGAGTTGTCTGGTACAAATGAAGCAGCCTAGGAGCCAGTGAGTCCTTATTTAGTTTGTACCATTCCATAGGAATGCCATCTAGCCCTGGTGTTTTCCCAGTAGGGAATAGGGATATTGCATCTTTAATTTCAGTTAACGACAGTGGTTCTTCCAGAAATTGCCTGTCCTGTATTGACAATCTTTCCAGGGGGACGTTTTTAAGGTACTCCCCTGGATCTAACGTGTGCTCATTTTGTGTAGATTGGTAGAGTGTTTGATAGAATTGGGCAAATGTGTCATTAATGCTCTTAGGGTTGTCACACAGATCCCCTGTAGGGGAGCGTATCTGCGTGATAGGGACTGGAGCTGTGGTTTCCCGTAAGAGGAACGCCAATAGCTTCCCCCCCTTGTTTCCTTTCTCAAACAAGAGATGGTTTGAGTAGAGGAGTTTCTTTTTAGTTTTATCAATCCAGTGTAGTTGATGGTTTCTATGGGCCTGAGATACCTGTTGGAAATTACGGGGTGAGGGGGTCCTAGCAAACTCCCCTTCTGCAAGTTCAATTTCCCCTTCTAGCTGTACGGTTTTTGTGTTAAGTTTCTTCCTATAAGTGGCTATCGCTGACATACAGGTGCCTCTCAGAAAGGCCTTAGATGTCTCCCAGACAATAGGTGAGGATGTAGAGTCCTCATTCAATGGCCAGAATTGAGCTAGTTCAGTTATCATTTGATCTCGAACCTCTTTGACTTGAAGCCATCTAGGGTGTAGTCTCCACAGTGGGGAGCAAGTGTCACCTCGGGAGCATAGGCTAATCATTAAGGGGGCGTGGTCTGAAATACCACCCGGGAGGTATTTGGATTCGGCCACCTCTGCTAAAAGGGGTCTGGATATGAGCGCCATGTCTATTCTGGAGGCGGCCTTGTGAAAAGCAGAGTAGCAAGAGTATGTTTTGTGGCTGGTGAATTTGTGCCTCCAGGGGTCTATGAGGTTGTAAGTCGCACACCAGTCAGCTAGGGGACTTACAGTTGTATCTGTTGAAGCATGTCTATCTAGAGCAGGGGACAGAACTAGGTTGAGGTCTCCCATTAGTATCAGCGGGGCTGGGTCCCAGTTGCTAAGTTTGGCCAAAATTTCAGACAGAACGGCTAGATTAGCTGGAGGGGGTAGGTATACACAGGCTATTATGTATGCGTTGCTGTCCCATAGACATCGTATAAGTACATATCTGCCTTGTGGGTCTGTACAGATTTGCTGAATACTGAGGTTGGCCGATTTACCTATAAGGATGGCCGCCCCGCGAGAGTAAGTAGAGTATGAGGCATGTAATACCTTGGCGACCCATGCTTTTTTAAGAGCCAGGACTCTACTACCAACCAAATGCGTTTCTTGTAACATGACAACATCCGGGACATATTTTTTAAGGTATTGAAAGACAAGACCACGCTTAATTTTAGAGTTTAAACCCCTGACATTCCAGGAGATAAGTTTAAGAGACGCCATGGCAGATAAAAATCCATTCTTAGATTAAATCTTATAGTTCTTATGTTTTATTTGCAGTGAGCAGAAGACAGAATGCAATCCTAGAACTATACCAAAAAGGAGGTTTTGGAGGGCAGCTATACTATGTTATACAGAAGCACCAAATACAGGCACAAAACATATTTGCACATAACATATTTTAGTGCTCTCTCCTTTTAGGTTGTGATCACTGCCACATATAGCGGTTATTCAGTGGATTGGAGAAGGAAAGAAACTGGAAAAAACACAAGTAGAGCCAGGCCCATTATTTTTGCTTGTGGACTACAAGAATTAGTGTCATTTTAAAGGTTTTTCCAACCTCGCCTAAACTCACAGTTAAAAAAAAATGAATGTCTAATTATTGATTAAATATCTGTCAGGACTTGCTGGGTTTCAAACTCTGAACTCTGTGTTGAGCAACCTCTGCACTTAAATGTTATTCCATTGGAGGTCCTTAGCGCTATCTTGTTTATTATTCTTGTTGTTCCTGTTATACTCCTGTCTTCTACTTTATCTCTCCGCCCATCTTGTTATCCCCGTCTGTATTTCATTATCCAATCCTAACCCTTTATAAGTCTGCCTTTGCCCAGTGCTTGGTCATTAAGCTGTTGCCATGATCTTGCCTCTGGTTCCTGTGTTTTCTGATCTTGTTCAAGTTCCAAGCTCTCATGACCCCTCTGATTCCTTGTTTCTGATTTTGTGTCCTGTTCCAGTTTCTGTCTTGTTCCTGTACCCTTATGTCCCTCCATGCCCTGCTTTCAGATTCCCTGGTTCTGACTCCTGGCCTGTGCCTCGACTTTGTTTGTCTGCCTCGACTCATTGGCCTGATTCTGAGTTTATTAAAGTATTCTTTCACCATTATCATAGATTCTGACCTTCCTACTACTGTGTTTGGTTACACCTCGGGTTACCCAGTCTTTCGGCTCCCTACTTCCTGGTACTCCACGATGTCTCCTCAGGGAAGACGTGGTAATATCAGAACATAATACACATGAGCCATGAATTATATCCTTCTAAACAGTGCTTAGTGATGCCATTGGTTATAAAAGGAGCTTAGTGCTGTCATTTCTGTCACATGACTCAATGAAACTTGTGTATTATAATAAATAAAGTACCCCGTGTGGCAAAATATGAGGATATTAGATGTCACTTTGGAGTTCCATGACCTGTATAAAAACACTCTGCCTTTGGCCTTGTGCTTTTATATGGTCATTGAACTCCTTGGTAATTTATAATATCCTTATATTTTACAAGAGGGGGTATTTTATTCACTATATAAAAAGCACAGATAAAAACTCAGAATGAATCTGAATAACAATACAAGAACCTCAAAATGCCCATTATCACAAAAAATGTTGTGCAATTACAAGAAAAAAATACAGAAAACCTCAAAGCAAATAAAGATTTTGTCACTGGAAAAGCACAACTCCCATCGACTTCTACATGACCATCTTTTAGATGAAGACGTTTTGTAGAGTTTTTCATGGTTTTTAGATTTAATAAATTTTTTGTTGTTTCTATTTATGTTAATTATTCTAATACATGATTTTTAGTACTAACAAGTTTAATTTGGGGAAATGAAAAAAAAAAAAATATGAACATCAATAAATCAGCCCCTAACTGTTCAAAAATAGGATTTGTACTTTTTCCCTTCTTTGTTGAAAAAAAGATCTACTTGGATGCAGAAGAATATTTGTTATTCAGTGTTTTTCTTTAATTGTTGAGGCAATTTGGAATGTAATTCTACTTCATCACACAAAATTAAAATTAAAAGTGTCCATGCACTGTTCAAGCCCAGAGTTAATTGAATTGGCTGTTCATCCTGCACTTCACTGTGCATCTAAATAGGTTATCTTGAGTTAATACTTCCCCTGTAGTGGATCTGTCAGCTGTTATCTTCCACTGAATATAGAATATTTTTTCCACAGTGATGCATTTATTTTCCTTGTAACAGATACGTTATGGCACATGACATTCACTATTTGCTGTATTAAATGGACGCAGCATGCTCATTATAGGCACATAGCTAATTTGCAACCTCTTCCAGTGTGTTGTGTTCCTTCTCTGTATAAATGTAAGGATAATTCAGAAGAGCAGCTTTATTGTTGGTATATAGACATCATCATTACATGCTGTGGTGTGTTTATTATTAGCAATTCAACCAGTCTCACAGTGCACATTAGTTAGTGACTGAAACAGCATGGAACACATTCATCAAATATGAGGTTGTCCACACAAGCAACCTTATATATGGCTCTAAACCATATGCAAAGTATGTGAATTAAAAATCACACTTTTTTGTACCTGAAAAAAATTCTGCTTCATTGTCCATAAATAATTCTGTTTATTTTGTAATGACATTTAAGTTTAATGTACTACAAAGTGTATAACATATGGATATTAGAAGAGGTACAAATGAATTCAATGAATGTGTGCTTTTATACAGGTTATGAAACTCTGAGGATACTTCTAATATACATTTTTTTTAATTAGTTGTGCATTATTTATTAATTAATGTTTATGTTTCTTTCAATGAGTCATGAAATATTATTTCTTTCAATTCTTCGTGTACCTGTATTATATAGATTATATTTTTCCCCCCAGACTGTAACTATTAAATGTCACTGGGGAGTTCTATGACCATATACAAGCGTTGAGGGGATTGTAAGAATTGTCTGGGCTATGGGACAGTATATTAACTTGAGCGGTTTCTGGTGACCACTTCTTCAATGCATGCTTACCCATTAAGTATTTGAGCTGAAGGGGAGTGAGTTGTGGAGGGGTGTCATGCGAGCAGTGGAGGGGTTTATGATTGGTGGAGTATGTGGGCACGTAAATGGGCTGTCGATTGAGAGGCAGAATGGGGTGGTTGCGTGATACCATAAGACATACACAGAATAGCCTTTGAAGTTATTAACAGTGCATTCAGACATTCATTTGTGATGCTGTATTGCAACTGTGGCATTACTGTACCATGGACATGAGTGCTAGTGCATGAAGACACTAACTTACTCATTCTCCAACTGTTGCTTCCATTTGTTTTCTGCATTCTGCATCATAAAATTCTGGTGCAAGGTGCAGAGCTGCCTACTAGGGATGGGCGCATTTTTTCGCCTTGTTTTGCTGAAAAAATACCGCCGATAGACTTGTATGGCGTTGTGCAACAAAATAAAAAGACGTGTGTCAAAAAAAATTTCGCCGCGCAACAATTTTTTTTTTTTACTCCCATAGACTTTAATGGACGTCTGCGACATTTCGCCGGCGGCAAATTTTTGGCTAAAGAAACGGGTCAAATTCGCCCATCCCTACTGCCTACTGAATGACACTCAAATCATCACCTGTTCCTTATGAATACGGTGCTGCCAGACACAGGGAGTGCTGTATTCATTAGCAGTGTCTCTGTATATAAAACAGAATGGATCCACACTGCAAACTCTTATTGAATCTACAGTATTCAATTCAGTTTGTGTTTGGCTGCTGTGTGTCAGACTAAACTAATTACTGTCAGGGCCCGAAGGCGCAGTTTGGAGTGCGGACCAAGGAGGAAGCAACTAGGCAAACACAGTTCGTGGTACAAAGGGTTTAGGCAGAAGAATCGTCAGTTCAGGCAAAGGTCGGTCCAGGCAGCAAGATAACGTGGTCGATATTCCAGGCAGGGGGTCGGTCCAGGCAGCAAGATATCAAAGTCGAGGTTTCAGGCAAGGTCAAAGATCAAGGTATCAATAATAGTAAGCACCCAGGAACAAAGGATATAAGAACCTATACTCGGGCACTGAGAGAACCTTCTGGTGACTTTAAATAGGTGGATTTTCGCGCCAAAACGCGCTAGATGATGTCACAGGACGTGTGCCAGAATATGCACCAGCGTCTGCATGTTTTTGGACGCCAGCGTCTAAAGTATGCGCCAGCGTAAATACGTGGCGCAAAAACGCCGGCGTAAATACACTGCGCGAAAACACCAGCTGGCGTCTGACGGCCACATGGCTTCTTCTGGGCGCCACCATCTTGGATGCGCCGAGGACACCTTACAGTACCCCCTCCTCCACGGGGGGCCTCCGGACCACCAAGGCTGGGTTTCAGAGGAAATCTTCTATGGAATCTCTGAATTAGAAGAGGAGCATGAATGTCGGAATGTTTGACCCAGGAACATTCTTCAGGGCAGAACCCCCTCCATTCCACCAAATACTGAAGAGAGCCCCTGGACACCCGAGAATCCAAAATTTTTTCCACTTCAAACTCCTGATGACCATCAACAGATACAGGAACTGGCGGAGAAGAAACATGACCAACAGCAGCCGGCTTGAGAAGGGAAACATGAAAGACATTTGGAATCTTCATCTCTGGGGTTAACTGAAGACGAAAGGCCACAGGGTTTATGAGTTCAATAATGGGGAAAGGGCCAATGAATCTGGGGCCTATCTTAGCAGATGGAATCTTAAGATGAATGTTCTTAGTAGAGAGCCACACCTTATCACCAAGAGCATACTGTGGAGGAAGTGAACGCTTCTTATCGGCATGAAACTTTTGACTGGAGGAACTCTTCTCCAGGTTGATCTTCGTGGCTTTCCAAATGGCGGACATATGGGAAACTTGGTCGTTGGCAGCCGGTACATTGGAAAGGAGGACATCTTGAGGAAAAGCCAAAGGATGTTGCCCATAAACACAAAAAAAGGAGATCTGTCAGAAGAGGCATGAAGAGAGTTGTTGTGAGCAAATTCGGCCCAAGGAAGTAAATCAGCCCAATCATCTTGGCATAAGGAAATATGGCATCTTAGAAACTGTTCAAGAGCTTGATTGACACATTCAGAAGCTCCATTGGACTGAGGATGATAGGCAGAGGAAAAATTTAACGAAATATTGAGTGATTTGCATAAGGACCTCCAAAACGTGGAAATAAACTGTGAACCTCTGTCAGACACGATTTCTAAAGGAAAACCATGAAGGCGAAAAATGTGTTGAATGAAAAAATTAGAAAGTTCCAAAGCAGAAGGTAATTTACGGAGAGGGATGAAGTGAGCCATCTTGTTGAACCTGTCAATTACCACCCAAATGACTGTACAACCACGGAAGGGAGGGAGGTCCACAATAAAGTCCATGGCCAAATGTGTCCAAGGCTGGGAAGGAATGGGTAGTGGTAAAAGTAATCCCTTGGGAGAGGTGTGGCAGGTTTTAGATGCAGCACAAATGGAACAAGAAGACACAAATTCTTTGACATCTTTCCGAAGAGATGGCCACCAAACAAGACGGGATAATAACACGGTAGTCTTCTTGATCCCAGGATGGCCAGCTTGCTTGGAACTGTGTGATTGAAGAAGAATAGATTGACGAAGATCCGGGGGAACAAAGGCCACACCTAGAGGAGTATCAACAGGTGCAGAGGTTTGAGCAGACAAGATTTGGGACCCCATAGAAGGAAACAAAGCAGCCACGATCTTTGCCGACGGAACAATCGGTTCTTCGTCCTTCAAAGAGGAGTCCACAGGAGAAAAACTTCTGGATAAGGCATCCGCTTTCTTGTTTCTGGAGCCAGGTCTGAAAGTAATGACAAAATTAAAACGAGAAAAGAACAAGGACCAACGAGCCTGTCTGGGGTTCAGACGTTTAAGGGTTTGAATGTATTCCAAGTTCTTATGGTCCGTAAAGATGGTCACAGGAACTGCAGAACCTTCAAGAAGATGCGCATCCTGGTATCAACTTTGATGGCAAGAGTGATGAGGTCTTCCAATTGCTCCGGAAGATCCCGGGATACCAGGTCGTCCCTTAGGCGAGTAGAGAGACCCTGGTAAAAAACCGCATGGTAGGAATCATTATTCCAATTTGTCTCTGCTGCTAAAGTGCGAAAGTCAATGGCATATTCGCTGACACTGCGACTCCCTTGGCGAATCTGCAGCAGGCGGGAAGCAGCAGTGGATACTCGGCCAGGTGCATCAAAAACCTTGCGAAAGTACTGGAGAAACAGCTCGACACCATCTCCCACAAGGGGGACGCCCACTCCAAAGCCTTCCCTTGGAGACGAGTTATTACGAACCCCACTTTAGCCCTCTCGGAAGGATATTGTGAAGGCTGAAGCTCGAACTGGATTTGGCATTGATTTACAAATCCACGACAGGCCTGTGGATCACCATGGTAGAGTGGAGGAGCTGGAACCTTAGGCTCTGAACCATGAGAAGGTGAAGCATTGACCACTGGAAGAGGAGCAGCTGCGGCAGCTGGAGGAGTAATAGACAATTTTTCTAAGATAGCCTCCAGCGCCTGACCAAAAAGGACCTGCTGAGCTTCATAGGATTCCATGCGCATAGCCAGTCCACGGAATGCTCTTCCGAAGTCCGGAGGAGCCGAAGCTTCCTCAGAAGGGTCCATGGCCCGAGTATACTGTCAGGGCCCGAAGGCGCAGTTTGGAGTGCGGACCAAGGAGGAAGCAACTAGGCAAACACAGTTCGTGGTACAAAGGGTTTAGGCAGAAGAATCGTCAGTTCAGGCACAGGTCGGTCCAGGCAGCAAGATAACGTGGTCAATATTCCAGGCAGAGGTCGGTCCAGGCAGCAAGATATCAAAGTCGAGGTTTCAGGCAAGGTCAAAGATCAGGGAATCAATAATAGTAAGCACCAAGGAACTCAGGATAGAAGAACCTATACTCGGGCACTGAGAGAACCTTCTGGCGACTTTAAATAGGTGGCCAAAACGCGCTAGATGACGTCACAGGACGTGCGCCAGAATATGCGCCAGCGTTTGCATGTTTTTGGACGCCAGCGTCTAAAGTATGCGCCAGCGTAAATACACGGCGCAAAAACGCCTGCGTAAATACGCTGCGCGAAAACGCTGCATGGCTTCTTCTGGGCGCCGCCATCTTGGATGCGCCAAGGACGCCTTACAATTACCTTTAGAATAATGGCAAACAGGGTGATTTCTATTTTTTACCCCCTTCTCAGCCAGTGAGAAAACTCTTCTAAAAGACAATGGGGGATTGTCACTGTGTGCCTGTGATGCTCAAGTGGTAGGTGTGTAGTGCTGAAGAATGAAGGACTTGGCATTTCCAGGGTGGTATGCACCTGTCATTAGATGTGAGGAAAATGTTACTATTATGTATATATTACAAAAAAATATCTCTATTCCAATGTGCTTTCATTTTCAGACTTTGTTCAGGAGAGCAAAAGATGTGTCTGAAATATTTTATTAAAACATGGGATACAATGGAGGATTCTATATTATGGTATTTTTATGTCTTCACCTTTTTGAACGATAAATCAGTATTAGAAATTCAAATCTCTCTTGAATAAATAAAATGCAGATTCATTTAACTTCTTAAATAAAATATAATTGCATTACCTGCCTCTGATCTGGTCTCTCCAGTGCTGCGTTGGCGCCATATGCATTACAGGACTCCACAATGTACTCTGAGCAAACACCCAGGAGAGAGCTGGATTCTCCACAAGAGCCATCAGCTACAACAATTATCTTGGGCCATTCCCTCTGTGGAATCTTCCTTGTATACTCTTCTGTGAACTAAGAATGCAGAATGAAATTGAACTTTTGTAAATTTGCATGCAATCCAAATGTATATAGTATAAAAGTATTTAAAATAATAATCTAGAGCCATTCAAAACTGCAAAATAGATGAAAGAAAAAACATCAGTTACCATCCTTTGAGCTTTTAGTATGTGTACCATGTGTGCAATAATAACATTGGGCTACATAGGAGCTGGTCAGACTAAATCTAAACTTGCTTTGGACCTGTTTATTTGTCATGTTAGCAGTATGTGTATATGAAGGCACTTAGAAACTAAGTATGTGTGCGCTTCTGATAAAACGTTAAGATCTTCTAGGGCAGACACTGAATGAATGATTAAATATTCTTTCTGTAAACAGATGCATAACATTTTTGTACAATATTCTTAAAAAATAATAACCTTATGCTTATAAAGTTTATCAAGTTATGAAAATGCTGCATAAATCTGGTCGTGCTACATAAATAAAGGGTATGATGATGTATTTACCAAGCTGTCTGCAGAGTTACGATAATTGCCTAATGCACAAATAGCTTTGCTGTTCACCTAAAAATAGTCTTCTCTTTAAAATATTTCTAGCATCTTGGTTCTAAGAATCCTTACATTACGAAATAATAATTCTAGCAACAAGAAACATAGTGTAGGGAAAAAAAAACTTGGATTGTTCTCAACAACCCCCCACCAAAAAATAATTGTTTTTCGTTTTATTATATGGCTAAAAATTAATATCATGATATCAATATGTTAATATTATGCTCACTATTATCTCTGTTGGTAATTACCAACAGTGATAATGGTGATCATAATATTAACATATTGATTTAACAAATTTGATTATTAAAGTGTTTCTAAACGAGTATAGTGTGGCCACCATCTGTACTAATAAAAGCAAACATTAATGTTCTCTATAATATCCCTTGTTAAACAAAGGTCATCAATGAACAAATTGGCTGTTTTATCAACAATACCAACTAGCTACCGCTACTTCATAAAAACAGCTATAGAAATAGCTGGCTAACCCAGTTCAAATGTTTGAACAGAGACATCTACCTAAAACTGAGTACTGTTGGCAAACTGGGACAATTTGTGATAAAATTGGCAGATATTTCCTGTCTCTCTGACAAACTCATGAGCTGAGTCTCCAATTTCTACTACCTGGATAGAGATCCCACACCCAGCCCCACCTGTTTATG
The DNA here is from genome assembly GCF_017654675.1 of Xenopus laevis. Lineage (NCBI taxonomy): Eukaryota > Metazoa > Chordata > Amphibia > Anura > Pipidae > Xenopus > Xenopus laevis. The sequence continues at coordinate 47,007,903 of NC_054377.1, read as the reverse complement.
ACAGCACTGGCCTTTAGCCAATCAACACCTTATCCTTTTCATCTGCTCTGTCTCATAAAGACACAATATGTTATATACAAAATATTACATATATGTTAAATGCTACTTATTATATTATTATATATTAAATATGCTGTGTGTTACATTAAATATACATATTACATATACTGTAAGTTCTAGATCAACAGGAACAAAAATGATGGGTAGAAAACTTCAGCAAAAAGTGACTTTTTTTTTTTATTGCATACGGTATCCACATTTTCATTAGATTTTTATTTCTGCTCCACTTTTTATACTACCTTTCTAAATTGAGGCTCTAAGGTATGTTTCATAAGGGAATCAAAGTGATACTGAGGGTACGTTGTTATTATAGAAAAATCATTCAAAGGATATAAATGTTTATGCTCTTTCTTGCATGTGAATGCCTTGCCAAGATCCACACCCATGGGAACACCAAAGAACTTGTTAAACAACATATTTATTGATTTATTTCTGAAATGATTTACCAGGACTAGATGCACTGAAAGTACTCTAGTAATGTTCTAGTATATCTTGCTGCACACAAAATATCTGGCATTAAACAGGAATTATAAAAACCTAATATTTCAAATATTTAAAGTTAAATGAAGGCCACAGCAAAATTACAAGTTGCCTAACATGAAGCAGTCACAGTTTAAACTAATAAATATTAACAGAGGCATGGGATCATTATTCAGACACCTGTTATACAGAAATCTTTGAAATACAGGAAGGCCTTCTCCCATAGACGCCATTTTAATCAAATAATTACTTTTTTTTTTTAAATAATTTTCTTTTTCTCTGAACAACAAAACATTAACTTTTACATTATCTCAACTAAGATACAACTACCCCTTAAAGGTAAAACAATCCTATTGGGTTTATTTAATGTTTAAAATATTTTAAAAGACTTAGGGGGCCCATGTATTATACCTCAATTTTTATATGGATAATGATGTTCCAGGAACAAACCCTGCAATATTGTGGGAAACTCATAAGTGCGTGTTGCGAGGTCATCTCATAGCATTATGTGCGAAAATTAAGAAGGAAAGAGAGAAAACTATACATACTTTATTGAAAGAGATTGCTATATTAGAACAATCTCACAAGCAAACCATTGCTGTTGATACGCTGAAGGCATTAGAAGGAAAAAGGCTACTACTGAAATCTACCCTAGACCATTATTCCTATAGGGCCTACCTTAGATGTAAGCAAAGGACATATGACTTGGGAGATAAGAGCACTAAACACTTTGCCAATATCTTAAAGAGATTGGAACCGAGCACTTTTATCTCTTCCATTAAAGGGAAAGACCAAAAAACATTCTTTTCGACTCCCCAGATATCTCAGTGCTTCCATCAGTTTTACCAGTCCCTCTATAAATTACATGACCCGATTCCACCCACCTCTCTGCAGTCTGAAATAGAGAAATTTATACAGGAGGCCAATCTCCCACAGTTAACGCAACACCAATGCCACCGTATTGATGCACCCTTTACTGTTACAGAAATAGAGGAGACTTTAAAAACCATTCCGACGAATAAAAGCCCAGGTCCGGATGGTTACAATTCTTTATACTACAAAGTATTCTCTGCTGAATTGCTCCCCTATATGCATAGGTATTTCAACGCGATAGATAGTGGCAGTCAATTCCCAGCTCAAGCTAAAGAAGCCCACATAACAGTGATACATAAACAAGGGAAAGACCCGCAGAGTTGCGGGAGTTATAGGCCTATTTCCCTCATTAATGTAGACCTAAAACTATTCGCTAAAATTATAGCTAATAGACTAAAGGCAGTGTTGGCGCACTTGATACACCCAGATCAATCGGGTTTTGTCCCGAAACGGGAGGGAAAAGACAATACCTATAAAATATTCTCCCTCATCCATTATGCCAAAATGAAACAGATCCCTTCCCTGCTTTTAACGACTGACGCCGAAAAGGCATTTGATAGGATTTCCTGGGAGTTTCTGTATCAGACGTTAATAGGATTTGGATTCAGTATTACTACGATTAATAGAATATTTGCTTTATACTCTGAACCCACTGCCAGAGTCCGCATCAATGGCACCCTCTCTCCCACAATTAGCATCCATAATGGCACAAGACAAGGATGCCCTCTCTCCCCTGTGTTATTTGTCATGGTTATGGAAACTATGTTGGCTAATATAAGAAACAATACTGATATCTCAGGGCTGGTTGTGGGAACTACTGAACATAAAATGGCTGCTTTTGCAGACGATCTTATGTTATTTATAACTAGGCCTGTGATTTCTCTCCCAAATCTTATGATTTTGCTTTCTCGGTTTGGGAAACTTTCAAATTTTAAAGTAAATACCAGCAAATCGGAAGCTCTGAATATTAACTTACCCAGCCCCTGTAAGACACTAATTGAACACAAGTTTCCCTTTCATTGGCCCACAGGTGGAATAAAATACTTGGGTGTGCGGATAACTTCAGATCTTTCTTTATTGTACCAGACTAATTTCCCTCCTTTACTTACCAAACTAACCAAACAGATACATTCCTGGAAGACATTGGGACTTACTTGGTTTGGAAAAATCCAGGCTATCAAAATGTCTATCATGCCGCAAATTTTGTACTACTTCCAAACCTTACTGATAAAAATACCCAAACATTTTTTTTCTAAATTACGAGGGCTGTTTAATAAATTTATTTGGGATAATAAGACTCCGAGAATTAAATTTGATACCCTTACCCTGCCTAAGGACAAAGGCGGAGTGGCACTACCAGACCCATACTTATATTATGTCTCAGTGCATTTGGTCAGAACGGTCCATTGGTGTCTGAAAACTAACACAAAGAAATGGGCAGAGGTTGAACAAGCTATGACAGGCATTCCCTTGGTAATATACTATGGGCCCAGAATGTTAATATCCCTAAGGTCCTCATTTCTCATCCTACTATATCGGCAACTCTGGAGGTGTGGTTTAAACAGAGGCGGTCTTCTAACCTTATGTCTCAGTTGCCTAAACAACAACCTCTTTTACTCAACCCTGATTTCCCTCCTAGTTTGGATCCTAAAGCATTTGATAGATGGGGCTTACTTGGTGACAGGGAAACCAAGTTGATGGATTTTTACAGAGACGGTAGGATAGTCTCCCTAGCTTTGATACAGAGAATATGGGGTAAGCACCCTAGGGATCAATGGTGCTATACTCAACTACACCATTACTTAGATACTCTAGAAATACAATCAATTGATGATCACCCTACTACGTGGGAAAACTTATTGGAGACTAACAAACTCCCAACTCGTCCGCTTTCACTTTCGTACAAGATATTGCAGCAGGGCAAAACCTTAATCCAACCTAACTATTTTGATTCCTGGGAACAGGAACTGGAGGTCGTACTATCTCAGCCAGTGAGAAGACAGATATTAGTGAGGTTGCATAAATCTTCCAGGGCAGTTAGGGTTCGTGAGATGCTGTACAAGCTTACTACCCGATGGTACTACGTACCGACGAAATTGCATAGGCTTTTCCCAGGTACCTCTAAATTATGTTGGAGGTGTAAGTCGGACTCAGGTTCTTTTAAACACATCTGGTTTACTTTCCCTTCCATCACCTCCTTCTAGGAAACAGTATGTTTAACAATTCGTATTATTACGGGGACAAATTTGCATCACCTAGATATACCCTTCTTACTGTTTGGCATTGATCTCCACAATCAAACTTGGATGACCGATAAGCTCTCTCGATATCTGGTTCAAGCAGCATTAGCTTTGATCCCAAAAAACTGGAAATCGCCAAATTCCCCTTCAGTTGTAGAGTGGCTGAACTTATCAGAAGAAACAAGGAAAATGGAGGAAATAACTAGTCTACTTAATAATACCACTGATCAATATAAAAAGGTATGGGAGCCCTGGGTGACACATTTGGGGAGATCTGGATAATGAGTCCCCGAATAGACTTCTCTGGGATCATTTAGTGGCTTGTTTTAGTGCGTCCTACATGTATTGTATACTTTGGTTTATATAAGGGCTACTGCTCTCATTTTATTTGTCCTAAGTTCACTCGGTCCTAATATTGAGATGTAACTTACTATTTACCCTGTACTGATTGTATTGGATATGTCAATAATAATTTACCCTTCCCTGGTCCCCCCCCCTTTTCTTCTTTCTGTATCCTTTTCCCCCTACTTTTTGAAAATCAATAAACAAAGATTTGGAAAAAAAAAAAACCCTCAATTTTTATGGTTGAGGTTTTTAGGGGGGAATCTCAAATTTTCTGTGGAAAAATAAAAATGCTAATTTTTATTATACCCCAAAGCTGCTAAAAATCAGAAAATACTCCATCTCAAACCTGTTGAGGTCATGTAGAAGTCAATGGCAGATGTCCCTGAAGTTGTTTTTCATCATTGTGATCTGCCCTGGATAATCTGAAAAATTAGAGGTTTTCAGCCGATAAGCTGAAAAAGTTGAGTTTTCCCAACAAAAACTCGATAAAGTAGAGAGTAAAGAGTAAAAACTTTTCGGAGCGTCAAGATTTTGTCGTGACGTTTTGACGCTCTGATGATTGATAAATTAGTTAATATCATGGAGGGAGTTTGGTCGGATTTCTTTTCCCAAAATAATTAATTTGAGTTTTAGTAAATCTGCCCCTTATCTGCCGTACCTATATAAATTAATTAATAAATTATGTAAAAGGTTATTTTCCCCTGTAGAAATATATGGAACTGTCTATTTCTGTCGGTTTTTTTATTCAATCCTCTCTGTCTTCTCAATCCAAAAAACATTGGGATCATGTTGATCAATGATCTATCTGGATTCAAGGACATATAGGGGTAATATAATGAAAGTTTCAGAGTTTTTACCAGGTCCAGTAACCCATAGAGCTGATAAGCTTGTAGCATTCAAATGCCAAGTGTTAAAAAGCAAACATCTGCTTGGTAGTGAACCTGGTTCAACTTCAATTTCACCAAAACCCACAAGAGGTGTCTCTATCTATTTAATTATAACTGAGTTTACTGCTTCTGAATTCAAATGCTTACTCTGTGCTTTATGTGTATAAGAAGAGTGTTTGTTTAAAATTTGAACATATAATAGCCGTCTAAATATCTGTCTTGTGGCTGGGCCTGCCATGGCAATACAAATGTTTATTAAGTCATTAGTTTGGCATTCTGTTGGCATGATTTAATAAAGTCATTGTTTTCCACTGGGGAGACTGGTCTGACTAGCAGTTATTGTTAGGTTGATATTGCCTAATGTCATGGTACATTTCAGTCTCTTCAGTTAATCAAAAGTGTCTAACCAAAAGATTGGTTAAGGTGATAAAGCACATATTACATATATTTGATGCCAAGTCTGTGATGGTTATTAATGTGTTATGTATAAATTGGAGAATGGAGGAAATTTGTAATAAGCCTTATTTGGTTAAAGCCCTTCCAAATATCTCACAAATATAGCCTTAACTGTAAACACAAAATGAAATGGTTTTCCTTTCAAGGACATGCATTTGTATATATCCCCACTCTTTCTAATTAGACTCATTTCATAATGTTGTTTGCACTCATTGCTTGCACATAACCTTCAACTGACTCTGCCTTCTCTCTGCATTTTTCAAAGACAAAAAGCCTATTATTTAATTCAAGACCACATGGCATTATGTGATTAATTAGTTTAATACAAAAACATAGACCCAGCTTTCTGTTCTGTACTTTTTGATCTGTCCATTCTGGAACTATACATAAGCAATGTTATTGCTAGTAAAACGTGCAAAAATTCCTACTAAATGGCTACTGTGTACCTTGCATAATGCAATACACCTCTCTATTGTAGAATTCATATAATTTACAACCATATTTAGCAGTTTATAAGAACCACTTTGCTCTGTCTATTTTATATCTTAATTTTGTCACATTAGCTAAAAACCATTCCATGTTACTACCGATTCATTGTAATATAAAAACTGTGTGGTAGAGTTCAGCTGTGCTGGTAAGTTCTTACATCCTATAGTAAAGAATAGAGTTTTAATGCATTCTACCAAAATTACATCTTGATCAAGTCAATAAAAACTTTAATAAATGTTTTAAAACACTTTCCTTACTGTAATAAACTGGAAAAATTAGAACTATCTTCTTAGTTACATGCAGTATGTTATGACTGGTGCAGTATGTTATGCATTACCTGGTAATTATTAACAAATGAACTGACAATATATTTAGGTACACAAACCAAAATGAAAGGAGGGTCACAACCAAGAGAAGAATCTCTGGCTTCATGGTAACCCTTTTCTATAGACACACACCTACTAATATGCAAAGGCTGTATAGGCCATAGCTACTTTTGGTCACACTATGTAATCTTACCCTACAAAAGCATATAAAGGATTTGTTGAAAACCTACCTTGCTAAATGAGGCAAAGCTAAAAAAATCATACCAAATGGATTTACAGGAGTACTGTGGCTTATAAATATGTACAACATATACTTCTGGCGTAAACACTGGAGTCAGAATAAACATTGGAATCATTTCATAATTATTTTTATCATTTCATAAAGAATATACATGATTTATATTTCAAATAAAAGACTTTTATTCCTTGGTAATTTCCTAAATTTTCCTGGCAATAAATGACCCTGAAGAGTGCCAATTAGTGCTCCAGCGTATGCTTGCCAACCATTTAAATGGCTGTTGCTCTGTGAAGCAGTAATCTAAGCATTATTAAACAACCCGATCCCAACTACAGTTCAGCTTGTTTAGTAATGACTTATGCAAAGAGAATATTAGTTTACAGTTTACAGAAAGGTTGCAGTGTATAGTATTTATATACTACATTTGTTAACCTACAAATGTAGAAACATGTATTCAAACCATACAATAAAACCAAGCCCTGGCATGTAACATACAGTTACACTAGTTTAGAATATTCCTGAATATTTTGAATCTGTTACACATTCTTAGTTCATATCTTTGCTTGTGTTGGTGCTGTAGATGCTTATTCCATTTGTTATGTGTGGGTAGCAGATTGGTATTTCCTGGTGTCCTTTTCTGCTGAAGTTTAATGTGAAACGAATGAGCGGGAGCATCCTTTCCAATTTCTCAGAGGAGAGAATGACAAAAACAACTTAGATGCTGTTGTTTATGTGAAATTGTTACTGGTATGATCTTAATTACAAGTATATAAGTATACATTTATTTTGTATTTTACCCTTTTAAACCTTTGCTGTATACTATTAAATGACAATTACAGTGTGAATATGTGAAAATCAAGGTATTTACCTGAAATGCAGGTTATGTCAGAGTAAAAAAAAATTAAAGATATTAAAAATCACCCAGTAGATACTGTCAGTAATAGTTTGATCTGGGCTTAGCAAAAATGGTTAACCCATAACCCACAACTTTACCAGGAGAGCAGTGCGTACAACTGCACCTGGGCCTGCGCCCCCTGTAGGGCCCACTGGAGACTCTGCACACACTATGAGAGAATGCAAGGTTAGAGTGGGTGTGCAACACATTTTTCAGTTGGTGGGCAGACAGGGAACCCCGGTACAGTTTTTGTACCCAAGCCCTTTGCCCCCTAGTTAAGCCATTGGTGGCTGTCCCAAATGTCTGATTCTATTTTTACTTACTAGTCTAAATTTGCTTCTCTCTGCACAGCTCAGCCCTGTCCATTCTGCCTACCACATGGACAGGGCCCCCAATGCAAGCTGTACCTTCTGTCACTCCCTCCCTTGAGCCTCTGAATGACACGCAAGGTAGGGGGTGGGTATGTGTAGGTCTATGTGCCACCCCCAGTGCCACCTTAAAAAAATGTGCAGTGCAAAGAATTGTAAGCTTTTATTGCACTTTGCACATATACGTGGTGCATCGTAAATGAGCCGTATGCTTTGGATGGATCATGGTCACTGCTGTATATAACATGCAGCCTGGTGTGTAAGGGTAAGGACATATATGTCAGCTTTATAACTTAGGGATGTTAATGTAACTGATGTGAATGGAATAAACCTTTTATCCCTTGTCACAGGTTTTCGTCTCACAAATGTACTTTGGAGAATTTTCGAGTGACAAGCATCAACAGGCAGTTTCACAGGACATGGTTCTGTGCCTGCTAAAATACCTTGGCAGAACAACACAATGATCTGCTTGCTATGAAACAACTTTCACTAGCAATCAAGCAGTGGGTTTTCATGTCAGGAAGGAAGGAAGACAAAAGCCTCACTCCTTCGGGGTCTTCAATATCTATTGAATTACAGTAAAATCTCAATTAGTTTTAGGTTTTCCTTCATTTTACACATTTTTTTGGTGATCCCACTAATATATAATGTACAATGCATTTCCTTGATTTTACATTTTGCCATTTTTTTCCAGTCCTCTAAATAATAAGGTTCTACTGCAAGCGCTTCTATACAAAATTGTCTGTAAGTACCACCATTTATTATGTGTACTTGTCTCTGAGTTTTGTTCACATAAATGATCAAACAGCTTAGGCAACACATTGAGCATAGCAAATACTTTGCTGTCTGGAAGCAGGAGATGTGCTTTGCAATCGGTAGAATTTTTTTGGAGCCTTCACATTTTTACCAAATATACACAGGCTATCATGGCTGACATCACAACTTCACTGCAAATTAAAATAGGATTATATCCTAATTTTTTGAGCAAATATTACAGTGGAGGATCCAAAACTCATGCTATAACTTATTAATAATATAATTTGCAGCTGCATACTTTTGAGCCACTTTCGATAGCAACAAACCTTTCAGAGGCTAAAGGCATAATCAATAATAATTACCTCATGAAAAAACAGACTCACTCACTGATGAACAAGCAGAATAGAAAATATATTTTAGATACTGTTTTTTGTTCTTTGTATCTCCCTATTCTTGAAAGTATAAATTAATATTTTGAAACACGTAAGCACTATTACAACTATTATCTATTTTTTTTTGTAAGTCTTTATTTTTTAGAATTTTCAATGTTATATGGGGGTACAGAAGAGAAAAGAAGGGGGTGAGGGGTACAGTATTACAATAAAGACACATAACAAGTTTTGCATACAGTATGGAGCATTTGTCATCAGACTGTTCCTTCAATTTATACCCTTTTGTTTTTTGTGTTAGGGAGACTTGGAAGCCTTATTTTTTTGCTTCTAAATATATTTCTGTGTTTCTATTCTGTTGCTATCTGAGATGGGGGGAGGGGAGGGGAGGGGGGGTAATAGAACTAGGGGGGGAGGGGAGTGGAGGGGGGGGTAATAGAACTAGGGGGGGGTTGGAAGCAAATTTAGATCTACTCTTCATTGGTCCTTCTTTTTGTCTTATTCCTGATATCTCTTCTCCATCTACTTAGTTTATCAAAGATTATAGTAGTCATTTAGTTGCTGTACAACTATTATCTATTGTCCAAAATGGGATTTTCTGCATAAGAGGTTGTTTTCTGTATTGGATCACCAAACCCAATAGGATTGTTTTGTTACCAATATGGATGTATGCAACGTAGTTAGCATAAGGTTTGGGGTATTGTTTTATGATTACAGAAAAACATAATCAATAAGGAAATATGAATTATAAAATATACTTCCTTAATCGCTTGCATACATGGTGGGCTAGGGAAGCAAATCGCTCCGACAGAAGTCTCTGCACGGTTTACACTATAATGATTGCAGCAAGTTACAGTCGAGCATGCACTGGGTAAAGAGCACTTACCTCCACAGTATGGGTTATGGAGGGGACAAGATGTTTGCACTGTAAAACTCATTTTACAATACGATGTGTCACTATCCCTTGCTGTGGAATGTGAATGTGTATACAAGAATGAGAGATTCCAGATTACTAATCAATCTGTGCCCTTTCTGATCTGAACCCAACACTAGAAAGATAAAATACTTTAAAGATTAACTTTGACAGCCTCTGAAATTTTGTCAAAGCCTGATAAAATTAATAAAGGGCTCTCTACTAGTCATTTGCCCCAGCAGCACATTCAGTTCAATAAGTAGGCAAGCAAAATCTAAAGCAGTGATCATAGCATAACTGCATTAATTTAATCTATATGAAAAAACACACTTACTTTGGTTCCCAGAGATATCCTTATGTCCAAAGCTTGCTTTCTTTGTTCCAGAATACTTAGAAGATGCTCTTGGAAAACACCGATCTTGGTAAAAAAGTGGTCATTGTGCCAACATCCTTCAATGTTATCAAAGTCTACACCAAGGCCAAGTAGAAAACTGACACTACGAGGGTCCAATGCGATTTGTTGGGGTCTGCATAGTAAGCCAGCTCTGGAGCGTTCATCCAAGACTGTCAAATTCAGCACCTTTCCAGATCGGACAGCAACAAGTGCAGCTGTCAATCCAACAGGTCCTGCGCCCACCACAAGGATTGATACACGGGCCCTCCATTGTCGTACACTGTCCATGCTTAACTTTACTGCCACGTACACCATTATGACCACCAGTGTGCTCAGAGCTGTATCCAAAGCAAGACTTTCATATTTCACTTGTGCACCATTCACCTGATCTTCTGGCCCCTCCATTTTACCCGAAACGATTGGGAAAAGGAACCTTAGCACACGTGTTTCCCACACTCTAATGGTGCATTGCTGAATTGTACACAATAAAAAAGAAAAATCCTTACAACCAGGAGACCCTGCTGAATGAATCATAATCAAAAATCGATAGAAAGGAAAAAAGTAATCCAATTTGTTTTCTTCCTAAAACTGCAGGCTTACATGATATGCAGGCTCCCTACTACAATGTAGTCAAGAGAAAGGAGAAGCTGATTCTAAACACACGGCACTACAATGGCTCAAACACTCGTGCACTTCAAGGATAACCTCCACCTCTATTCCACCGATTAACAATTGACTTCCTCCTATTGGCTGCTGGTTTTCATCAGCTTCTGAATACATATTTTTTTCCCGTGGCTTATGTGTCTGGATCAGGCTACACATAAATCACAGAGTGCGCTTCCCTACTCTGTGAGCCAATTTTCTGCAAGATCCTCATGCAAAATCATCTGCTGCCTTTAACTCTCTCATTGCTGGTTGCTACAACACTATGAACATATGAGCATTGTATGCCCAGTCTTCATTGCCGAATGCACCTTTCTGTAATTTCTGTAGAAGTAAAAGGACATTCTTATGTTTTTTATTGCAAGATAGTAAGGTTTTTTTTTTAACGATTTAACCCTTCTAAAGCCACCAGTTAAACTGTCATAAATAGTCTTCATTAATAATAATGGGCTGAAACGTCTGTACAGACAACACATCTATTTAACACTTTCAGTGTGTAACTACTTTTATTGACTTTAGTAAAAATTAGAACAATGATTTCCATAACTCAAATGAAAAGTGCATATTTGCGAACTAATTTAGTAAACATATATATTTATGGTGCTTTCCTGTTGCCTGAAGGTACTCCGTCAAAGCAAATATCTGTAGACATCCTTTTAATTCTTTCTGGCTTCCACTATTTTCCCCTACAGCATTGGCATATTGTACACTTACATCCCAGATATTCGTAACACAAGCTCCCTAATTCATGCACTTCCTATATAGTTGAATAGAGTGGCACATGGTGGTTAATATTTAAAGGAACAGTAACAGCAAAAAATGAAAGTGTTTTAAAGTAATGAAAATATCATGTACTGTTACCCTGCACTGGTAAAACTGATCTGTTTGCTTCACAAACACTACTATTGTTTATATAAACAAGTTGCTGTGTAGCAATGGCGGAAATTTAAAAAAAGGCTATATGGCACAGGTTAAATAGTGAATAACAGATAACACTATGTAGGAGGGGGTATGGCCACCAATGTTGCACATTTTTGAGTTTTTTGCTGTTTTTTACTACCAGTCCAACCCTGGCCAGTAAACTACAAAATATTACAGACCAAACAACTTTCCCCAGACCAGTAAGTTAGTAAGATGGTCTTGTTCCTAGCTGTCAGTTTGAACTATGGTCTGTCCCAGCATGGTTTTCCAGGCCCAGGGACTTACTTAAGAAGTCATATTTTAACTGGAACCAACATGAATTCCTGTATACAGAAAACTTTCATCTTTACCTGCATGTTTTGTAACATGTAACATCTTTCATGTAGTTTTATTTAATAGGTTGCTCAAGCAATTATTGAAAGTCAATTCTGTAAATGTTAAAACCATGTTATACTCTCTAATGAATGGTAGATAACAGAAAATAGTTTGACAACACCCAAAGTGGATCCCTTGTTTCTCTAATGACATATAATTATTAGTCTCTGATATACTTTGATTAAAAAGAAAAAGACAGTAATAGCTGTCTTAAATGTAACATTTTTAGGTTATTTATTCAAAATGAATTTAGAAATCAAATTACATTTAATCCAAGATATGTATAAATGTGATGAAATACATACAACTGAATCCAGAAGGAAAAAAAATCCAAGATGCAGTGTTCAAATAAATGGATGGAGACTGTCTTGTAAAATTTCCTATCGTTGATGCATGACCCAAAATGGAAAACAGACTTGAACTGGTTTACTTTACTAGTTAAATTTGGATACTAATAAAAGATAAAGTAAACTACTGTACTAAAATGTAAGCTATATTTTTATGGGAGCAGTATACATATGATTCTGCATGGAATCTGCTTCAAGAAACAGTAGGCATTAGCCAACAATTTTTAGTTTCTTGAGCATTACATATATTATTTGCTTTTTAGCTCCCATTTATACGAGAATAAACGGTAATAGCTTTTATCTAAAGATACTCAGTCAGTTATCGTTGTGATGTAGTTATGGGCAGACATTCTGCCCCTCTGCATTACCCAGTGGCATATGCATAAAATGGTCAGAAATTACCACTGCAATGTCTACTTCAGGCTAACTTCCACTTAAGCTACTTATTCCACCAACCATATAAGAACTCATAGATTATTGTAACCAAGCACTACCAGCAATTTTTTTTCTTTTTATTTATTGTGTTTTTCCAACATATACATACATTGTACCTTCATATACTTCTCTAAGGAGTAAGATCTAAAATAAACTATAAATCTAACAAAAAAATTTAAACTGCAAAGCCACAACTTCCCAATGAATAATGGAATAACTTGTGATTTCAATTCCACACCCCCTGTCCACGTCACTTCCTCATTCACTTCCTTATGTATTAAGGGAAAGTAAGTTATAATTATTAATGAAAATATGTTCCCCTTTTCAATCCAATCCATTTCCCAGTGAGCACTACTAGTGAATGGTAATCAGAAAGGCAACTTCCACTTTCTCTCCTACTTCCACTTGACAATTAAACGAGACCAGCCAACTATAATCAGTTACGGCACTGATTTTAGGACCTTTTTCCTTTATTATAAGAAATGTCAGCCTGAAGAATTTAGTAAAGTTTTCCAAAAAAATAAATGTGACATGAATAAAGTGTTTCACGGTTAGGGGAAGCACATGAAGGAATATTGTCCTCAGCTAATGAAATAGCTAATTCCTATTTTCACAATTTTTTTTTTTTTTTCATCACAAATTACTGAATATATTTTTATGCAATTTCAGGAGCCCTCTTTATTTTGATGACAGTGTTTCTTTAAACAAGATTCTCAAGTTGAGGTCCTTTCCTAAGAACAAACATAGACTGTGGCTGCAAATATTTGTTCAATATACTTATCTGTAGTATTCAAATACTGATAAAGAATAGTTGTTAACCTCCCAGACAGTAGGGCAACATTCAGTTGGTGCTGAAACACAATAGCAATAATCCATAACCAGTCCATCCAGATAGTTGAGGATGAAGGGATTTCTTAAGAGACGAAGATTTAACTGTTTAGCTAACTTGGCTCTAATCCTTAAAAATATATGTGATTTCAGTCAAGCATGTATGTCAAGTCTTGGAGCCTCAGGAGCCCAAGGCAGTTTAAACAAAGAGTTGAACTGGGCTCTGTTACATTGATTTTTATTATGCAGTGTGCATGCTGCATATGACCTCTTAACATAGAAGGCAGGTCCGGACTGAGAATTAAAATAGGCCCTGGCATTTCAGGTACACATCAGCCCATATAGAGGCCCAAACAGCCCTCACCAGCCCACTAAATAGTGACTTTCTATGGGAACTTATAGCAGCCCCTCTGGCATTTGCCAGAACCCACAGATTGCCAGTCCGGGCCTGATAGAAGGCATTTGAAAATTTAAATAACACTAACGGTCACCACATGACAAAGAGCAAAGATGTCAGAGAGATTCTGGTCCTACATCCAGAAGTTTGTGGGGTTCCTTGAAGGAACAGAAACACCAAAACGTTAAAGCATTTTAATGGAATGACAATATAATGTACTGTTTCTCTGCACTGGTAAAACTGACATGTTTGCTTCAGAAACACTATTATTGTTTTATATAAACAAGTTGCTGTGTAGCCATGGGGGCAGCCATTGCTATTCTAGCACAGGATACACAGTAAATTCTGAAGAATCCCATTGTATACTACAGAGCTTATCTGTTATCTACTGTGTATCCTATGCCTTTTCAACTTTTTCATTGGCTGCCCCCATGGTTTCATGGCAACAAGTTTATATAAATATAATAGTGTTCGTGAAGCAAGCACACCAGTTGTACAATACAGCACAACAGTGCATTATGTTTTCATTATTTTAAAACACTTTCATATTTTGGTGTTACTGTTCCTTTAAGACATTGTTTAACTATACTATTGAGATGTCTTATATTTTTTACATGCTGCATAGAGCAATTTTAAACTGTTTTGCCAGTTGTCTACCTGCATTTACATACTCACGGGACACGTGGGACACTACCTAAATCACTATTAGGTACTTAACTGTTGCTCCAACACAGTCCTTTTTAATATCAAAGTCCCAATCCTCTGGAAGGGGTTAATAACCACACAGTTCAAATGAAATGTCCCTTCCCCAGAGCTCTTATTCCCCAGGTAGCGCTACCATTTTCCAAAAGTACCTCTGGAATTTAGCAGCAGCTCCTACATAGCAGGTAAATACACAAGACTTGTCTTCATGTTGGGGAACCAAGCTTGTATCTCTGCCAATATCCTCCCTTTGGTGGCTCACTCACCGGGTGCTCTCAGAGGCAATCACACTGGAAATTACCGGCAGCTCTGCAGCAGGATAAATCTCACCAGTGGCACCTTTCTCCTTCTGAGTATCTAGCAGCTTGGCAGGGAACAGGCTGGGCTCCATCTGTACCTCCACAGATTCCACAGATTTAACAGCTTCTCTGTACTTGACAGTCTTACTCATGCTGGCTCTGTTCAGCTTTCTGGGAGACCCCCTACATTTGGCTCCAAAGTCAGGCACACCCTCTCTTCCAAGGATGCACCGGGGTGCCCATAGGGTTGCCACCTTTTCTGGAAAAATATATATATATATTCCTATATATTTATATTTTTTTCCTATTAATAACATTGGAAACAGCCATCATTTTTATCAGCCAGGCCGGTAAAAACCCGGCCAGGTGGCAACCAATCGGATCACTCTCCAGCCTGGGCTGGATGATGTCACAGGCAGAAAAACAGGGGAAGGATTCCTCTTGTCCCCTACACATGTTTACTTTCATGTTTACTTTTCAAAAAGCTCAAGTTATATTTGTGTGGAGTTCAGAAAACAGAAAAGCATGCAGTCATTAAATAAACCCAATAGGCTGTTTTTGCTTCCAATAAAGATTAAATATATTTTAGTTGAAAATTATTTATATAAGATGGAGTCTATGGGAGACGGCCTTTCTGTCATTTTGAGATTTCTGGATAACAGATCACATACCTGCATTAACAAATCTTTGATTATGTCACTGTGTACCCCATCTGCATAACCTTTCTCAATTAAGCTTGAAAGTTCCTTCTTGAATTCATATGACAGATCCTGGTATCGCTATAAGTGAATGACTGTGTGTGCAGCTACCAAGCAGTTGTTAAGGGTCTATTGGACATTACTGACTACAAGCACATAAAGTTTTAGAAAGTTACTTTCTTTCTCATACAAATATAAAATCTCTGTCCAAGGGAAAAAAAAGGGGAGAGCACACATTGTACAGTCTTTGCTTTTACTAAAAGTGGCCAAACTGCTTAATTGCAGTAACTCATAGCAACCAATCAGCACTTAATTTTAATAAGTTGGTTGAAAGTGGAAAGCAAATACCTGATTAGTCCTTATGGCTACTGTATTAAAGCATTTTTGCTAGAGCAAACCAAGAGTAAAAGATTAGATCAATTTCACCTTCTCCTAAATTAGCCCTTGTCCTGTCTCTGAATTGTGAAGTTAGTCCATAGTTTGCACAAAAATACTGGAACCCTCTGTTGCAACAGTGAAAAAAAACAGGCCAAAAACTACAATTAGCCATTGTCCCTAAATTGTGAAACACGTGGCCTTTGCTTATAAAAAAAAATTGCTGTGACCCTCTGAGTAGAAAAATACCAAAAATATAATTTCAACTGGCCCTAGTTTGCCAAAAATGATTAATTTTTTGATCAGTTTGGGAGATATTGTTGGCAAAAAGGAACATTTATTTTTGTTCCATTGCAAAAGTTGGTGCTCGAAACAGAGACAAAAATAAATTGCCCTTTTGCATAAATATTCAGAGAAGCTATTTGCCACCTGCTGCCAGAGAAAAACAAAAGTGGATTTCTGCTCTTTGGTATAAGTTGAAGTTCTAGCCAGCACAGAAGACAATACATCACTTGGCATATTGGGAGCTCAGCTGAGGCTCTGGTGGCAGTGGGAATTGTTTGAAACCACCACGAAAAAAGTACAACTAAAAGCATTGTATGCGAACCATTACAAAAGTAGAGCTGCTAGCAAAAGAAAAAATATTGTGAACGGATGCTTGTAGATTGCCTTGCCCAATAGGATTGTTTTGTCACCAAAATGGATTCATGTAGCTTAGTTTGGATCAAATACAAGGTATTCAGTACCTCCCAACATTTGGAAAATAGAAAGAGGTACAGAAAGATTTGCGGCATGCAGCAAGGCTACATTTTTAGGACCACAGCCATTTTATGGCCACACCCCCTAAATACCACATCTTTTTTACAAAATTTTGGCAGATTATGGAAAGTTTGAACACATTTCTGGGGTTTTAGGGTCAGGTTTTATTTGGTATTACAGTTTTGCTAATGAAGATGAATTGCCTTTTGAACTGTAAGTCACAGTTTTCCAAGAGACCTGCTTATCTTAGTTACAATTGTTTCTTTGCTTATCTTAAATTGTTACAAAAGTGTACTTGCCATTCTGGGCTCCCTGCCAAAAGCCTCAGTTTTAAAAACTCAGTTTCTTTTTTCTGGCTGTTCAGCGCAGGAGTTAAAAGAGAAAGTCGGGACATTTCAGTAACAATCCGGGACTGCAGATTGAGTGACTGCGAAAAACGGGACAGTTGGGAGGTATTGTTTTACTATTAAAGAGAAAATTGATTTTACTTAGAAGTCTCTAATGGCTTCAGATTCTCATTGTATTAATGTGTGAATGAGATGAAATGTTCAGATGTGTTGCAACAAGTGATAATCATTTCAAAATCCTGAAACACAATAAAGCAAAACACTGGAACTGATTTATTCTAGTTATTACCAGTCAAATATGATGCTACATTCAGCTCTAATTTATCTGCAATATAGCTTGATCTTATTTTAGTGTAGTTCTAACCTATGCCACTGAGTACCTTTTGTTTACTAAGCACATATAGATGGAACCAGGGGGCACAGGGGGTACTACAAGCTAAAAAGGGGGGCCCGGCTGTGCTGCAATTTTTGAAATAGTCCTGAAGCGGCGAAAAGACCTAAAATCAAGAAAACAGCCGAAATTGAAACCTTGAAGTGGCGAAAAGACCCAAAGTCACGAACACAGCCGAAATTGAAGTCCTGAAGCAGCGAAAAGACCTGAAGTCACAAAATAGCCAAAATTTAAGTCCTGAAGCGGCGAAAAGACACAAAGTCACAAAAACAGCCGAAATTTAAGTCCTGAAGCGGCGAAAAGACCTGAAGTCACAAAAACAGCCGAAATTGAAGTCCTGAAGCAGCAAAAAGGCCCAAAGTCACAAAAACAGCTGAAATTTAAGTCCTAAACGAAAAGACCTGAAGTCACAAAAACAGCCGAAATTGAAGTCCTGAAGCGGCAATAAGACCCAAAGTCACGAAAACAGCCGAAATTTAAGTCCTGAAGCGGCGAAAAGACCTGAAGTCACAAAAACAGCCGAAATTTAAGTCCTGAATCGGCGATAAGACCCAAAGTCATGAAAACAGCCAAAATTGAAGTTTACAAAAAAAAACGAAGTTACAAAAACTGCCGAAATTGAAGTCCTGAAGAGGCAGAAAGACCTGGTCACAAAAGCAGCCGAAGGTGAAGTCCTGAAGCGGCGAAAAGACCCCAAGTCACGAAAGGAGGCGAAGTTGAAGTCCTGAAGCAGTGAGTTCAGTCCTACTAAACACCAATGTGTGTGTTTTTTATTTTTAAATCCCCTGGTCACCAATTATTTTTTTTAACTTGTAAGGGGACCCTGACCACCAATTTTTTTTTTTAAAAAAAAAAACTTTTATAAGGTGCCATAGAAAGTCAGTATTTAGTGGGATGGTGGGGGCTGATTGGGCCTCTGAGTACCTGAAATGCCAGGGCCTATTTTAATTCTCAGTCCAGACCTGGTGTGGGTTTTTTTTAGCACTGATGTCTGTGTGGTCTTTTAACTGCATACCTCCCAACATTTTGGAAGTAAAAAGAGGGACAATTTTTTTTTTCGCACATAGAACAGCAAATGTTTTTGACCACGCCCCTTTCTGTGAACACACCCCCTAATTACCATGTTCATTTTACATAATTTGGCAGGTTATGAAAGTTTGAAAATATTTCTCCTTATCTAAACAGTTTTTTTGTGTCTCAAAATTGTTACAAAGTATCTCATTTGCACCTGTTCTGGGCTCTCTGCTAAAAGCCAATTAAGTGAGAAACTTTGTTTCTTTTTCTGGCAGTTCAGTGCAGAGAAAATAGGGACTTTCCAGTACAAATAAGGGACTGCAGGTTGAGCTGTGAAAAGAGGGACTGTCCCTCCGAAAAAGGGACAGTTGGGATGTATGTAACTGTAGTGTGGAGTTGGCGGGATCTGGGTGGGGCTCTGGGCCCCAAGAATTTTGTTGTATGGGCCCCATGATTTCTAATGGCAGCCCTGGATGGAACAGACTTTCCTTTATTCTCTGGTACACACTATACCCAAGGCTCACACACCTCATTTCAGTAAAGGACGTGTATTGTATATGCTTGAATTAAACCTGGTTAATCACAAAACGTATTTCATGGCCATTCCCTATTTCTATGAGAACAAAGTGGCTAAATAGGTGGAATAATAGATTATAGTACTAAAGAAAAGAGACTAGGTGAATAGAGGTGGAGTGAGGAGAGGAAGAAAATAGTACTGAGAGTGGGCCCCTGGTCTTTTTTGGTGGGCCCCTGGGGTCCCAGTCCGACACTGTGTGTGTGTATGTATGTATGTATATATATATTTTATACATAACACATTATAGACTACAGCGTGTTACTAGAAGCTTATGATCTTGTTTAGAACGTTCCACTAGAATCTAAAATCCCCACTTATCACTTCCCCCAACAAGCGGCTGCGTGCCGCGTCACTGCGCTTATATACAAGTAGTTGTGACGATAGTCTCGCGAGACGGAGCTTATGACGTCGGGGTTTGCTGTCAGCTAAGAACCGAGGAGCTGGCTATTAAAAGCGTTGCGGGACGTTTAAGCTGAGACTCTTGACTGCGGGTTGTGCGAATACCGTCCCGCGGAAAACAAAAATTGTAACTGTTTGGCTGTATGTGTTACGGTTTTCTCTTCGTTTGTTGGACTCGAGTGACCTCTAGTGTTAGAAGTTGGGACTCGTCCCTTTCCTATAGTGTAGACTTGATTGCCTGCCGGTTTTCCTTTGTTAATTATTAGCAGCGTGACCATTGCATCCGCAGTGCCATGGCAGCCCTCAAATACGCAGGCTTGGACGATACGGACAGTGAGGATGAGCTGCCGCCTGGATGGGAGGAGAGGAGCACGAAGGATGGATGGGTGTACTACGCAAAGTACGTAGGGGAATTGAAAGTCACAATGAGTTTGGAGAGAGTGAGACGGGGAACTTGGCTCTGTCACATGAGCTGCGGAACCTTTGCGCCTCCACGTGTGAATGAACTGCTGCTGCACTTGTTGTCAGCATATAACATATAGATCTATGTATTCTGTCCCAGGGGCCCGCGAGTCAAACAGACTCTGTAACCAAATCTGCCTCATGTCACTCAATGCACGTTAGTGAAACATTCCCAGTAGTTATTTGTAAATGCAATTGTAAGTAGTGCACTGTACGTTGTACTGTTTAGTCTGCTCCACCTGACTCCTCCATGAGTCTAGTAGCTCATTCACTGACCTGTGGGAGGAGAACTGACTGCTGCTAAAATGTTTCAGGAGTTGGAACCAGAGAACTGAAAGGGACAAACAAAACCGCCGTCTGTTGCAACTACATTTGCAAATCAGTCCGGTGGAACGTTTCGGGGGCATACCCCTTCGTCAGGCTACGCCCCCAAAACGTTACCGTTCAATAAACACGCAGGGCTCGGCCCGCCCGTCCTGAGTGCCGGTAAATTGTCTTCTTACCGTATGTTGTTGGGGTTACTGATCCCCTCTTTGGCCGAGCACCGGACCAAGCTTGACATGAGAGGCCAGGGTGTGCTGGTGGGTTATTCGAATTGGACAGTTAACGTTAAATGCCTCAGCCCCCCGCCAAAGCTTTTTTTCTGGTCTCCCCCCGCAGACGACATGATGTTGCAGATCACTGGCAGTGGCAACACATGCAAAATTGGGGAGCACCCACCGTTCCCACTTTATTGAGGAAGCAGACAAGCCCCCCACCCCCATTCCATTATGCCACTGTATTCTGTAAACATGGACAAGAGGAATGGCAATAACACCACTAAAAAAAATATAATATATATATATATATATATATATATATATATATATATATATATATATATATATAATTTTAAAATGTAAAGGACAAGGGAATTAACCCTGGTTGCCAAACAGCTCCACTTGGGCAAAATGCACCATACCATAAATCTCTCTATAGCTATCCAGTGCCAGGCAATTCCACCCAGGTGCCCCATGCAACCCCATGCGGCTGGGCATGTGCAATCGCGGCCTTGCATGCAAACAGGGTGCGCACACAAACTGGGACACGTGTGCATGCCCATTTGCAAAGAGGGACATGTGCCCAGGTCTGCGGCAGCCCTTGCTTAACCTTCTTTAGTGGGTAGGCTGCTTATGAGGTACGTGCCTGGTGCCACCCAAACTTTGCACCCTAGGCATGCGCCTCTTCTGCCTACCCCTAATTCTGACCCTGCTGCCATCTTTCTTTCCAAGTGTGGGAAAGTCAGCCTGCACTTGGGGGTGCCAAATGTTAGGCACCCCAAGTGACTGTATTGATTTACCTGAAACCCTGGGCCTGTGCTCCTATCTGCAGAAAACTGCACCAGCCCGGGTTGATAGCAGTGAGCGCCACGGAGCGCTTCTCTTCCGTCTACCTCTTTCTTCGCACGGCTGCGCTTGCTCAGTAGAACTGAAAGCCGAACTTTAATTAAAAAGTTGGCAATTTCGTTCAACTGCACGAGCGTTTGTCCCGGAAAATTTTAAGCCCGAAGAGGATCGCTCCGTGGTGCTCACTGGTATAACCCCGGGCCGGTGGGGTTTTTTGCTGATTGGAGCACAGGGCCAGGGTTTCAGGTAAGTAAATACAATCACTAGGAGTGCCTAACATTTGGCGCCCCCAAGTGCCGGATGGCTTTCCTCTTGTCTGCTTGAATCATTAAAGGGATTGTTCACCTTTGTGTAAACTTTTAGTATGATGCAGAGGGTAATATTCTGAGACAATTGGCAATTAGTTTTAATTTTTTATTCTGTGGTTTTTAGATTATTTAGGTTTTTATTCAGCAGCTCTTCAGTTTGCAATTTCTGCAATCTGGTTGCTAATGTCCAAATTACTCTAGCAAGCATGCATTGATTTGAATAAGAGACTGGAATATGAATAGACGTGGCCTGAATAGAAAAACAAGTAAAAAGTAGCAATAACAATACATTTGTTGCCTTACAGAGCATTTATTTTTTAGATGGCCGTCAATGTCCCCCATTTGAGAGCTGGAAAGAATAAGAAAGCAAATAATAAAACTATTAGAAAAAAGAAATTAAGACCAATTGGAAAGTTGCTTAGAATTAGCCATTCTGTAACATACTAAAAGTTAACTGAAAGGTGAACCACCCCTTTAAGGAAACCCAGTGTGATTTAAGGAACTCAAGGTTTTCTGGGGAAAAAAAATCTCATTAGTTGAGAGAGATTTTTTTTTTCCGAGTGGGCTTTTTTAAATAAGAAAAGTTGGCGCCTAAAAGCTGCCAAACTTTTTTTTTTTTTGGGTGGTGGAAAACCTGACAAAAGGAGGGTTTAAACCTCCTGAAACATTAATGGGTTTTGTCTTTCCCATTATTCTAGCATACCTTGCAAATGTCTCATTTTTCGCAGGACAGTCCCGATTTTGACAGCTAAACCTGCAGTCCCAGATTATTACTGAAAAGATTTTCTCTTTGATCTCCTACACTGAACAGCCAGAAAAAGATAGTTTCCAAATCTTTGGTAGAACACTCCCAAAATAGGTGGCAGTGGCACTTCGATACATTTGTAACAATTTAAGATATGCAAAGAAATAATTGTAACTATTTAAGATCTCGGGGAAACTGCGACTTGCATCTTAAAGGGCAATTCACCTTCATTAACAAAACTGTAATAGCACATAAAACCTGACCATAAAACCACCAGAAATGTGTTCAAACTTTCCATAACCTGTCAGATTTTTTTAAATGGATGTGGTGTTTGGGGGGGTGTGGCCATAAAATGGACATGGTCAAAAAAAATCTTTTTGTCCCTCTTTCTGTATTGCAAAAGTTGGGAGGTATGTTCTAGCATCACTGCAGGAGCCACATTTTGTGACCAGTTTATCACAGTGAATGCAATATAGCTTCTGTTTTTTTAAACTGGGTTCAAGTTGTAGTGACTATTTGATGCAACCTGCTGGGGAAAACCTGGAAATACTGTTACATCTATGCTGTCAATAGATGTAGGGTTCCTTAATGTCCATGCATGCAAGCAGTTGTCGGCCACTCATCAGAGCAGACTGGACTGTGTTGCATTAGTGCAAGTAGCTGAAAGTTGCTAGAAGCATGCACAGGCTCAATTGCGTTGCAATACACAATGCTCCCCCAAAGTTTGTGCTTTGTGTTTGATCACTATTTGTTTGTTATATTTTTCATTCAAATTCAAAGCTTTGCAAATTAAGTTCTGCTTATTCTATTTTCTTCCCTTCTAATAGCCACTTTGATGAAAAAACCCAGTGGGAACATCCAAAAACTGGAAAGCGTAAAAGAATTGCTGGAGGTAGGTATTTTAAGATTCATCAAGGTTCAGGGTCACCATCATAAAGACGGGAAGTTTAATTGTACAATTTACAGATAAAGAAGTAGGCAATGCTTGTGGTAAAATGGTGGGTCTTTGGTGGATAATGTTTTGGGCAGATTGGGGAAATGTGACCATGTATTTTTATGGGGGCCTATTCTAGTTTGCCAAGGCCACACCCAGACAGGCTGTGGACAAGCAATTGAAGCCCCTTCAGGGGGAGGATATGCCTAACTAAGTGGTACAGAGCCCCTTGATTCTGATGGTGACATTGCCAAAACTTAATGGATAGAATAGTAACAGAGGATGAGAATACATTTCCCCCATTACAGTGGTAGACCACTTTAGAATTAGTTACCTGTTTTTTTTTGTTTTGTTTTTTTTTTAAAGCTATAGTAGCAGAGGGTAGAAAATAAGACTGAACAAAAATAGTTTATGTTCACAGTGAAACTTTCATGGCACACTCCCTTGTTGGTAGGAACAGAGCTGGGAATAACTAAGTTAAGTGTACAACAGGCATAATACATTTCTGCACAGGAAATCTGTGAATTAATACAATATGATGGTACAGGTGTATATGCAATCTGGGACATGTGTCATGCTACTGATATCGGTGAAAAAATGGAGCATACTGCTACATTGTTCTATGTACCTTGTCATTTAGATATCACTTGTTTTAATTATTGATGGTAACATCATTTTTGTGTTCTAGAATTCCCTGCCCTCTCCTAAAATAACAGACGTTACACTCTCAAGGTGCCTCAGAAAACCTTAGAAAATAGGGGTGCAGTTCCTTCAACTTCAATTTTTGCATCACAATAAAAATGTGGATTGCAATTTGAGCTGAATCTAATGGACAATGTAAAATCTCTGTGCGCTTCATTCTCTCCCCTGCCTTTATTTGTAGATCTCCCCTACGGTTGGGAACAAGAAACAGATGAAAATGGACAAATCTACTTTGTTGAGTGAGTTCTATCATTTCTAACTACTGTAAAATGCTGATCTGCAGATGTGCCACGGAACCCATCTACTTATGCTGTATGAGACTGTTGGTATTTTATTTCAGGAGCAGAGGCACATTATTGGGCATAGGTTAATGCTATAACTGAGGGGCTAATACAAAGTTTGCTTCATTTGTATTAACAAGTAGAGACATTTAGTAGATATTGGTCTAGTTACCTATGGTTAGTAGATCTGGAGCAAACGTTAAGCTTGTTATAACTTTACCCCTATACATGAGAACATTGTCTACTGAAATGGGAATTAAAGTATATCTAAAGCTTAAAAACCTACAAGACTAGAAAGGAAGCACTTTATATTTTAGACTTCTGTATCAGCCCACTAGGGAAGATCTGTGATTTCAAAAATGCCTACCTTATATATTCTGTTGATACACAGCACATATTTTGGGCTATTGTCACGTACAGTGGTCCTTGAAAGTTTGTGAAAACATTTTACATTTTCAGTATCTATGCATATATATGACCTAAATCTCTATCTGTTTTCACACAAGTCCTAAAATTACATCATGAGAACTCAGTTAAACAAATTACTCAAAAATATGTTTGTTCATTAATTAATGGTGAGCATCAATTACTGTTTTTCAGAGGTCCTCCTAAATCTTTGTTCAAGCTATGAAACACAAACTTGTTGTTAACATCAGGCTTGGATAGTAACTTGTTTTTCTGTAATTACTCCCACACTCTCACCTGATTATCCTCCTGTTGATTGTAACACCTGACACTTAATGAACCTCTAGAAGTAATAAGCTTTTGTCACACTCAAATGTTTTCTTCAATAAATGAAGGCAGTCCCCTGGTTAAGTATGACATAGGGCCTGTGGGTTTGTTTTTAAGTTTAATTTGTATGTAAGTTGAAACATATAGATTTACATATTGAATGCAACAGATGTTTGTCTTAAAATCGTATTTATTTTTACCTTTGTGTGCTCTGCAGTAGACAACACAAACCAGAGAGGATTGGGGCAGGTGGTTTATTAAAGCTAAATGCCAATAAAGGCCAAGCAAACCACGTTACATTACTGTAATAACCTCTGTTTGTAAGTATGAGTTGTATTTAAGTCGGGTATATGTAACTTGAGGACTTCCTGTATCTATCTTGAAAAGATATTCAAAATTATTCACAAACCTTTAATCACCACTGTACCTTAGGAACGAATGAACGAATGTATGTATATATTGTGACCGTATGTTTAGAAACACACCTGTCTGACCTAAAAATGTACAGGAAATGTGCATTTAACATGCATGATATGGGCTGAAAGGGATGCCTAGTGCAGATAGTGTTAATATTCTCTCCCAGTCAGGTAATTAGGTGGCAGCTGAGAGCAGAGCATCTACTGCCTGTAAAATGGGTGTGCTTCCATAACTATGGGCTCTTCCTTGGATGTCTGGTCATTCCTGTGTGTCTGGGAGAGAGACACAATCCTGATTGTTCCTAGTGTGTGAGAGGAAGCATGGGAGAGGACCAAGGGGCCTCTGGAGCCTGATACAAAGAGACAGTGTCTGAGAGAAAGTGAGTGCCAAGGGACCTGTAACTGTGTGCAGCAGTAAAGCTGTCTTGGCAGTAGGCTGTGTGACCTGAGAAAAGTTATCTCTGAACTGTGAGTAACAGAGTGCTAGCCGTGTGTTGGTCCAGTATCTGGGAAAGGCCCTGGAGTAGTCGGAAAGATTTCTATCGCTTTTATGAGTGAGACTGTTCTTTATTTTTGATGCCATATGCCGTTGAGTTAATAATTACAGGCAAAGTCAAATGTTTTCTGTATTTTTTATGCCCCTATCTCTCCTTTGCATAAGAAACCTGCTTGCCTACCATTTCAAAAGCTAATCTCCCCACAATACGTACAATATTAAAAAAAGTATTAACCAAAAGTCAGATTAATCATTTATTCAAATTAAAATTATATGGCATTGCCATCATTTTGACACCAGAGGGAGATGAAGTAGTTGGTTTTTAAAGGCCTATGTCTTATTAATCCCTGTATTCATCACTGTAGCATCAGCCTCTTGACAGATGAAATCTCACTTTCTGCTAATGTTATGATGACTTTTTGACAACCTCTAACTTTTAGCATCTCAATAGCAGCTCAAAGCTTGCTGATGGGTGATGTTTCTGGCACTCATAATATGCCCTAACAGGTTCAGAAGATGGGGATCTACTGCAGACAACTTTGGAGGCAAAGATCATTCTATAATAGGAGTGGTTTGGTATAAAAATACAGTATTTATAGCTATAATGTTTTCTAAGGTGTAGTTCTCCTTTAACCCTTTCACTGCTGAAACCCTTTTTCACTACACTTTTCACTACAGTTGTGCAACTGCCAGATAATTTTTTAAACATTTTTCACAAACTCTTGCATACAGGTATGCGATCTATTATTCTGAAACCAGTTATCCAGAAAGTACCGAATTACGGAAAGGCCATCTCCCATAGACTCTATTTTATCCACATACAGTAATTAAAATTAAAAAAAAAAAAAAAATGATTTCCTTTTTCTCTCTAATAAGAAAACTGTACTTTGTACTTGATCCAAACGAAGATGTAATAAATTCTTATTGGAAGCAAAATCGACCTGTTGGATTTATTTAATACTTAACGTATGACGGTCAAAATTATGGAAAGATCTGTTATGTGGAAAACCCCAGGTCCCAAGCATTCTGTGTAACAGATCCCATACCTGTACCAGGAACATCCTAAAAATAAACAGGTTTTAGTAAATCCTGGTAATCACCTGAAAATATTTTCTGCATACAAATCTAAAACATCCTACATATGAATTCCAGGAAACATTTGAATAGTATGTTGCCAAATATGCATAGATGCACAAAAGTATGTGGCATTTAGGGACCCTTAAATGAAAATAGTTTGCTGTGTTTTGTGTGTCGCAAGACCCTCTAACAGTTGGAAGACACAAGAAAATCATATTCTACTAGTAGCAAACAGTAGTGCAGGGATACAAATACAATGAAAATCACAAAAAGCAAATAAGTCATGCTACAAAAAAAGTTTTAGGGATATAGATGAAATGGTAAAATGAATAAATAAAAATATAATAAAGAAAAGTTGTTTGATTGTGTTAAGTGTGTGTAAAAATGCATGTACGCTTTTGAGCATAAGGACCTCTAGCAGTGTTGGAGGGTCTCAAGAGCAAAGTTGCACAGTAGCAAGTGTGGGGGCAGGCAGGGGGCTGTTAAATCGCCAAACACACTTTTTGCTTTTTGGAGTTGGTCCTGCAGCAACTGGGTTGATGGAGTAACAGTGTAGCCCTTATGGTTTGTTGCCAAGAGGGTTTTCTGCTTTTCGGCCTTTGAACCAGCAGCTAGAGCCAACGATGCATAGAAGAACCTCTAGCTGCCAAAGAGTATGGGGCAATTTCAGTAAAGTGTGAAGCGGCTAACGCTAGCGCAAATTCGACAGCGTGATGTCATTTTGTTACTTCGCTGATTTACTAACGGGTGCTGGCGTAAATTCGCTAGCTAAGTGGAACTACTCTAGTGCTACTTTGCACCCTTACGCCAGGCAAAGTTGCGCTATGCCGAAGGGACGTAACTACGCTAATTCACTAACTTAAACATTTTACTGAACATTACCTCTTGCGCCAGACTTTCCTTCGCCACCTCAGACCAGGCGAAGTGCAATTGAGTAGATGGGGCTTGCTTCAAAAAAATTTCACATTTTTTCTGTCCCAAAAAACGCTGGCATCTTTTATTTTTTTAAGGGTGATAGGCTAAAAAAGATCGTAAATTTTTTTGGGGGTTCCCTCCTTCCCCCATACATTTCCTAACATATGGCACCTAAACTATACAGTGGGCACATGTATAGGGCAAATTAACAACTCTATTTTATTTTATAAAGCTTTCCCAGGCTTGTGTAGTGTAATGTATTTGCTGCTACATATATGTCCATTGTACTTTAACTTGGCGCGGTATGCAAATTAGGTATCGCTAGCATAAATTCGATTTGCTTGACAAATTAACGGTAGCGCAACTTCGCTACCTTTCGCCTCCCTGGGCGCAACTTCAGATTTTAGTGAATTAGTGGCGCCCTGGCAAACTTTGCCTGGCGAAGTGCAGTGAAGCCAACGCTGGTGCAACTTCGGAGGTAAGTAAATTTGCCCCTATATCTCTTTATGTTATTGCCAGTTAGAGCCTTTCCCCCCTAGCACAAAACAGATGTGTGCTTGGCAGTTAAAAGTTTAATGAATGCAAGTGCACCTATTGATCATGCTGTGTAAAAAGTGGAGTGAAGGATTATTGGTGATGTTGCTCAAAATCTTTGCTTTCCAATTATTATAAGTTGAACAGTACTTAATCTTTCGTAAGACTTTTGTCTCCCTTGCTGATTTTAAGAAAAATATATAATTTTGTTTTCTTTCTTCAGGATAGAGCTGCACTCTGGGGTCTTGCTTCAAACCGGTATCTTATTTCAATTCAACATTTTGGCCGTGGTGAGGGCTGAAACTTGAGTTAAAGAATATTTATTTGAAGCATGTTCACAGTGTACAGCAGTATCTGTTTGGCCATAATTTCATACATAGTTTGTGTAGCATTCAAAAAGACCAACATGACGTTTCTAGCTCCCTCTGGTGTGTAAATAATAGTAATGCCTTATATAAGTTCTTCAATGAAAGAAATTTTAGGTAAATAAGCATGCAAGCTATTTTTTTGTGGTAGTTTTATCCGTACTGTTCTCTCGTACTCCTTCTGCTGGGAAACTATTTAGAACAAACGGGATGTTATTGTTTCTTACATTTGTCAGTCACTTGAACAAGAGGACTACATACCTTGACCCAAGACTAGCTTTCACGGTTGAAGATCAACCCACAAAGATGACCACCAGGCAGAAATATGATGGAAACACCACCGCCATGGATATACTGCAGGGCTGTGATTTGTCGGGGAAGGTGGCAATAGTCACAGGAGCGAACACTGGAATTGGTAAGTGTGTTTCCTAAGAGTACTGAATCATATATTGAATGAATGTCATATTGAGAGAAGGGCTTTTTTCTTGAAAAATTGCATTTTATTATATTTTTGTCACAATTTTTTACACAGTCCACTACATATGCAGCAGCTACCAATTCCATGGAGTTTACCATCTGAGTTTCATATTTGATAGGTTACAGAAAGGCTTCCATAATAAAGCAGATATGGAATCCAGTTCTTTATCTCTAAATGTTAATTGGTGTTTATGCATTAAAAATATAGAATCTGTTTTGTGAATTTTAAATTTGAAGTAATGCTTTTCTTGGCCTACATAGTGTATAACAGGTGCAGTTTGCTGCTACCTAGGGCTAGTTCCACAAGGAGGCTGAAATCAGCCTGCTAAAGTACTTAGGCTGATTTCCGTCCCCTAAGTGGGCAGTAGCCGCCTTCTTTTCACATTCAGAACTGTTGTCTCCACTCAGTGGATTTTGGCCCAAAATACTAACTGCCATATGTAATAAAAGGCACTATGTTTACACGGGAGCAGTAACCAAGCAACCAATAAGACGTTTACATTTAAACATGTGAACCGTAAATTCTGCCTGCTGACTGGTTGCTATGGGTTACTACACCTGGTTACTACAACCTAGTGTCTCTTATTACATAACCCCCAAAGTCTTGTGTATACTTCTACATACAACTTAGATGCAGTGATTCTTAAACTCAAATGTTTTGTTTATGTAATAGTCGTTTTACCACCATTTAAAGCTGGCTATATACCAACCATACCAGAAATATCATGAAACTAAGTATTGTACAATTTTTCATACATTCGTGGTTTTGGGCATAGTGGGAAATCTTATCTGCTCTCTGGCAGTATATTGATAGTTGAGTAAGTGAAGAGGAGCTGAATTCCTCTTGGCTTCCTACTGTTCCGATTATCCTGCCTTAATGATTAGAACTTTAGTAAAGCAGCCAGTCAAGCATTCCGGTCAGTTGGTCGGATACCTACATCGATTAGCTCATATAGCTTCCTTAAGGAAGCACCGCAGACCACAGTCCCAATTGGGTACAGATTTATGGGAGATCCTCCAGATCTTTGCACCTTTTAAAGTTTGAAATACAGCATAGATCCTTGACCATAACATTTCATTATGTAATGGATGTACAGGCTGGTGCTGTCTAGCAGTGTTTTGAAAAGCAATATAATGGTCATAGTACCTGACCAAAATACTGTATCTGCATATATTTTCTGTTCTGTTTAAATTCCAGCACAAAAACACGTACCTTTTTCAAACTTGCACTTCAACTCTGATCACTTTTCTTGCGTCAACAAGTGCAGCGAACAAAAAACATGGTGCAGCAGCCTGAAACCATTTTTCTTTGTGCCAAATCTATTAAAAGGATTGCTGAAAGATTTCACAGGGCCTTTTTCCAGTCAAAGATGATTTAGTCTTGTCTGCATGAATTTGCCATGGAGATTTTACCATAAAGAATTAAGCTTTTCAGAATGTGCTAAAATTCATACCCCAAGCTACAACCCACAATTTGAAACAACCAGATATGGTGATATTGGGCATTAAACATGGAAAGCATTCAGCATGCAGTCTAGACATCAACTATAGAACATGGCAAAAGAGAGAAAATATCAGTGGGTGTGATGCTTGAGTATTGGCAGGTATCTGATGCTGCCCACCACCAAGAGGTAAACCAGATTTCATGTTATCTACACATCATTCAACTTCACAATGGACCTTATATCAGACGTGTTATCTGTTATGGCGTCATCATGTACTGTCAAAAACAACATTTATGGAAGATTGCATAAAATGCCAGAATAGAGCTTTAACACAGGAACAATGATGATAGAAATGTTGAGATACATTGGCAGTATCTCAAAGCCTTTAAGACTACTGTACAGCAAATAGTCTTCCTATTTTGGAGGCTTTGGGGAAATGGCGAATTGCTGGCAATTTTGGTGATCTTGCTCTGAAATTGGGAAAGTTTGGGACTAGACTTTCCATTTCATATTGCAGCTAGAGAGCCAAGGACGGCTTTCCTATGAAAACTGGAGACTAATCGCACCCCAAAATAAATTTCATAGTTGAAATATGTACTGCGATAAGATGTGCAGTATTAAGCAAACGGAAAGGCCCTTGCCCATCATAGCTCACCCTATATGTCTCATAATATGATTCTCTGCAGCTTTACTGATTAAAACTCAAATACAATCTAGGCATAGAAAAGAAATCAATGGAATCACAGAAAAAGAATATGTTTAAGTAACTTTACTGTTGTTCTGATCATCAACACTGTAAGAATTTAACATGATGCATGAATGCAGAAATGCTGCAATCCATATGTGCCCTCCACATTAACATAAGTGAACATTACACTTAACGAGAACCACTTTACCTCATTGTTATTGAATTGCCTATTGATTACACTGTCCTTTAAGTAGAACGGGGTGGTATACTTTATATATAATAAAACATCTGCACTATATTTCTCCTTTTTCTCTATATGATTGATTATGGTATACTGAAGCTTGAGGAGTATCAAATGTGTGACAAAGGAAGATACTCACCTATTACATGATGTTTGTCATGGCTTACATATTCATCTGGTAAGTAGGCAGTTTCACCATAAGAATTAGTTGTGGGTGTCCGGGTAAATAGATAGGTTGGGTAAATAGATGGGTTGTGCAAAAAAAAAAAAAAAAATATTTCTAATATAGTTAGTTAGCTAAAAATTTAATGTATAAAGGCTGTAGTGAGCAGATGTAGAACAGAACCCAACTTCCTGCTTTTTAGCTTAGCTCTCTAAATCGAAGTAAGTCAATGACTTTAAGGGAGGCCATGTTGGACATAACTATACAGTGAGTTTGCAATTTATCCTTAGCATGCAGCTCAGATTCAAAAGCAACATTTAAGACTCATGTGCCCCCCCTCAAGTCACTGATTGGTTACTGCCTGGTAACCAATCAGTGGAAACAAAGAGAGCTGCAAAGCAGGAAGTAGTGTTCTGGCCATTATGTTAAACATTGTTACTCCAGCCTTTATACATTACATTTTTGGCTAACTATATTGAAAACATATTTATTTTGTTTACGCAGTTTTTATTTTTATACTGAACAATTCCTTTAAGCACAGATTCTCACTTTTTCAGATATTGTTTTGGGGTTGTTAATTGTAATATGTTTTAAAAAATTTCAAGGACAAAGGGATACAGAAAAATTCGGTGCATTGGAAATAAGGGAGGAAGGGGAAAGTTGTACTGCATGAAAAAAAATTTGTGTTGAGAAATTAGAATTCAGATTTTGTTTGATAATTGGTTAAAACCAAAAATTATATATTTTGCCCATTCCATATACATTTACACAGTGTTGGCATTTTATCAGAAAACCAACAAAGTTACTACAACATATTCTTTGCAGTGTACACCTACAGATTCAGGCCTAATATTCAGAGCTCATACTTGATGGAAGGGTAGCAACAAGGGAAGCACAATTCGAAGTGATTATTTGTCTCTATATTGGTTTAGATACAGAGAAAGTTCGGGACTGAACAGAGAATGTTCCCAAGATTTGTCAGTTTTGCCGCTGTCACAACATCAACTCACTGTAAAGGAAGATTTTCAAAGAATGTGCAAATGATTGACTTCCATGGATCTGAAACCTCTAACCACTTTTGCTCAAATAAGTGCTTGTGACTCGTCCGTAAACAGTTGAATAAAAAGATGGAGCAGAAGCCATCATTCAATGTTGCATTTTGATATTTCTGATTTAAATTAACCAAATGAACACATTATGAGCCTTTAAGATTTCTGGAGAGATGTTTTATGAATGGTTGAAATGTTTAATGTTACATGGGTGCTGTTCTGTCTGGCAACAAATTAAACATTATGTTGTATTATGGAGACATTATACCAGTTGTCAAGCATAGTTCGTTGGCATTCGATTGGCGAGTGAGGATCTGGATAGCTTGCCAATGCTAACAGAACCCTGAGTTGTTCTTTGTATTATGGAATTGTGCAAGACATAATCATCCCAGATGTCCAGCAGGTGACATGCAATTACCTTAAAAGCAACAAGCAAAAGAATGGAATGGAATCGTTTTCATTTTTAGTCTGACTAAAACCATACAAATATTGTGGGGAAAAACTCAAAGCTTTCATCCTAGACATGCTAAAATGTCACTTATTTGTTTGCCAGAATTCCTATACGGCATTGTGAGGGACTGATCAGCAATCCCAGGAAGCCTTTGAATTCAGCTATTGTAGTTAAAAGGAAAACATGACCTCCTCCATTTTTTTTTTAACTCTTCCATTGATTACCCCTTCTCAAATCTTAAACACAACAATATTCTGTGATGCACTCTGGACTTATTGTATAAAAAAACTACAAAAATCTTACTTTATTGGTCAAAGTTTTGAAACCGCAATGGGGTGACTTCTAAAAGCACATGACAAATGTGCCAGCAAACCTTTTTTAGTTCAACAACTCAAAAGGAACCTCCCACTTGGGTTGGTCCTAACTCATTGCACAGCTTTTCCCTACCCTATGTTTCAAAACACATTAAGAACATTTATCAAAGCATATACCTTATCTGACATGTAAAAAAACATTTAAAGGATAAGTATTTAACCATTTTGGCTGAACAAAGGCAGGTATACAAGTCACACAGACTTTTGTGCTTATTTATTGAAGTGTCAGTGTTCTTTAGTATACATAGGAAAAACAGTTCTCAACACACAAATCCCATATTAAGACGGCATGTCCGATGTATATTAAAGGAAAACTATACTCCCCAAACAATGTAGGTCTCTATAAAAAGATATTGCATAAAACAGCTCATATGTAAACCCTGCTTCATGTAAATCATTTTCATAATAATATACTTTTCTAGTAGTATGTGCCATTGGGTAATCATAAATAGAAAATTGCCATTTTAAAAAATAAGCGCCGCCCCCTGGGATCGTAGGATTCACTATACTGTATGTTAGGTCACATGAGCCAATTAACAGACAGAGTTCTGTTACAGTTAAGAGTTGAAGTATTTCTGGTCAGGTGATCTCTGAGGCAGCACACAGACCATCACGAAATGGTGGCTCAAGGCAAAAGATGTAAAAGGGCAATATTTACTTAAATATATATTCCAGTTTGGTAAGATTCTTTAATATGCCACTTAATATGATATGAACTATCTGTTGCTTAAGTGTTCATTTTGGGGGTATAGTTTTCCTTTAAGGAGAACTTAAAGGGAATGAAAATCCATTAGCTTTGCTTTGCTCAAAATGTCTTCACAGTTAGCACCTTGAAAGCCATGGTAATTGAACAGGTAAAGCAGCATAATAGAGGAGGTGCTAGAGCTAGTAAGTTGTGTCGTGAAACATTGGATTGAGAGACTGGACACAGTTCAGCCAAAAGAGTAAAATACTTACTTGTCCTTTAAATGTTTTTTAAAGGAGAAGGAAAGGTCTATTAACTTGAGGGTACCAAAAGTTAGGCACCCTAACTTGTATGTACTTACCTGAAACTCCGGGCTGCTGCTCGGAAGAAAACTGCACCGGCGTAGGGTTCTTCCAGCAAGCACCGGTGCTGCTTCTTTTTTGTTGCGGCTGCACATGCACAGTACGCGAGAAGCCGAACTTTAACGAAAAAGTCTATTTTTTTTTCTTTACTGACCATGCGTCTACCCTGGGAAATTTAGAGACAAAAGAAGCCGAAAGACTATTGCTCTGTGGTGCTTGCTGGAAGAATTCCGGTGCAGTTTTCTTCTGATTGGAGCACCGGCCCGGAGTTTCAGGTAAGTACCGTATATACTCGAGTATAAGCCGACCCGAGTATAAGCCGAGGTACCTAATTTTACCTAAGAAAACTGGGAAAATGTATTGACTTGAGTACAAGCCTAGGGGAACAACTGGCACTAAAGCAAAATAAGTTTAGTGAAGATCAGGTGTCTTTGGTGTTGCCCAGCATCTTCATTGACAATAATACGGTAATCCCATAATGTTTTATTTTTATCGTTTTGCTGCTATAATATCTGCGGTAGAAGGAGAGAGGGGAGGCCGGGCATGGAGAGGCAGCGAGGGCCGCACACACTGGCAACACTCTGTCCGCACAGAGAAAGGGGCGGGGAGAGCGAAAGGGCAGCGATCTTTAAACACACCTACGGTTTCTTCATTGGTGGGTGAGCGGGTTAGGAAGAACAGACGGGCCGTGAGGATTTCTTTACAAGAGTGCTAACGGATATTATAGCAGCTTTTCTAAAATGCTGACTCGAGTATAAGCCGAGGCAGACTTTTTCAGCACATTTTGGGTGCTGAAAAACTCAGCTTATACTCTAGTATACGGTACATGCGATCACTTGGTAGTGCCTAACTTTTGGCACCCCAAGTTAAGGGACCTTTCCTTCTACTTTAAAGGAACAGTTCAGTGTAAAAACTATATATATATATATAGATAGATAGATAGATAGATAGATAGATAGATAGATAGATATAGATAAATACAGGGTCAGACTGGCCCATAGTTGTGCCACGACGGTACAACGGATGTGCACAGAGCGTCTTTTACACGTGTGCTGGTGGGAGTTTGGAGGTAGGGAGGGGCCCCAAGTGACTGCCAGGAGAGCCCCTTCATATTGCAGCCCCCGTGGGCCTCCAATGCTTCAGTCCGACCCTGGTTAACTAGATGGGCTGTGCAAAATAAAAAAAAAATATTTATAATTAGTTAGCCAAAAATGTAATCTATTAAGGCTGGTGTGAGCGGATGTCGAACAGAACCCAACTTCCTGCTTTTGAGCTCTCTAACTCTGAGTTAGTCAGTGACTTTAACGGGGTTGTTCACCTTTAAATTAATTTTTAGTATGCTGTAGAGAGTTAATTTTTTATTTGTGGTTATTGAGTTATTAAGCAGCTCTCCGGTGAAATGCGTAATAAAAAGTAGCAATAACAATACATTTGTAGCCTTTCAGAGCATTTGTTTTTTTAGATGGGGGTCAGTGGCCCCCTTTTGAAAGCTGCACAGAAGAAGAAAGCCAATAATTAATAAACTATTAAAAAAAATAATTAGGACCAATTGAAAAGTTGCTAAAAATTTGCCATTTTTATTTTTATATCGAACAATTGCTTTAAGTGTCATATAACGTATATGCTTTGATTCGTGTTTTTAAACATGGGGGGAGAGTTGTATATGAGTTAGGACCAAATCAAGTGGGAACTATAAAAGACAGTATTTGGCACATTTGTGATGTGCTTTTGGCACCCTTCTGTGGTGTTTAAACGTTGACCAAAAAAGTAAGATTTTTGTATTTTTCATTTTTTTTTTTTTTCATTTTTTTTTTATATATAAGTCCAGGGTATGTCAGTACATTGTTGTGTTTTGGATAAATGTGTGGGGAAATTCAACAGAGATTTCTGGTCTTGACTTGCACCTGGCCAATTAATTGAAAGGAGTGCAGGCCAATCTACATAGATCTCTTCTCAAACCTCTCAGGGTAGGACTACACGGACGTTTTCCGTGCGATCCGACACGCTGTGCAAAAACACAGGTGTCAAGTCTGATGCGACGGAAGTAAGGTAAGATATACAAATGTCGGATGGTGTCGACTATCGGATGCAGCCGCTGTGCCCGTGTAGTCCTACACTAACAGATCCTGGACACCCTGTACCTCCTGCACAAGTGTAAAGTTGCCACCATGTTTGGTACAACACTTCCTGTCCTAAGCTTTCTGGTGGCAAGCAAAATCCGTGCAATGGAAGCCCACCTGATCCTTGTTGGTACGGACAGATCTGTGTAGTGAAACCTAAATTTCTGTATAGAGGCTTTTGTCCACTTTATGTATTTCTAAATTTCTGCCAGTGTATGAGTGTGTTACATTTTGCACATTTTTTTTTTTTTTAATAGGTAACTTTTTATTAACATTTCCGAAGGAAAAAAAAAGCGGGATACAGAAAAAAAAAAGGGGGGGGGGAGGTACAGCAAGTCCATATGCAACTATTACATTCCATAAGCACACAGAATAATATCATGCAGAATTCAAGGCAATGTTGGCAAGTGCACATCGGTCCAAGGGTCCCAAATATTCCCAAACTTCCCAGGACATCCCCTGGCTTCATAGGTCAGTTTGATTAAAGGGAGCATGTTATTAACATATTGTACCCAGTCACCCTGTTTTGGAGGTAAAGGAGCCATCCACTTCATAACAATTATTTTCCTAGCATAGTAGAGGAGGGATCTAACTAGAACTCTTGTTCTGGTTGCAATAAGAAAGTCATCTACTAGGCCCAGCAAACAAATCTCAGGGGAACAGACGGAAGGAAGGTCAAGAATGTCCTGGATATGGTGTGTTACCGCTGCCCAATATCTATTAATGACTGTACATGTCCAAATCATGTGCCAGTAGGACCCATCCTGCTCCCCACACCGCTTGCATAGTGGTGCAGGGAGTTTCCCCATGCGATATAACCTGTCGGGAGTGAGGTAAGTTCTTAGAATAAATTTATGCTGAATAAGCTTGTCCCTGGCACTAATGAGGAAGCTATAAAGATTCCCTGTTACTTCATCCCACTGATCAATACTGAGATTCGGAATATCTCTTTTCCACGCAGCTAAAGCTTTATCAAAGGGTTTGGGACCAGTTTCCACTATTATGGCATATAATTTGGAGATCATTTTGGAGGTGTCCTCGCGACATTTTGCACATTTTTAATCACATCTGTGCAAGCTTAGATAAAGCCTGGCTCCTATTGCCCATGATGTTTTTTTTTTCTTAACAGGAATAAAATAGGATCATAGATTACCATGCAAAAGAATGAAGTGGTCAAAATCCCATGTGGATTTTTGTGTATCTAGCACTGGTTTATTTTACTGTAAGAAAGACTGATATTTGATAGACAGAATTGTTTTTTCTAGACACTCTTACAAATACACACAGAGGGAGATGGTCCAGGAAAAATAAAATGTGGTGAGAATTTCACTTTCCTAATAAAAACTCATCCCTCTTTCACAAACGCTCTAGCAGGTGGTGGAATTTGACTATTGCTTGAATAATATACATTATGCCAAGCCACTGGAGTCCCTGTTAATCACTGCCAAAGATACACTTAATACTACTCTTCTTTGCATGCTCCTTCAGGAGTCTGTTGCTTTTAGCTTTTCAAAGAGCTTTGCTACTTGGCACAATATTGATATCAGCCCTGCCAAGCTTAAATCCTGGGGTAAAGTATGTTGGGGGCTATTATACTGAGAAGAGGCTTTGTCACTTTCTTAACCCTTTTAATATATTTTTACACAACTGGGATTTTGTAAAACTGCCTTCGTAGTACTACAAGTACATCATTCATTTTCTTTTTTTAGTATTTGGGCAATTCTGCAGTCCAGAAAAAAACTAATAGTAAAAACGAATAATTGGCTATGAGCTAGCTGTCCAACAGTGAATAAAAACAATAAGCACCCAGGGGAGATTTATTTTGCCACCATATTTTTGGCTTGACACTTACTCTGTTTATGACTGGAGTGTATGAAAATTGGAGATCTTGATTTTTTTTCTGTATTTCTGTAATGTTTTTTTGAGTGAGAGAAATCACAAAGGTGTCTATGCAAGCAAATGTATTAACCCTTTTTATCTCTATTCAGATGTAGGTACCTTTTGCTGCAGGTCTAAGTTGTTAAGGCCCTCCATATGTAAGTGAGGAGTGGGGGGGGCATGGGTCAAATCAGGATCACCTCCCTGGGATAGGGCAATGAAGGAATGGTAACATATTTGAGTATGAAGGCTTCAATGTGTAACCCCATTGGCTGTGGACCTCTACTTCTTCATGGCAAAGAAATGTTGACACTTGCCTTGGTGTGCATGCACATCAGCCATAGGGCAGGAGGAATGCAAGGTTCTGATGTCCTTGCCAGCTTAGCTCCATCTGTAGCACTTTTATTTTGTGTTATACACAATTAAGCAAATATCTGCTTTAGTAGACTCAGCAGCACAGTGTGCATGTGTCTAGATATAACTTTATATATACTGTGTATATATATATATATATATATATATATATATGTATATATGATCTTAAAATCCTTTGGGATGGTATAATGTACCTTTAATGGGGTAGTTAATCTTTCGGTTAACATTTTGTATAATTTACAATGTCCAGTTTTTCCTTCCCAGGATTTATTTTTGTTATACCATGGTTTGTGATATTTTGAATCTCATGCCTCTAATCTTTTTAAGTAATGGGGGAAAATAATAAATATAAAGGCTGTAAAACACTGCGGGTTTTAATTTTAGATTTTTGTTTTTTGCATCCAGACATGGACCATTTTTAATACCAAAAAGAATGCACCAGGGGGCAGTATAGCCTTATAGAACCTTGCTATTAAAAAAAACATTTCCTTACACCTTGATTCCTTACAACCCTGTTGAGAGTATGCCCTGTGGTTTAATTCCTTCTTTTTTTTCTATTTTGGGTCAATTACACAGATTTTCGCTAGGTATGTAAATAAATGATTTTTTTTTTTTTTTGCTTGTTGTTCTGTACATATTTTATGTCAGAGAAATGGAACCAGCTCTTTCTGTACAGTATGCTGAAACTCTCATTCTGTGTTCATTATATTAGATCTCAACAGTGAGCAGAAGACTTTCAAGCAAATAAGTTAATTTCTTTCTTTTAATCCTATAAAAATAGCACAGGAACCAGTCACGGATCTAACGGGGCGGATAATTATGTCTTGCAATTTTGCCGATGACTGTAAACTGCTCACGAGCTTGGAATTTACAGATGCTGAAAGAATCCCTTGACAGTGTTACAGACTTACTCCAGCTGTGCCTCCAACCCTTTATCCTCTGTGTTTGTATGTGAGATGATTTATAGCCTGAGATCCATTGCCTAGCTGCAGTAGATAATTCAATAGCCCAATCTGGTTACTGCCCTCCATCCGGGGTATTACTTGTAACCCCCTGCAATTTCTGAGCATTCTTGTTAGTGCTGAAATTTGACTTTATTATTTTTATTATTTTATTTTACTAGTGTTTTGCATTCGTAGAAGGTCATGGGAAAGCAGTTGATAGAATTAGAATTATTTTCTCTGCTTTGCACCCTCTGGCGACATATCTGCAATTGCTGTGTTTTTTGTGACCCTCTCTGTTTGAGCTTTACAGAACTCACACACTCCTAAGACCAGGGCTTAACTAGAATCTCCTTTGGGCTGTGAAATTTATGCAGTTAAACTCTTTGCCAAAAATCACACACATTGCAAAATGGGTAACAGCAATTGTAATATTGTGAGTTTAATTTACACCTACTGCTGTTTACATTCATTTCCCTATTGGCCTATAGCAAAAGTGCCTTTAATACCCCATGCTTGCTAAATGTTACATGTTGGATCACAATTGCTGCTCATGTATGTTAATTACATGCATTCAATCTTGGTAGTTGTAATGCAGTAATCGTTTCTAAAACTACAAGTGCAGTTTGGTCATTTTGGACAAACACATCTAAACAATATAGCTTTGGATCCTTTTTACGTAAGCCTCTTCCAGTTTTTCAATGGCATATTGATGTTCTTTAATTATCTATTATTTTTTGTATTAACCATTATTTTGTGTACTTTTTTTTTAATCACATTTTTTAAACTGAAATGGGCTGTTTTTCAGAAAATCTAAATACATTTAATTTGTTTTTTTAAATGTTTGTTTATTCTTCTGTGTAAGCAGCATATTCTTCGCATGACATTGTCATCAATCTTGTCATGACATTTGCCTCCCATTCCCCATCATTTTCAAAAAACCTTTTGTTTGCTTCTCATCGTTCTACTTTAGTTTTCAGTCACACTTCTCAATCGCACTCCTCATTTAATCAAAGCTTTAAGCTCAATATTCATTTGGAAACGCACACTGTCCTTATGTGCACATTGGACCACAGTGTGGCACTAGTAAACATTAATGGACTGTTTACCAGCTTATACTTAACTGTTCTGGAACAGAAATGTTGCATGTGTTCCTGTTTTTAAATTGACTCTGAAGACCATATTGAACTGGATATGAAGGGCCCTGCTGACCCAGGCCCATTCCTCACAGAGAACTGTAGGACTCCCCCTGAAGGCGACGAGGAAGGAATGCATCCACAGGGGGTGGGGGATACCTCATCTTACTCCTATTATAAGGGCTGTAGTGGCTTAAAGGACAAGGGAACCCATAAATCTAAAATCTGGGTAAACGATTTTTCCCTAAACCCTTTACTTTACCTGAAGTAATCCTCTGAAGATTTCTCTTTCCTTAAAGGTTGTGCTCCCAAGTTGCAAAAACACACTTTTGTCTGTGCATGAGGGCAAGAATGAGCAGGAGATTTTGTGTACATGTTTGCATGTGATGCCAAGCCTTGGGGAAATGTGCACGTGCCACAGTGCTAGTGGAAGATTTTTGGAGTGTTTGATAAATGCATATGGGCTATTTAAAATGGGTCCTTATGCATAGGAAATTGTCTTTTTTATGGTTTCCTTGTCATGGAGATAAGGTGGCCACACACAAGTATTTTTAAGCGGCCGGTTCGAGTCAACAACTTATTTGCCCTCCGACAGGGCTACCTGATATCTGGCCAAAAATCACCTTGACGGGTTTGATATTTGTGTTGGATTGTCTTCACCCTAACTCCTATGCCAGCCATTGTAATCTCATCATGTGACCCAAGGCCAAACAATCATATTAAGGTGGCCATAGATGCAAAGATCCGCTCGTTTGGCGATGTTGCCAAACGAGCGGGTCTTTCCCCGATATGCCATTAACAGGCATGGCTATATCGGGGGTAATCCGATTGTTCTGCCGTATGGCCGAACGATCAGATTACGATGTGCCATGAACTCCGGCGGGATCGGTCGGGTCAAAATCAAACCTGACCGATCGACCAAACGTCCGATGTCGGCACACGCCACACCCTCGATTCGTACGATCGGATCTGTGTGTCTATTAGCCTGATATTGCACATCTTTGGCTCTTTTAACAACGTTGCCAAATGAGTGGTTGTTATAATGTATGGCCACCTAAACAATGGCTCTCCATGATAGTTGTATTTATTGTTTTCTGTTTTAAGCGGTTTCACTAAAAAAAATCAGCAGTTTAGATGGCTGCTATCAGGCCATTAGCTCAACAGCTTTCTTTGAAGGTCAGAGTGTCCCTCTTTGCCCTTCCTGGATTTAATTCTAGTGTTGCACTGATTTTCCCAAAATAATGTAAATTGCAAAAGTACTCACAGATTTCATATTCTGGGCTCAGCTCATCTTTAAAATAGGTGCTAAACTAGTAAACCTGAACCAGTCAGGTTGCTCAAAGCAACCAGTCAGAATGATTGCTTTTTTTTTTTTTTTTTTTGTAGCTTGTAGTGGACTGAATAAAGCTAAATTGCTGATAAGTTGATATTAATTGC
Organism: Xenopus laevis; assembly: GCF_017654675.1. Taxonomy (NCBI): domain Eukaryota; kingdom Metazoa; phylum Chordata; class Amphibia; order Anura; family Pipidae; genus Xenopus; species Xenopus laevis. The sequence goes on along the minus strand of NC_054377.1, from coordinate 46,965,093 downwards.
ACTGGAACAATTTATCATCTTTGTTAGTCCTTTTATTACATCATATATTGTCATGTTTAGTCACATTTGCTCAAGCTAGGATGCAAAGATACCATTAGAAAACTAAGGATCATATGGTTTTTGGACCATGTGGAGTGGCCTGACAATTTTCTACCATGATAATATGTTGATCAGACAGGTTTAAAAATTTATATTGGCTAACAATAAAGTCTTTGCATGTATTGCAATGGGATATCAATGGGAGATTGCCAGACTTAACTTTCATACAATTGCTGTCTGTCAATTAATAGCCGGAGCATCATTTGACTTGTTCTCTTTGCTACTTTATATTAATCTGAATGGTTAGTTGTTGGTCAGTAGATTGGTGTGGACTATTATTTGTCAAGCATAGGCTATAATCTGTATGTCTATGGCCATCTTAAATCTTAGAGACTGAATGCACTCATCAAAGACTCATCATGCTTTAGTCTGGTGAGCCTATATTGAATATCAAGCTTTTGGGCCTATTCACCCATATTTATAAATGCCCAGTATTCCTTGGTCCATAGAAGGCTTATTAATATGCTTGTGCATCTAATTAAATATTATGCTGCCAGTCAATCTAAAATTGTGTGTTACTAAAGTTCAATAGACACACCAACAATTTGTTCTCAGGCGTTCTTAAGTTTTTTTTTTTTTTTATCCCATTACAGTTGTATGAAACAGACATTTCTTGCTATTTAGTATTGCTGTGTGTATATTCAAAGTATAGATTCTAATGCTTTCTTAGCAAAACGTAAAACTGAGATATTGGCTGAAGGATTTCACAATTTATTATATTTGTATCAGTAGTAAGTATTAACAAAGACCCATTTAGTTGTACTGGAGAAATTACCTCTTGTTTTAGCCCCTTTGTTGCAAAGTTAATGGATAAATCTATTAACAAAACTTTATTTTTTATATTTTTTTTTTTTTTAAATCTCTTCTCAAGCAATAAGTTTGGCACAAATTCAATCTCACGGAGTGTTTGTTGCTGGTTGTCCTTTTTTCTTTCCATCTCTTTAACACAGCTGCGATAGGAAATCATTCTCCTAAAAGTCTATATAACCTAAAGCAATATAATTCAGGGCATTTCTTTGCAGCCTGGATCGTTCATATCAGCCATCAAACTATAGTATCACTAGCGGCCAGAAAAAAATACATCATCATCCCATCACAGTGATTAAACACGAGTTCAAGTTAAAGCTGTTGAGCCAGGCGAGGGATTGCCAGTGGTACGGTAAATGTTCTTAAAGCATACATCTGCTTAGTAACCCTACAGACTGCTGGCTTTATGAGTAGAAAAGGAGTTAATCTCCTTTGTCACGAATACGGGATAATGCCGTTTCATTTTGTTGCTGGCAGTCTCTTTTGCTGCTGCTGTGGATCTTCAGATCAGATTTCGAGTGATTTGTGTAAGTGTGCGCTAAACGCTTCTTGGCTTGGTGCTGACGTTTTATCGTCTGCAGCTTTTATACTTTGGCCAACTTCAAATTAAACCATTTGCTGTTCTCTCCCTCATATGGGATGTGCTGTATTTCTTAAATCACTGGGAGTCCATTTCAATTTGAGAAATAATGTAGTCTAAGACTTTCTTTTCTTTTTCTAAATTTTTTTGCTATTGTTTTCGCTAGCAAAAATAATTTTAAGGAGAGAATACGTGACTGATGGAAAGACATTTTGCTGTGACTGCTGTCAATATATTTTCTGATATTTATTCATTAATTGCAAATATTTCCTAATAGACGAGTAGCAAATTCTGCTTATAATCATCACTCCAGAAAGCAGCAGATGCTTAAGCAGCTTTGATGAAGATGGCAGCTCTGTTGTCTGCACCTTCTTCTCACCCCTGTATAAGTATGTGTTAGAAACCCTGCTTGGTTAAAACATCTGAAAACATTGTTTGTAGCCTGTAGAATTTGAGAAATCACATACCTTGCTACTGAGGTTGAAAAAAAGAATCATGTTCAACCCTTCTTGGTTTATGGTTGTTATCCAAAGTAAAGTAAATGGATTTTGGAAATCTCTGGAAGCCCTTTTAGTTATATAGCAAGTGACATAAGATGAATGTTGTTCCTTGTGTTAGGCACTCCATTTACTAGTGCCAGCTGCTGGAGGAGCCGGATTTCACATCAGATTTGAAACAGAATATGCACATTAGTCAGTTTAATTCATGTTGGTTGGCCTTGTCCCTGGCTGAAGCATCCAAGAGCCACATGTGCTAATTTAATACATAAAGGGAGAAAGAATTGTAGCTATAGCCTCAGCAAAATGTCCCACCTATACATAGAAATGTGTGTTTAATAGGAACATTATTTTTGACCATGTGTGAATTGTATTTGAAATCCTCAATTCTACTGTATGTGTTTTTGAATCATTGTTTGTATTAGTCTTACATTTGTAAAAATTATAATTGTTTTTATTAGTCGTATGCATTTGTAAACATTTTTATTTCATTCATTCTATTCATATACAGTTTATCAGTTTACAGTAGTAGTGTACCTCTTAATATTTCAAGTTTGAAAAGGCACAACCCATGATGCAACATCACACCCATGATCTGCCCCCTAACCAATGCAAGTTGCCAAGTTTACTGCAGTTCTGGAACCCCATAGCAGCAAATGCTTTTAAACAGTAGGTTTTTTATTCTATAATTCATTTCCTTAACTCTTGACATTTTAAATGCTATGCCTTTTTCCATTTTAGTGATTTCTTACATGGCTTGGAGAGCTTAAAGGATGTAACAAATTGCATATTACGTGTTTTGTGTTATGTATACATTTGATTTGCTACCAATGTAAAATACAGAGGTGTCCATAAGAGCTGCACCAGAAAATTAGGCTTTGCATTTTTCTTTGCTAAATTGTCACTGGAGGGGTCAGATTAGAACTCATTGAACCACAGTTGTGGCATGAACAGCAGCCAGCCTCAGGACATTCCTGCCTCTTGAGATTTACAGGCCAGTCACTTGAAATTCATTATAGGGTTTTGCAAAACATTATTGCCTCAAGAACATACTCCTTTGAGAATCTGTTCCTGCACTGGCTATTCTGTAGATCTTCACTGTCCTCCTGTGAAATAACATCTTTGAGCTCTTTCATATTCCACCGTTTCATGTTAATGGGTTGGCAATAAACCATCATAATGGCTAGTTATAAAAGCAACATTTCCCATTCGGTGTTTCAGTGGATATTCATTTAAAAGTATAGTTTGCTGTAATTTACAGTTTCTTTTAGTAGGCTTGGTGTGGCCTATATTGTTCTGCTGTGTCCTTTAAATAGCTTTAAGCATTTTAAATTATCATACATTAATACTCTGGAGTAAATGATCCTGGTGTTTGTCTTTATAGGACTGTACAGTGTCAAAAAACCAAAGGATTTCTGTTGAACACCTTTAAGCTATGCATCTCGGGTTATAAAATAATCTTTATGGAGTTGCCAAAACTGTTTTGTGTTTTTGAATGCACACACATACATATGTATATATATATATATATATGTGTGTGTGTGTGTATATATATTTATAATTATATATCTTGTCATGTGACTGATTATTAAATATATCTTATTTATTGGTTATACATGAAATACAAATATATATTGCAATTCATCATCAAATCCCTTGAGTGCTGGTCTCATTTATGAGATGCATTATTCATTTTTTTCTTTTGCTGGGCACCAGGCCAATACTGGATTGTGTGTGTGTGTGTGTGTGTGTGTGTGTGTGTATATATATATATATATATATATATATATATATATATATATATATATATATATATATAGTGAATAAAGCACCCCCTCTTGTAAAATATAAGGATATTATAAGTTACTGAGGAGTTTCATGACCGTATAAAAACACGAGGCCGAAGGAGGTAACTTCTAATATCCTCATTTTTTGCAACTGGGGGTACTTTATTTATTATAATACACAAGTTTCAGTGAGTCAGTGATGTATTGTTTTTGTTTGCACAAGACCTGTTGAGTGCTGTAATTCATTGGAATATGCCCCCTCTCGTAAAATATAAGGATACTGAGGAGTTCAATGACCATATATAAGTACAAGGCCAAAGACTGAGTGTTTTTATACAGGCAATGGAGCTCGGAGGTGATCTCTTATATCCTCATGGGACAGACATGACATCACTAAACTCAGATTATTACAGATGACATCCATAAGCATTGTTTATAAGGATATAATTTACAGAATATTCATAGCTCGTGTGTATGTATGTGTGTGCGCGTGTGTGTGTGTGTGTGTGTGTATATATATATATATATATATATATATATATATATATATATATATATATATATATATATATATATATATATATACACACACACACACAAATATGCTCAGAAAAGATTAATTATATACAAACATTTTATTGTTATTTGCTGGTGGTCAGGTAAAGTAGTTGCTTAACATATACTGAGGAACTAAATCTGGAGGAGGATGATCAGGTATTCAAGGTTGGTTAATAATAATTACCAGCCTTTGATATGCCATTGATGCCACAGTTATGTCAGAAGATGAAAAAAGGCATGGATACTCTTTAGGAAAGTGAAAGAGTTGAGTAAGAAGATTTGAATATACAGCTGAATTTTAAAAATATAGAGGTTATGACAACTTGCACAGGTCTTTATTTGATGGCAAAGACAATGAAACCATAGACCACTTTTGCATCCAGCAGTGAAGATATATGACCCACACTGATACCATAGAGGAAAGATGTACTGATATATCAGAACAACAAAAAATCTGACATTTTAATTATTTACAGATTTAAAGGCTGGACTGCCAAAATGTAACTTTGCTGTTTGCAAAGATGTTACAGAAAATCGTAAATGGCACAGAAAAATAGGAAGTAGATACTCAACCAAATCAAAGCTGATTTTCTCAGTGAAGCACTTATGACTTCTGTACATTGAAGCTTTGCTATTTTGTAATGTTAGTAGAAGACCAAATTAATTGTAATAATAATTGAGTATGTGAAGGGAGCAATGAGGTGAAGGGCAGCAGCAATTATATATATGATGTTTAAGGGGCCCTCAAATTTATCTGGTCAAGGCTTTAAAGGGGAAAACTTGATTTTTTTTTTGTCTAAAATTTTTTAGACATTTGTTGTACCCCAAAGCTGCTAAAAATCTGAATCCGAAAATACTCCTTAAAACTGTTCAGGTCATGTAGAAGTCAATGGCACATGTCCCTGAAATAGTTTCTTGACACTGTGATCTGCGCTGGATAATATGATAAAGTCCGGATTTTCATCCAATAATCCAAAAAAGTAGAGTTTTCACTGCGAAAATTGATTGATGAGTTTTTGGAGCTTCAATTGCAGAATGCGAATTGATGCTCGGTTTTGTCGCTACTTTTTCAAGAAAAATTATTGACAAATTAGTTAAATTCGTGGAAGAGAGTTTGGGCGACTGAGATTTATTTGTTTTTGTAAATAACCCTCTAAACAGGTCTGAGATAGTGAATAGTGAGGACTTCTGTCTGAGATAGTGAATAGTGAGGACTTCTGCTGGCACATATATTAGGGAAAGTGCATATGTTTTTTTTAAACAAGATTTAATCTCTACGTTTATTTAGTGTCAAGTGATTTAGGAAATCTTATTGAAAGATTATACAGGTATGGGACCTGTTATCCAGAATGCTCGGGACCTGGGGTTTTCCGGATAACAGATCTTTCTGTAATTTGGGTCTTCATGCCTTAAATCTACTAGAAATTCATTTAAACATTAAATAAACCCAATAGGCTGGTTTTGCTTCCAATAAGGATTAATTATATCTTAGTTTGGATCAAATTCAAGCAACTGTTTTATTATTACAGAGAAAAAGGAAATCATTTTTAAAAATTTGGATTATTTGGATAAAATGGAGCCATTCCGTAATTCGGAGCTTTCTGGATATTGGGTTTCCGGATAAGGGATCCTATACCTGTATTGGAATAGGCTGAAATTGGTGGTTTAATTCACCTGTGCCTTGTCAGTTGCTGAGCAAAGAACGCATGGTGCTGTATTTAGTGTCCTGAGTTTTATCACTGAAAATATAACTAATAGAATCCTGTATTACATTGCAGATTATTTCTCATAATGATATTGTATTATACTTGGCAGCTTTTGTCTAATTAGTAAAAAATAAAACTGAAGTGTTCTTCAGCAGCTGAAAAATTAAATTAATACTTGCCTTGTTCAACACATTTTGTGCTCACATCTGAATACTGTGTTCATTACTCTGTTTTAGTCAAACATCTGCATTCCCAGAAGCTAGGGATGATTACTGTGCTATTCAATTGTGAAAAAATAATCTCTTAATCTTTTTTAAGAAATCTCTGGCATGTTTGTTGTAAGGAGAAGGAGTTTCTAAAATCTTTATTTATGTATTTAAGCTATACAACGCACGGCGTCACATTGATTGAACTTACCCTTTTGACCCAATGTCTCTAACCAAAAAGAAAAAAAGCATACTAAGTCAATAGCACTAGATATGACTACATAGTAACTGGTTAATTATATTTTCATTAGTTAAATATATTTACACTTAATGGGGACAGTTCCTCTTCAAATTCAATTAGTAGTATGGAATTCTAAGGCAAGTTGCAGTTGGTCTAAATGTATCTGTTTTTTTTTTTATCAATTAACTTTTCTCTAGTTTGTAATTTCACATAGATTAATGATGAGGGTCACTGAAAGATGAATTCAATGCAAAGCCAAAATGTTTTGGCAAATACAACATGCTTTCTCAATGCTTATTGAGAAAGGTTTGAGTAATATCCAAAAGGCTGACATTTGTTAAGAGCACTGCACCTGGTCATAGGATATTCATGGCTCTTGTGTATTATAAGGTTATATTTTAGAAAAATGTTGCGGCCTTTTTGTCAACTAAAACACAAAGTTGAATGGAGATCCATGATGTAATGTCAATTTGAACCTTTCTTTGCACTAGTTAAGATAATCAATGCAGGCTAGCATGTAATAAATGGGTTTCCTATTGCTTGCAGGTGGTTTAAAATAAATAATTGATATTGAAATACAATTGTATGGCCTTCAACTCTGCCCTGAATAACTATGACCCTGGTCTCTGCAGTCAGATACCCATAAGGGCTTATTTACTAACATTTGAGAAATTCGGCTTCAGTAGTCTTGTACAATTGTAAAACTAAAGCAAGCTTCTGGTGGGTCGCTATGCGTAACTATACTGCTGAATCTGTAATGGCCATGCAGTTGGGTAACCACATGACGCAGTGGGATTTTTCAAAGAAGAAGGGCACCGACTGCCTAAAACACTTTGGTCACATGAACCCCTTTCTTGTCCAAGTGGTGCTTCACCTTTTAAATTAACTTTTAGTTTATGTGTTATATAATGGCTATTTCTAAAGGGATGCTGACATGATTTTATGGTGTACTTTTTATTTCTAAATTAGGCAGTTTACATTGCAAATAATTCACTCTACCATTGTCATTAAAGACAATTTCTGACTTCATTTAGATCTATACAAGCTGAAATCTTTCTCCAGCTTTCAGGAAACCTCCTTTTTGGAAGAAATGGTAATAGGGTATGGGGTGTCAGAAATAATTGCCTCTGTTGTATTTGGGGCTAAAGATCCCACTGCCTGTAACTGTATTTATTGTATATTTTGCTACATTTCCCACTGCTTCTCATTGTATTTAATGTATTTGGGTGCCACTACTTTGCCCCCTCATTGTATAATTCTTGGTCATAGAATCCAGTGTACCAGTATTTAGAAGTGCATATTGTCTGTATATATCTAAATGTCCTTTACTGCACAAGCTAATTGAGGCTAATGACACATGGGACAGTTTTTCCACAGTGTATTTTCGCTGGCAGGGAAATGCCTGAAGCCACCCTAAATTATTGGGAGGCAGTATAGGAAGTTTTAGCCTGTTTACCCACTTGCTAAAACTCAGGACAGTACCAGCAGTGCTGTGAGCCCATGGAGCTCCTAATAGGCAGCTGAATCCTCAGAAGATGTGTCGGGGAACTGCTATTATGTTACCTTCCCATTGCTTTGTTTATAAGCTACTGGGGGGAGGGTGATATTACTCCAACTTGCAGTCAATAGTGACTGAAGTTTATCAGTGCACAAGTTACATGACTGTGTGCACCTGGGAAACTGACAACATCTCTAGCCCCATGCCATAGTTCCAAGTTAAATATAAAACAATATGTTTTCTCAAAACAGAAACACAAAACAGATTTCAGTGCAAAATTATGCTAGAGTAGCACTGATGTGTTTTTATGTATTCCTGCGACAGAATTCTGTCCTGAAGGAGAATGGTCTATGTAGGTTAGGGGGGTAGGGTTTTTTTTATTTTTTTATTATGGGTGTGTTTCTCCTTTAAGCATCTTTTCAGTAGGACTTAAAAACCTAAACAACTTAAAATAATAAAGTTAAAACCAATTGCAAATTTTCTCAGAATATTATTATATTATACTAAAAGATAATTTAAAGTTGAACAGCCCCTTTAAGATTATCCCTGTTTTTAATTATTTATTGAAATTCAATTGTTTGGTGCTTTAGATATAGATTTTCTCTACAAATTTTAGAAGTGCAAAATTTCTGAAATGTATAGATTCCCTTTCAGGTTAAAGTTTCCAACATCTTGAGTCTGCAGAGGTATAAAAGAGATGCAGCTGCATCCATGCCAGTTTGTGCATTCATGTAAACCTGCATCTAGCAGTCTGAAGCTCTACATTCCAATTTCTTAGATTTGACAAATTCACTAGCTGAATGAAAGCTGACGTCCACATAATAGGAATCATCAGGACTGCCTGTACAGTTAAGTTTCAGGCTGCTCATTTAAGACTTTCTTGTTATGTCCAAGTGTAAGCCCTAGGGCAGCTGCTTGATGGCACACAAGGTTTATAACGTTTAGCCCCATTTTACAAACAGACTTATATGAAAACTATTTCTTTATAAGCCATATAGTGAGATTTGGGTAACGTTTTTTTTTTGGCCAATAAAATCATTCTAACTACTACTTCCAACCCTCATTTGTATTTCAAGCCAGCACTTTAATTAAGCTGCATTCTTTGTCAGTTTTTGGAGAATGTCAGAGATTTCTCTTCTTAATTTATAAACTAACTAAGCATTTTGACTTCATTAGATCCACTATTATAAAACTGATAGAGAAGGTATACAGAATTGTTAAAATATTACATTTCGGTTTTATTGTTTCTGCTAGTTTTCTGTTTTTATTATTATTATTATTATTATTTCTGTAACTGGTAATTTGATATGTTGTTCTGCAATTAACGAATCTTAATAACAGAAATACATAGCACAAAATCTGTGGTGTGAGATTGTCATAATTCCAAATCATTTTAGTGGATTTTATATAGACTAATTCCAGATATTTGCTAAGTAAATTAAACTGTATAATTATACATTTCTGTCATTTTCTGCTTAATAGAGAACATATGTTTTTTTCATCAGTGTTGCAAGCCACACTTAATTTCTGAATGCTTTTATTTGAGTTAGTATATAGAACACAACAATGAATAGGTCCCTTGAGGACCTTTGAGAACTAAGTAGAGTTCTCTGTGTTTTTAGAATTATTTAGTTATCCCAGCTAACTCAACACTAAATTGTCTGTTTGTATTCTCTGTAGGGATCCATATTTCTTTATATACAGTACCTGTCTCTGTAGTGAGGGTATGATGAATAAAAGTGTTGTGCACTTATTTTGGTGGACTAAGTGGAGCACTGAATAAATAAATCTACTGTTATGTTTTGGGTAGCCGAGGATGAGTAGAGTATAACAGTGCTTTATTACTTAACTTTGTGTACAAAGTTGCACAGCCCAGTGAAGTGTTGCTTTGTGGTAAACTTTTAGACACTGGCTGTGTGGCAGGTGCTGTAGTAATGAGACCATCAATTAATTGTTGGTTTAATGCAGCAAAGAGATCATTCCAAGCATAGCAGTACCCTTATTCACAATGTAAAAGTCACATTTTGCAGTATTTGATTCAAATTGTACAGTCACCGGCAAGCAACCAAGCACAGGGATTGGATCCTTTAAGTAACTGACCAGTTTCCAGGCAGGTGCAACAAGCAAATCTTTTGCAAAGTATTTCAAGAAAATATGCTTTGGTAGTATAGAAACAGCTGAACCTGTATCAAGCATCAGGTTAATGGAGTGCCCTTTGATAGCCGAAGCAGTACTGACACTGACAGTGCATATAAACTTGTCTGGAATAAATGTACCAGCTTTATCCACACTTAATACTGTAACATTTGTAGTAGTGACTTCATGAACATCTTACTTTTGCAGGACATAAATAAATTCAAAAGTCAATTAGTATGTCCCAAGAAACCTTTAATTCACGGCTCCTAAGACTTGTTTTGCATGACATTACTTTACATGATTTGCAGTGTGTTGTACCACAGCGAAAGCAGTATTTTGTATTTGTATTTGCTGCATAGTTTTGCAGGGAATCCCTTTCCTTGGCACTGTATTTTGCCTGTGACTGTGCATTATTAGGCCACAAGTACAAGTCCTGTGCACAGTGACACCCGCAGGCCATTTGTATAAACACCACATCTACCACCTGTTTTGCTAAATCTGACACAAGGATCAACTGTAGGCTGGAAAGAGTACCCTGATCCTCCTACATCAGGCAGGACTTTTGCACTAGAAGCTAGACACTATTACTGTAGATTTTCTCCAATCATTTTAACTATTGCATTAATATTTTATTACAGTTCACATAATATATAATAGTGGGTATATTATATACTTTTTTTAATTATAGCTATAATAATTAGCACCCATAATGAAATGTACTTTGTTTGGGAAATTCTACACCATTCACATGTCCCTCATTTATCTCACTTGTAGAACTTGCACTTATGTTTTAGTATGTTAGTGGTACAGGTATAGGATCCACTATTTAGAAAGCTCTGAATTGTGGAAAGGCCATCTCCCATAGACTCCATTTTATCCAAATAATCCAATTTTTTAAAAATAATTTCCTTTTTCTCTGTAATAATAAAACCGTACCTTGTACATCATCCCAACTAAGATACAATTAATCCTTATTGGAACCAAACCCAGCCTATTGGGTTTATTTTATGTTTATATGATTTTCTAGAAGACAAGGTATGAAGATCAAAATTACGGAAAGATCCCTTATCCAGAAAACTCCATGTCCCGAACATTCTGGATAACAGGTCCCATACCTGTACTGCATTCATTACACATTGTCCATGTTTTTTACGTTATTGGTATATGTTATGCTAATAAAAGTTGTGTTTGTCTGTCCCTTTCTGTTCTCTTCCCTGGTGGTTCAGACTGTTGATGCAATGTAAGACAAGGCAGCTGAGTAACAGACCTGTCTTTTATGGGGAACTGAGACTTTTGAAACATTGTTTAAAAAGTAACAACCAGAATTTAGGCAAATACTGCTTTCAATAGCAATTGTTTTTAAAAAATAACTTTAAAAGCACTTAGCATTTTTAATAAATGAATATTGCAAAGTTTACTTAGAATTATGTTTTCTTTTATTAGTAAATTTTATTATGTTATAGAATGGTCAATTCTAAGCAACTTTTCAATTGACTTTCATTGTTCATTTTTAATAGTTATTTGCCTTTTTCTTCTGACTCTTTGCAGCTTTCAAATGGGCGTTGCTGACCCCTTCTAAAAAGCAAATGCTCTGTAAGACTAGAAATGTATTGTTATTGCTAAATTGTATTAATTCTCTTTCTTTTCAGCCCCACTCATGTTCATATTCTAGTCTCTTATTCAAATTTGTGCATGGCTGCTAGAGTAATTCGGACCCTAGCTACCTGATTGCTTAAAATGCTGCTTTTTGGGGGAATTTTAGAATATTTTGTGACATACTTTATTAAAAAATCTGGGGATCCAAGATTTACTCTTTAGTTTAACGGTTGTAGTGTTTCTTTTTTAGGCCTTTATAGGTTGCATAGGAAATTGTGTTTTTGGAGAATAAAGTAAAAGCTCATAATGAAGGTTCAGTTGTAGTCTAAAGGGAAATTTAGTGATACATATTGTCCTGAAAGTTTATTTGGCTGGTAACCTCAGTTGCATTATGATAAATGGCTCGTTTTCTTGGTAAGAGACCATTAAAGCTCAATAGGATGCATTCAAGTTGTCCCCTTAAAAGATGCATGTTGTAAGTCCTATGCAGTTGGTCACTATTATGCCAGTTGTCTTTAGCTCTAATAGCTACAGCGATTGTGAGTAAGTTGCCAGGCCTGGTTGCCAGTCTTCAAGCAAAATGGTAGCTCCAAGTAGAACAAAAGTTATTTTTTTATTCCAGCTATTGCTAGAAATGGGGAACCAGTAGCACTTAAGTAGATTAATACAATTCAACTGAAGGCATACACCTTCGGAGTATCTCAGCACCTTGAGAGGAAATACACTGTATGGTTTTAGGAAGGAATTGTGAGAAGCAACACGGCTGAAGAGTATGAAATGAAGACCTTCTGTGATAAGCAACAGAGCTAAAGTGTATGAAATACAGGCCTTATGTATTGATTGGTTATGTTGCATATTAAAAATTAAACTGTGAATTGTTTTGTTTGTTGGTTCTTTATTTTCTTATGAAAACTGTGCGTAATAACCTTAATTACATATACAATGTATAGTAATCTCACTTTTAAATGTTTAATGTTATTTTTGCAATTTAGTATCGTATTAATGTGAATATATATGTAATATATATATATATATATATATATATATTTTTTTTTTTTTTTCTGTATGCTCCTACATCGTAATCTTTGTATATGTACAGTAGTTTATGCATCCAATACTCTAATACCATGTCTTATTTATTGTCCTTATTTATTGACTTATTCTCAGGAGGGCATTTATCAATCCCTTACTATATAAGGTTTCGATAATATAATGTAACCTGGGTTATGCAAGTCTTGCCAAAGTGAGCAAGGCCATTACTTATCTATAAGCTAATTACGAGGGTATGCAATTCCACAATATGAAGTGAACAACTTAGGAACACACTTTTTATAAACTTTGTTTTGTAAGCAGTGAAGCATAAATGAATGACAGGCTTTTTACTGAAATTTGGCAATAACATTCTGCAAAACTAAAAGTTTTGTAAAATTTTCATTCAGAAAGAACTAACCATGATATCTGTTTTAAGACACAGGTTTGTAGATTTATTCTGTACCCTGTGTCTATTTCTGTATTGAAACGAATAACTGCTTTTTCACTTCTGTGTTGTCAGGATTTGAAACCTCAAGATCATTGGCCCTACATGGTGCGCTTGTGATTCTTGCTTGCAGAAATTTGCAGAAGGCAAATGAAGCCAAGCATAAGATTTTGGAAGAGTGGGTAAGTCTGCTACACTTGGAATCAAAACGTATGTTCTTTTAATCAGGAAAGCATAACTTTGCCTTCATTTTCAGCTATGCAAGTTAATTTTTATTTACTACATCCTGACAGCTTGCAGAGGAAACAAGTGCATTAAGAATAGCCTTGGGTTAGCTGACTTATTCTTGAGTGTTTTTGAGACAAGAACTATTGTGCGTTAGAACTCCTAACATGGTTTTGCACTATTGAAGTTTATTAACATAGCTTAACCTAATTGGAATTAATGATATCCCGCTCTAAATACTGAATGCACACCAACACCTTTTTATTGCAGTTTTTATTGTGTACTTGTCTATACTAAATATTTCTGTATAATGAATTCCTTTTTGAAGGGGATTTTATATTAATTTATATTAACGGCATCATTTTAGCAATACCAAATATAAGTCAGTGGAAACACTGCAATTGTGAGTTTGAACCGTATGCCTCTATTTGGTAACATACCACAGAATGCAACTTCCATGGAGATGCCATGAAAGTACTAACGCACTGACGTAGTTTCTACTATTCTGGGTTCCTTTTTGATTTATGCTGTACTGCCTGTTTACTAGCTGAAAGGGCTAATGGACCGACCATGAGTCTCCACTTATCTGTTGTTTTTATAATGTATGGCAAAGAAGACATGAGTATTGAGCAGGCCCAGACTGGCAATCTGTGGGTTCTGGCAAATGCCAGAGGGGCTTCTGTAAGATGCCATTGAAAGTGACTATTAAGTGGGCTGTTAGGGGCTGTTTTGGACTGTTTGGCCCTCTGTGTACTAGGAATGGCAGGACCTATTTTGAATCCGAGCCCAGGTTTAGAAAACCTGCATAAAGGGATTGCAGATATCAAAACCTGTATATTTTGCATTCTAGTTAACCGAAAATAATAGTGGGACAGAGAGGCTGATTTCCATTTTTGTGGTGCTTTTGCTGATAATACAGGTACATGCTTAAAGTGGACCTGTCACCCAGACACAAAAATCTGTATAATAAAAGTCCTTTTCAAATTAAACATGAAATCCAATTTCTATTTTTTATTAAAGCATTCATAGCTGTTGTAAGCTCATTTAAAAATCTCAACTGTCAATCAAATATTGTCTGCCCCTCCTCTATGCCAGTGGCATAGAGGCAGGGCAGACAATTACTTTCACTTTCCATTCAGCACTTCCTAGATGTCACTGCTCTCCACACATTCCCCCGTTCTCTTTACCATTTAATTGTGTAGCCAGGGCATGGGGATGGACATCGGGTCCCCCATTCTGGTGCCCAAACGAGATTCTGAGATGATATCAGGCTTGTCTTAATAACAGTGTCCACAAAATGGCTACTGCCTGCTTGCTATAATTTTGAAATCCCAGACTGAAGGAAGCAAGATTAAAATAATTTATATAGTTTAATTAAAGTTTATTTTGCTTGACTAATGATTTTGAATAATTTTTTTGGGTGACGGGTCCCCTTTAACTGATTATACTGCTGTTGCATTAGGTCTGTTATAATTAAGTACATATAAACACATATAACACATATAAACACTGGTTATCCGCCATCAGATATTTATCCAAGCCTTTTTAGCAAAGCAGTAAGACCCTACCTATTATAACTTTAACTTGTTGCATATTAAGTACTGAATCTGATATAAAAAAAGACTGCATAGTTCACTTATTGTGAACAATTCTGTAGCTCATTCCCAATGTAACAGGTTTGAAACATACAAACTTGTATTTTTCATGTTTACGTAACTTAAGGTTTCCTACATGTGTCATCACTGTGTGAATAGTTTTTTTTTTTCAAAATGATGGTAAAATGCAATACAATATTTTCACCTTTGCGAGTAAGACACAAAATGGCAGTGAGTTTCACTGTCCCACTTCTGTACCTCTATCTCTAAGACTGAGGGCACATTCCCTCTGCTTCTCTCTGCCTAATGCATATTTATAAGGCAGAGAGAAGGGAATGTGCTGAAATCAGTGCTTTTTGTTTCTGCATTTAAAAGAACAGTTTCCGCTTGTGTGCTGCTACACAAAGCCAAGTGGAAATCAGCCTGAAAAACATGAAAGCCACACACAAGTGGAAACTGTTCTTTTAAATGCAGTGCCTCATTCATAGCGTAGAGCAGCATTTTTAACCACGCACATTTTAGTGGCCACACCCCCTAATTACCATGTTAATTTTACAAAATGTGGCAGGTTATGAAAGTTGAACATATTCCTGTGTTATTTTTCTTCAGTTATTACAATTTTGATAATGAAGGTGAATTGCCCTTCGAGCTCTGAGTCTAACTTTTCCCAAAGGACTTGTTATCTTGAGTCTTATTTCTTGAAATTGTTACAAAAGTATCTTTTAAGCAGCTGTGGGCTCTCTGCCAAAAGCCAATTAAGTTAGAGACTTTGTTTCTTTTTCTGGCTGTTCAGGGCAAACTTGGCTTTCCAGTACAAATGAGGGACTGCAGGTTGAGCTGTCAAAAGAGGGGCTGTCCCTCTAAAAACGGAACAGTTGGGAGGTATGATATTCATTAGGCAAAGCAGAGTGGAGGGTATGCTAGTGTGCCCTCAGCCTAAGGCTTGGGCCACAAAGGGCCAAAATTAGCCTTCTAAAAATTGGTAGGGGCGATTTCAACCCCTACAAGTCAGGACACATCCGCTACATATAGGCGGATCTAAAGAGTGTTATTTTCTCTCTCTTCTTCTATCATTGCTAGGGAAATGTGATGGACACACAGTAACTGAAACTCTTAAATATTGTAAATAACCTCACTAATCTTGTTGGAAGTTAATACAAGGGATTAGCATAACTTTGCTCCTTCATATAATGCATCAGAATATTAAGCATGCGCCAATGAAACACCCACTTTGATTTCTATTGTAAACCCTTGTGGTATCTACATGTATATCACTGTAGGTAAATCGAAAATACATCCATTGCTATTTATTCACCTTGCATCCATTAAGCTTTTATGAATGATATCGTTTCTTTACCTACATCTTGCAGAAAAGGGAATTTGATATCCTTTGGTTGGGATGTTAGATTTTTACTGTATTGAATGAGTTTCCATCCAGCACAGAAAGTGTTAGTAAGTGTTTGCCAAGACAGAATGTATAGAGTCCCTTGAAGGCACCAGGTGGCTGTCGTATCACAAACACATTCTCACAGATCTCCGGCTATAAGTGGTAGCAGATTGCCTTGTGGCTTTTGCTACTTAAAAGCTCTGAAGAACTTCACCATTTGCCATATCTAAAGATTTTGGGACAAAAAAACAGCATGTGCTCATTGACAAACAGAAGAAAGGTTTTGCTGTATCTTTGTAATGACTTTGTTGTTGTTTATTGAGAGGGGCTAATTAACTTTGATTATTGCACTAATATTATGGCACTTTGACAGTGCTTCAGATTTATGAGTCTGAGAAAATAAACAAATGAAATGCAGGTGCTGGAGCAGAAAGAATAAGTTATTACTGAACTTTGATTACTTGCTCTGTATAGCCAGGAGAGAATTAGTTGATTAATTACAGGATGCCTGAAATTTACATTATACTTTATGTAAAAAATATGGATTCAGGGCTGTTGCTAAAAGAATCCAACATCTGGGTAAGTTTGATTGCTCTTATTATATCTGTATTTATTGGTAATCATAAAAAACCTCAGCGGCAGTAGAGTCAGTCAGGAAAATGATAAGCAAACATTCACCACCATGCAATGATTGTGACTGTGCAACATAGGAGGTGCCACTTTAAATGTTCCCAACTTTGTAGCAGAATTTGCAAATTTCTGGTTATGGTAGACAAAATACATGAGCTTGACGATAAGAAAAGCTATCATAGTAAGCCATACGGGGCAGGGTCCTCTAGCCTTTTGTTTCCTTGACACTGAGCACTTAATCTTTATTGTAATTATATTTTATATTTATATGAATTGTATTTCTAATAATGCACTTATTGTTAATTTTAATTTCAATGACCCTTTGTTTGTTACTACTAATTTATTGTTTTGCTGTACAGTGCTTTGCCCTTAAGGAGCGCTTTACAAATAAAAATAAACATACATCATAGCTGGTAATATGGTGGTCAGGACAGGACAGAACAAGAATCCATTCCTACAAATAGCTTTGCCATAGTCAACTGAGCACCACTACACAATATGCATGCATTGTGATGTCAGTAGCTGACCTTCCAATTTTAAAATAACCTTCTCAATTGCTTTCTATTTGTATCATACATGTAACTTTGTTTGTGGCCATTTATATATGTATTTAAAATGTAGAAGGTATTTAGTGACAGGATTGTCCTTGGACTGTATGAGAAGATGTTAAAACTTCTGCTCATGGGTTTCATTATTCTCTTTTATTGTTGTGAGGGGAAGGTGGTGCTGTTATCACTACTGAGCTATGGCCTCATGGATTTTATGTTCCATCCTCCATCTATTAGAACATAACAGCTTGAAACTCTGCTATAGACGCATACAACTTGTTTTTCATGTCATACACATAAGGTTTAAATACTTTAAATACTTTAAAAACTGTATCTGTATGTTTTTACGTTAAGTGGAAGTATGAAAGAATCCACAGTGATTTTTGTATGAATCAGGCAATGAAATTAAACCTCATACAAGAACATGGTTTGTGCAAAATAACAATGCACAATAGATCTTTGTGGTCTGACTGTAAACTATCAATGGAGCCAATGTATTAAGTATTGGTAAATGTTACATTGCTGTGTGTTAAAACATTCTATGCTTTTGCATTCAGTGGTTTATTTTTCATGTTGGAAGGATTTGTTTCAGAGAGGAAAATAATTGACCGAATCCTATCTTCTGGCATGCAATTTGAATCGCTTGGGAGATATTAAATAGAATGGTGTTTGACTTTTTTTTCTGACAAAATTACTCAGGTATCTTAGTTGATAAGTGTGTCAATTCATATTCATTAAAAAGTTTCCTGACTGTCAGGAAGAGGTTCAGGATTCCCCGGTTGTCAAAACGTGACAAATCTGTCCCATAATATCTTTTTTATAATGATGGGAAAGTAAGAAGAGGTGAATGGGGCATAATTAGACTAATTATCCATGGTAGTATATCACTTGAGAGCTCTATTCTCTCTGTACAATGAAAAATAAATAACATATAAATGACAAATGAAGTACATTTATGGGACCTGTTATCCAGAACACTTGGAACCTGGGCTTTTCCAGATAAGGGGTATTTCAGTAATTTGGTTGTCCGTCTTATTAAAAATCATTGAAACCCTATAGGATTGTTTAACCTTCTTAAAGGATTAATAATACCTTAGTTTGGATCAAGTACAAGGTACGGTTTTATTACAGTGAAAGGAAATAATTTTTAAAAAATAATTATTTGATTCAAATGAAGCCTATGGGAGATGGCCTTCCCATAATTTGGAGCTTTCTGAATAATGGGTTTCCGGATAATTGATCTCATATGTGTATCAAATGTTTCAAATTCAGAACATGTAATTTCACGGATAACTTTGAAAAGGAGTTAGGAATAATATTTATGTTAGTAATCATGAATATAACCAAAGAGAGAGGCTTATAACAAATAAACAGAGGTGAGGGTACTTACATTTTCATGCTGTTTTGCACTAGGAAACATTTGTTTGTTGTGGTGCCAAAAATGAATTTGTTGCACACCCATCCCCCTTCTATTTTATTATTGAAGATGATACATATATAGAATGTTTCTGCAGATATGTCAGAAGTAAGGCCCACAGGCTGCATTAGGTCCTCCCGGAAGACCATCAACCACAAGTCCGTTCTTGGCTCCAATTATTAACCTAATTGGACTTTAAGAATATAGTTTGTTGAAAATGGGTCCAAACCACCATAGACATGTTGGCTGTCTTTCCTTATTGCCTTGGGAAAGTGTTACGCAAGAGGTAATTATGTATTTTACGTACCTGCTATATTTTCTAAAAAGAGATACCTAATGCATTGACCAGGTTAAGTAGCAATCTCTAGCTGTTTGATATCTTATTCCCCCGAAAAAGAGGAAATTAGAACTGTAAAGCTGTGATTTGCTTTAATCACAAAGATATTGTCTAACATAAATCTCATCTTGAGTAGTGGAAAAGCCCTCAAGCAGCCAAGGGAAAATATCAATACTTTGTAAAGTAGGAATGATCGTTCCAATACACAACTTAATTGACTTTAAGGCTTAATGAAAAACAGGGCATTATTATTTGTATACACTTGTGACCGGTATAATCTTACATACTTTAGGAAGAATTAAGAGATGCGAAATACATACTTTTTGGAATTTTCCATTCTACATTCAAAGTGTATTTATTTATTTATTTAAGTTTGACATTTTTGAATTATTTTATTTTTTTGTCATAACGCTATATTCCATGTTGAAACACACTGTGGAAACTGAAATATTCTCCTAAACCAGATCACGTAATTCTGAGTGATATCGTTATATAAAGTCTGGGAGAACAGAGAATAGATAAACCGTTATAAGTTAAAAAAAATGTCCTTCCCTTCACCAGCTGTTGCTTTTTTTTCTTGCTCTCTTTCTCCTTTGGCTTTTTCACTGGCTGTTCAGCCTGTGTGCTTGGCAGGGTCAAAGTGCAAGGACCTGGTAGGCTCGATTACTAATATCAACAGTATCTCCAGCATAGTGATCGTTGTACCCCCTTCCAGCATATTTTGAATGCTGCATACTCAGGTCAGCAACAGAGGAGGGCTCTAGTATTTTTGGTTGGGTGGGGAGGACAAGTCATAATGACCCTTTACTTTTGTTTTTTTAATAGTCCAATGTCATTGTCGGTTTCACAGAAAAATATATTATTTTGGCAGGGAGCAAGTAAACCTTAGTCTAGCCAGTTGTGCTTTAAAGCAAATTTGCATATTAATATTATTAAAGGGTGGTTCACTTTTTAGTTAACTTTGAATTACTGTGTAATCTTTTCAATCAGTCTTCATTATTTTCTTTTTTTATTTATTTGCCTTTTTCTTCTAATTCTTTACAACTTTCAAATGGGGTCACTGACCCCATCTAAAACAAACAAATGTTATGTAAA
The DNA here is from genome assembly GCF_017654675.1 of Xenopus laevis. Taxonomy (NCBI): domain Eukaryota; kingdom Metazoa; phylum Chordata; class Amphibia; order Anura; family Pipidae; genus Xenopus; species Xenopus laevis. Next base: position 46,944,671 of record NC_054377.1, on the reverse strand, counting down.
AGCTAAACTGCTATTGTTATTTTTGCTACTTTTTATTACTCATCTTTCTATTCAAGTCTCCTATTCACATTCCATTCTCTTATTTAAATCTGTGCATGTTTGCTAGGGTAATTTGGACCCTAGCAATCATATTGCTGGAGAGAAGCTGAATAAAAAACATATCTCAAAAAACCACAAATACAAAAATATAAAAACCAGTTGCAAATTGTCTCAAAATATCACTCTAAATCATATTAAAAGTTAGCTGAAAGGTATACAACCCCTTTAACAAGTATTTATAAAATGCATATTTATTGGCACTGTACAATAGAATGAAATATACATCAAGTATACAGAATACATATAAATACTGTCAGATATATGAGGTAAAGAAGTCCCTTCATATTAGAGCTGACAACCTGAAGGAAAAGGGGTATGAGATGCAAGGTGTGGTGAGAGAAAGTGATTTATTTGCACACACATAACCTAGAAACTAAAAAACAGTAACAGGAAACAAACTAGATCTTGCTGTGTGCCATACTATGAAACTGTCAGATACAACTGGACTGCTTGCCACAGTTTGTTTTAAACTTCAAGTTATTTCCACAGGCGAAAATCATTGCCAGCAAAGGTGGAGCTACGTCCAGGTTTCTTGCAGCTTCAATAACATCCACATGGAGGAATTGTTAAAATCTTCTCTGTTTCACATTGCGATCTAAACATATGGCATGAATTTTCCGCTCTCATTATAGATACCGAGAGAAGGCAAAGACAAATATTTATACTACATTCATGTTTTACAGTAAAAACACTGTTTGGCTTGTTTATACAGTTTCAATGTTATAATTTTTATGGTCTGTTTAGAAACCACTGTAAACCTGGATCTAAATTATAAAGGAGATTTGTTCTTTTCTTTATGTAAAGAAAAGATATACAGTATAGCATTGACTTAGTACAGCATCAGTCCAAAGTCTGCAAGCTGCATTCAGTGCATGCCTATATTCAAACATACCCCAGAGCAGTTCATTTAGATTTATTTTGATTATACAAATGAAGAACTTGGCATCTTTAATTAATTAAAGTTATTTTATTAAGCAGATTGTCACATAATCATTCTGTTGAGATTGTCAGAGTGGAACCATTCATTTTTTTGACAACTGTGCAGTTCTGTAATGTTTCAGATATTGTTTCACTTATAATTAATCCTTCCCTTAACAGTTTGTATTTGTTACAGTTGTTTACGTCTTGCTGCAGAACTTGCCTGTATATTTGCTCTTGGATGGCAGAATAATACAGTAAATACAATTTAGGTTCTTTGGGTATTTTGGGACCCCAATAACGTAGATTCACAGATTATTTTGGCATAGCACTGATGGGTTAATGGCAAAGCTAATGGGCATGTTACACGGGATAATACCTCAATTGTAGCTATTTGTAACATAAGTAACATTTTGTGCTGTGAATTACAGAGTTACAATTAAGACTAACAATTGTTACAAAATACATTATTTTAATCTTGTTGTTCGCCCGTTAGGGGGGGTTTTAACATAAATGTAGTTATTGCTGAATTTATTTTTATTAAGTAATAATACAAATTTTCTATATGTAATTTAACTATTTGACACATAGTGATGATGACGATGATGACATTAGCCAATTAAGTCCATCATAGGTATTTTAATGCATTTTTTTGATTACCTGTTGTCACTTTGAGAAAGGCGTCGGAGAGGCCAAAGCGTTAGTCTTTTAGTTAATAAAACATTTTGATTTCAATTTAAGTCCTGAGAGTGCGGACCTTCTTTGTGGGATGAATATTTCAAAAATTTTGGACACTGCACCCAGGCAAGGTTGAACCGTTTGACGAGAGTGCCAGCTCCTCCATTGATTCTACTGAAAATATAATAGCATATTTCATTTGTAATGAGACGCAACTGATAGGAAAACAACTACTAACAAGAAAAAAATAGGATAAACAGTTTCTGTAGCTACCTTGTTTTTGTCCTAATTTTTTGTGCAAGTCCCTGTGCAAGAACCTTAATAAAATGTATGGTTCCAGTGGTGTTTATACAAATGGCCTGTAGCTGTCATTGTGCTCAGACGTATACTGTGCATACTTACTGTCAGCTTAAAAGTGAAAGTTACTGCTGTGTAATGACTGCAAGAGTCTGCAAATAAAGCACTGTTATACTCTACTCATCCTCGGCTACCCAAAATATAATAGTTCCCTCCAGCTATGGCATTTGTAAGTATGTACATTTTTATTTATATAGCGCTACTTCTGCCATAACACTGTTCTTTTTTTAACCATATCAGGCAGTATTCTTCCTAAGAAGTTAACTTTGTATATGTAATGTTGCTATATAGCACTTTGTTGAAACTCATGCTGGTTTGTATCGCCTTTTTGCCACAACACACAAAAAAAAGTATATATCAAAGAAAACCCAGAAACGTTAACTCTATTGTACAGGCAGACAGTTCCTTGACAGAGTTTACAATCTATGGCAGTCAAGCAGTTAAAGAAACATGATCAAATTTTGAATGCAAAGAGAGCCTTTTAGAAATCATACTGTATGATAGGCAGAAGTGTCTGGTGATATTATGTCTTTATTATTTTAACAAAGCAGGTGATATTCTAAATATTATGATTACTTACCTAGAACTAAAATGTGGATCTGTAAGCTCTGTGTTTTTCATTACATTCACAGTACCCGCAAACAGCCACCAATCGTTGTATTTTAATAACTATTCTAGAGGAGAAAACTGAAATTAGTTTGTTATAAATATACCTCCTACCCATTATATTGTGCATAGAGCAACTGTATAATAAATTCTATTAATGAGGAAGGTGAGCTGGGTTTATGGTAAATACAACACTAAGTGTTTACTGTACGTTTAATATTGTACATGACTCTCTTTATAATTCTGCTTATCTGTTCATTTGAATTCCCTAATGGTTAAATAAAATAACCCCCCAAAGAGAATAATTACTGCTTTGCTCCTTAACCAAGGCTGTTTTAGCAAAGAGGAATCTGAGTTGCTTTCTAAAGAAGGCATTTTTGAATAAAAAATGCAAATAAGCTTCATTGTAACTACATTAATTACCCACCTAGCCCCCTATTACCATGTTTGTATTGTTTGCAAAGTCTATTTACCGTCGTGTGGAAATTAACATTACTGGACATAAGAAAAAACTGTAGTTGGTGGGCTGTGCTTTGGAACCAATTAGGGTGAACCTTGTGTCTGTAAAGACTCGAGGGGGAAAGCACAGCCTTGCAATGTCAAATAATAACATTAGCAGAGACTGTATGGATACTGTACTTTAATTATGCTATTGCCTCTATTTTGCCTCTACTGAACTGATTTTCATTGTTCGCATTACAAAATCAGTAGGCACAAAAGATGCAGCTAACTATTCCAAAGGCACAGTTTTTCTTTTAGATGAATGCTTAATGAAACTAAGCGAGCCTTCAGATGTTGTATACACCTTTCATGCATAAAATTAGAAAGCACACAAGATCATACATTATGTTTTTAAGATATTACAATTCTATCACTCACGGTCAAGAACATTGTTTTGTGTGCACAATTCTCTTGTACTGTCTTTTATATATTTTCGATTTTGGATTATAATTTGAAATGAATAAAGAGCTCTGTTTGTTTATAAATAAAACTGACCTGACGATTGCTAGGTTTACAACCCTTTGTTTTTCATGAGGGATTAGCTTGTGGGATTGAGGTCTCGTGGAGTAGTGCATGGCACTCCTCTCAAGACAACAAGATAAAATAAATTTACAAAACAAAATCTTTTTTATGTCTGGTTTTAACTATTACAGGGAATTCTTCTGCTGTACCTTGGCCCTTACAAACAAAATTTCTAATAAGGTTTAACAATTTTCAATGTCAATGAGGCTAAATCAGGTCTTCTGCTCCTTCACTCCTAGGGTTGCCACCTTTTCTGGAAAAAGATACCGGCCTTCCTATATATTTATTTTTTTTCCATATTAATAACATTGGGATCAACCATAATATTTACAGGCCAGGCCGGTAAAATACCGGCCAGGTGGCAACCCTGTACACTCCCCATGCAGTATGCGATGGTGAAAGAGGCCTACCAGGCCTTAAGACTGCTAAATATATATGCCAGTTCTTACAACCCTATGATGAGATACACCTGTGCCTAGATATTACAGGGAAAATATTTCTTTCTATGCTCACTGCTTAAAGGAGAACTAAAGCTTAACTAAAAATTAGGCTAGAAATGTTGTACATTATGTTTGGGCTTCTGCACAAGCCCAAGGCAACCACGACCCTTTAGCAGTAAAGATATGTGCCTCCAAAAATGCCCCAGTAGCTCCCCATCTTCTGCTGATTTATTGCACATGATCTGTGCTGCTGCCACTTAACTGAGCTTAGGGACAGACTCACAATATACAGAACACGTGTAAATGTCACAATATAAGGCTGATTAGTAATTAATACATGACAGCACAGAAACCAGTGCAACTAGCATCAGAGTTTAATAATCAGCCCTGTAGCATCAGCTTATATTACAAGCCAGCCCTGTAGCATCTGCTTATATTACAGGCCATATTTCTATACAAAAGGGGGGTTGTGGGAGCACTCCTAAGGCTAAGTAAAAATGTATTAAAGTGTAATGGAAGTGCTACTGACTTGGCCAAATTAATCAGTGCACATTCCCTTGGCCCCTGTCTAAGTAATTCAGTATAGCATGTGTTGACAAAGACAGGGGTTTTTAGTTATGCTCATAAAGTTGATAAGCCACCATACCACGTCAAGGTAAACCCCACACGGTGGTCCCTATGCCTCTCAGCATAGTAGCATTAATTGAAGTAAACGTCTGCTGAACCTTGGTTTCAGTCTGAGGGCTAGATCCTCCCCCGCCACTAGCTTGCGGCTTTTAAGAGATACCGCATTATGGTTTGAGTGTCTTTTGCTGGCAGTAAAGTTTGGGACCTGCATAGGTCCCAAATTCTGGAATTCTGAATCAAAGCAACTACCAGAGTATTCTTCAATGTCATGCCATACCCTCTGGTATGAGAATTATTGGGCAACCCTTTCTCAACAGAATTATGATCCTAAGCATATTTCCAAGTTCTCCCTGAACTATTTGAAGATTAAGAACAAAGTAAGTGATGACCCTAATCCCATTTGAAATGATTTGGGATAGTGCAGATCATTTGCTGTCACTTTTGCTGCAGTTTTTAAGTGAAAGTTCAGACATATAACTTCAGTCTCAGTCCTAATCTCCAGAGTTTGTTCTGCTGTAATAATTGGGAACGTTGGCCAGTTTGATTTTGATTCAGCCTTTTTTAAAACTTTGTTGGTGGTTTAATTTTCTATATTTGTCAGCATTATGTACAGTATGAGGCACTGATGAGTGCTTAAACTGTAATAAACTATATAAAAATACAAGTGTTCAAAGCTTTTGAGTGGTATTGTTTAGGGGCATACTCCACAGATGTACAGGGATGCACTAATTTCTCTTAGCTGACTACGCAGATTGTACTCCTTTTACTCAGTGGTACATTATTTTCCGGACATAGATATGGGGATTTGTATTTGAGTAATTATTTTTTTTTTTTTTTAAAGAAAATCACATTAGAGTGAGTTAATGTAGAGTGGATCATAATGTGCTTATAATTTGAGACTACAACAGCAATGTATATCTTGTTTTATAATTGTCCGTAAGGAAAACAATACATGATGCTGCTTATGGATGGACAACTGCTTAATCAATAAGCAAGAACAGCTAATTGGATTCTTTCTTTGAAATAACATTGACTGAATGCTTCATGCACATCTCTCTATTCACGTCTATAAGATTTCATCAAAGGGTGAAAATAATATAACTCAGACAAGCTTAATTCAGCAACCTATAGAGAGCTGGTTCTGCAGTTTCTGTGCTATACTCTGCCTGCCCTGTGTTCCCAGTGTATGTCATACTCTGCCTGCCCTATGTTCCTTGTATGTACCATACTCTGCCTGCTCTATGCTCCCTGTGTGTGCCATACACTGTCTGCTCTATGCTCCCTGTGTGTGCCATACACTGTCTGCTCTATGCTCCCTGTGTGTGTCATACTCTGCCTGTTCTATGCTCCCAGTGTGTGCCATACATACACTGTCTGCTCGATGCTCCCTGTGTGTGTCATATTCTGCCTGCCCTATGCTCCCTGTGTGTGCCATACTCTGCCTGCCCTATGCTCCCTCTGTGTGTGCCATACACTGTCTGCTCTATGCTCCCTGTGTTTTCCATACATACACTGTCTGCTCTATGCTCCCTGTGTGTGTCATACTCTGCCTGCCCTATGCTCCCTGTGTGTGCCATACTCTGTCTGTCCTATGCTCCCTGTGTGTGCCCTGCCCTGCCTGTCCTATGCTCCCTTTGTGTGCCCTGCTCTGCCTGTCCTATGCTGCTTGTGTGTGCCATACTCTGCCTGCCCTATGCTCCCTGTGTGTGCCCTGCTCTGCCTGCCCTATGTTCCTTGTGTGTTCCATACTCTGCCTGTCCTATGCGCCTTGTGTGAGCCTTGCTCTGTCTGCCCTATGCTCCCTCTGTGTGTGCCCTACTCTGCTGCTGACCTATGTTCCTGTGTGTGCCATTGGTGAAATCCAGCCTTCAATGGCTGGCTAAGCCATTACTGCCATTTAAAGGAAATTCATCTTGCTATCAAAATATGTCAACAATGTTAATGGTTTATCCAGACAGATGCTACTCTTTATGAGCAATACGATTTGAATTAAGCATTTCTCAGACCAATCCTTATAAAGGGAAAATTCATAAATGGTCATTTGGTCACTGTAAAAGTAATTTAACATATTTTTGTATTGAAAATAGCAATTGTAAAATAAACATAAAAATAAGGTTTTTAATAAAAAGTACATCTATCTATCTATCATCTGTCTATTCAGTCTGAGAGTGTGTGGTAAGTGGTAGTTGTAAAACATTAAACCTTTACCCAGTATAAACTTTTAACCATGTTGTCACATTTTGACAGAAATCATTACCAGGCTGATAGGTTTGTTTATGAAAGCTTACTACAATATTCAAAGTACATTTATCCCAGTACTGCTCATTTCATGCTGGGCTGAGGATCAAGATGAAAGAAAAATTAAATTATATATTGAAGAGATGTTAATTGAAATACACTGCATTTAACAAGGGAGCTTCAGATGCAGACATTCAATATTGCAGAGAATTTTTAATGTGCTCTATCACACAGTTGTCGATGTGTATTGACATTCACACAGAGAATGTTTATTTGTACAACACAGGCCTACAAACTTTTAATTTCCAGTCTTTTCGTGCAATGGGACTAGTAAAATCAGATATCTATCAAACAAGATGTTAGTAAACATAAACAGCTCTATCTAATGAAATGATCTGGGATTTTTTTTAAAGGTGGGGTAGTCAAGGTCTATGCCTTTGCATATTATATTCTTATACAATCAAATTATATTCATAGCTTCACAGAAAATAGACTAATGATCAATCATCTTGGTTGCTGTTAAAGGCTCATTTAAAATGTTGGTTCTTTCCAGATAAAACTGTAAAAAAATTGCCCATCAAAATGTTTTCAATATAAATTTTATCTCCATTTCCTAAGGCTGTGTTAATTTCTTTTTGCAGTTAATCTATTGAACTGGTAAAATTTTATACATTTACCGCTAAGCGTTCTTTAAAAGCTAAATTATTTAAAGACATCTGAGGTAGAGGGTTTAGATGATGTTCATTATTAAACGACTTTTTAAATAATATCTACAATTCATTTTCTTTAGTGATAAGGATGAAATAACTAGAGGCATTTCTAGCATTTAAACAGATTTGGGGCTTTGATATTTTAGATACAGCTCTGAAAAGCTCTGCTGACTATTAGTAGGATAGCTTAAGCATAAAAAGCAGCTTATTGCAGTCGAAACTGCTGGTTTTTAAGAGGGGAATGAAAAATTTGACTTTTAACTTCCACCTGATTGTTCCTTTTAAATATTAAATATAGATTAAATATAGATCTTTAAATCTCAGGTATTTTTGGAAGAAAAATTCTTTGTGTTCATCAAATTAGTTTTGATAATTAACCCAATTCTGCCTTTAGAATAAGAAATCCCTTAAAAATGAACCACTCAATTAATAAAATTACTTTGTTAAATCAAGTTTTATCAAGAAGCTTTAATTTTCTTACACAAAATGTGTAATCTTTAATTGTTCACCACTATGGTACATCCATACCTCATACCATTTAATAAAACAGTGATTATAACTCTTTCCTGCAGAACTGTGCTTAGTACCATGGCATTTCTCTGTATAGACTATGATGAAAACAAGAGCGTAGGACCTGCTATGGAGAGGTCATTTATATCCCTATTTGGCTGGCCACATGCTGGTTTTTTACTGGTTATGATGCTCTCAAATTATTTGTATCTCCAGTGATTTGCTACAGATAAATGTCTTTAGTCATTGGAAGCATAAGTTTATTTCTTGTATTTAGTACTATAACATTGAAAACAGTGAAAATTATTACACCAATGCCTCAGAATTGCTGAGTTTTAAATACTTTTTTGGTTACGCCTAACAAGCCTTCTCTCATCTTTTATGATAATCAGGACTTCGAGGTCACGGTCTAAAAACTACTCAGTATTTCATCTTACCTTGGTAGAACCAGCTGTCTGGATAGTCCAAAAGATATTGTTATTACCTTATAACCACTATGCTGGTTTACATTAGTAGTAATATGGCTCTAAGCTTGCTTTATCCAGCCAGAATGGTCTGACATTTTAGGACTACAGATATAAGATCCGTTATCCGGAAACCCATTATCCAGAAAGCTCCAAATTACTGAAAGGCCTTCTCCTATAGACTTCATTGTAAGCAAATAATTGACATTTTTAAATGTTATTTTCTTTTTCTCTGTAATATTTCAACATTACTTTTTACTTGCTTTTAAAGTGGACCTATCACCCAGGCATAAAAACTTGTATACTAAAGGTACTTTAAAAATTAAACATGTAATCCAAATTCTTATTAAAATTTAAGGCTTCATAGTTTCATAGCAAAACTCGGTTAAAAATCAGCTGTCAAACAAATATTGCCTGCCAGTCCGCTATGCCTTAATCCTTATTGAAGGCAAACCAATCCTATTGGATGTATTTAATGTTTAAGTGATTTTTAAATAGACTTAAACGGGGGAATGTAATAAAAATCGCTAACGGAAAAACTATTCGCAATGCGAAAAGTTATGCCTTTGCGCGAACAAATTTTGCTTTGTGCGAATTTAATATAGCTTTTGCGAGCCCGGAAACTGTTTAGCGACCACTTCCGACAGTGAAAGACCGTTTGCGAATTTTATAGTTTGCGCCAATGCGCAGTCAATGTAATAAAACTTCTTACTGAAAAAGTCGTTATGTTTGCTCCAAAAGATTACGACACCTTCAAGCACTTCTTATGAGTGCGCAATTAAAATTCGCAATGCTCAATTAAAATTCGCAGTGCGCAATTAAAATTCGCAATGCAATAACCGTTTAAGGAACAATATTACATTGCGAGATGTGGATTTTTAGTCTTATTGGTGCGAATTGTTTTGCTCTTTGCGACTTTTATTACATTCCCCTGAAAGTATGTTGATCCAAAGTACGTAAAGATCCCTTATGTAGAAAACCCCAGATCCTGAGCATTCTGGATAATAGGTCCCATACCTTTTATTTGCTTTCTATTTTATACAGTACTCTACCAGGTTTAGGCAAAGCTACCATCAGAAATCTTAGGATCCTGTACAAGTTATATGTCTGGGGCCCCCCAAGAGCACAAGTGTGTAGTACCAGTGTTTTTATGATCAACTAGGGATGTAACAATAAAGGTGTTACCTTATAACTGCTGGGTGGTCTGGGAACTATAGGGGCCCAGTGGGACTTTAGGAACAAGATAGTTTACATAAACATATATTGCAGGTGTCAGTCAAAGTTTCGGGGACCCAATAATCTTGCTCTGGGGTCATATAACAATACATTGCACTGCTGAATTATACCCTATTTTAGGAGTGCTTCTGTATATGGATGTAAATTTTAAAATTTTTTTTACACATTTGTAGCTGTACACCTAGCGTCCTCTGGGCTGTATGTGGCATGTCAAAATATTTGTATGGTCCCTAATATTTACAAGATCTCCACAATCCTCTTGTGTTTAACACTATTATTTCATTATATTCTGGCCCCAAAGCATGTGAATAGCTGAAAACTGTCAAACACCAGTCAAAGCATTGTTTGATGTATTGAAAAATATGTATGGTTTGATAACAAACATGGATATCCTAAGTGCTCTTAGGCTGCCCATAGATGCAAAGATCTGATTGTACTAATCATCGAACGATCGCACTTCCCCATCTCCCGACCTGCCGCTAACCATTCCGACCAAATAAAGTAGAAAAGAACAGATCAGCCGATGTTCTGCCCCTGACAGCAATCGTACGAAAGTTATGTCTGACAAAAGCTAGTGACAGTCTCCCACTGAAAATCGTACGATCGTCAATACATGCAGAGATATTATCGGCAGCCGAAAGAAATCGACCAAACGACCGATCTTCGCCGGACGAAAAATGTCGGGACTCTCCACACACTGTCCGAAAATCGTACGAATCCTCGATCCTTACGATCAGATCTTTGCGTCTATGGCCAGCTTTAAGCATTTATTTGGCTAATGGGCAGTACAGAGAAATATCGACAGATTAGATCAACTGTTTTAGCAGACCTGAGCTCTATTGGGATTACAGGTGTAAAAACCATTTGCTCTTGGGCCAAACTGGCATACTTATGTATGGCCATGTTAAACAATATTCAAATGTGTATCTTTTCTTTACTTATTTGAGCACTTGAGCAACACACACACACACACACACATGTATATATACAGTATATAGTTATTTTAATTTTTAATAGGTTGAGTTGTTAATGGGCCTCCTTTTGTTTTATCAATGGGTGAAAGTTAGACTTCACTTCATTGCAGGCCAAAGCCTTTACAAGTGAGCTTCTTGAAGGGGCAGAATAGGTAGAAAGAAATAGGCATTTGTTCAGAAAACTTCCATTACTACTCAGCATAAGACTGTTTGCACTTCTTTCACTCTGTTTTATGCAAAAAAAAAAAAAAAAGTTAAAAAGCATACTGTAGTTCAATTAAAATCAAATGAAAGAAGCCTTTTATAACGGTATTGTTAGCATAATTAAAATTCAGATTATCTTCCTTCAAAAGTTTAATATTTTTTCAATTGAAATGATTAAAACTAAAATGATACATTAGTCACGCACTCAAAATATAATTGAACTAATTAATCTGAATAAGACATAGCGAAAGTAAAGCTCCAACTAATTCTACATATCTGCTTGTTTTCATTTCTTCATGCACTGTAATGCACATGGCTATATCTTTACTTCTGTCAGTTTTGTGCTATTGTTCTTTATTAATACATGCCTAAAGCATCTGGTGTGTGCTTTTAAGGTTTTAATGGAACTTATAATGTTTTCTGTTGAAAAATACTCATTAGGTTTATTAGTGCAAAATTTATGTATTGCATCATTATTAGATTTATCGGTGGAAAGCATATATATTATTTGCTCATTAGATCTATCCGTGCAAAGTGTGTGTATCCTATACTTATTAGATTTATTAGTGCTAACTATATGTATCCTATCCTTATTAAATCTATTAGTGCAAAGTGTATGAATTTTACATTTATTAGATTTATTAATAAACTAATATAATTTAACTAATTAATCTTAACTATACGTATCCTATCCTTATTAGATTTATTAGTGTGTGTATGTATTCTATATAAGGATGCACCAAATCCACTATTTCTATTTTCTTTTGCGAAGGATTTGGCCGAATACCAAACCGAATCCGAATCCTAATTTACATGTGCAAATTAGGGGTAGGAAGGGGAAAATATTTTTTTTGTGACAAAAAGTCACGAGATTTCCCTCCCCGCCCCTAATTTGCATATGCAAATTAGGATTCGGATTTGGTTCGGCTTGGCAGAAGGATTCGCCTTAATCCTGCTGAAAAAGGCTGAATTCCGAACAGAATCCTGGATTCGGTGCATCCCTAATTCTATACTTATTTGATTTATTAGTGCAAACTATATGTATCCTATCCTTATTAGATTTTATTAGTGCAAAATGTATGTATACTATTTTTGCCATGAAGGGGAACTTCATTCAGAAGGTCTCTGACCAGTTATTGAAGCTGAGGAAAAATACCCAGTATTCTGTATATGTATTGGCTGATCTAGCATATGTGCCCTTAGTTTGAGGAACATATCTTGCATGGCAGAAAGTGACTGACTGTAGTAAAGGTATGGGGTCTGTTGTCTGAAAACCTGTTATACAAAAAGCTTTGAATTACGAAAAGGCCATGTCCCATAGACTTCATTTTATAGAAATAATCCAAATGATTTCCTTTTTTCTCAGTAATCCGGAATAGTGATGGGCGAATTTTTCCCGCGAAAAATTCACAAAATGGCGCCAGCGTCTCATTTTTGATGCCGGCGTTCTATTTTTTTTACGATGCGGTTTTGCAAATTTATCGCGGGAATTTGCTGTGAATTCTTTCTTGGCGAAGAAATTTGCCCATCTCTAATCAGGAAATAGTACCTTGTACTTGATCCAAACTAAGATATAAGTAATCCTTGTTGGTAGCAAATCCAGCCTATTGGGTTTATTGAATGTTTAAATGATTTTCTAGTAGACTTAAGGTAAGGAGATCCAAATTACGGAAAGATTCGTAATTTGGAAAATACCAGGTCCTGAGCATTCTGAATAAGCGGTCCCATACATACATTTGGGAACTATTGCATGGTTTTAGTAGCAAAAGGCTTGAGCATCTACTCTTTTACCGTCGTGCCTGTTTTGCTAATTTGCTAAACCTTCACTTTACACACATTAAAATATTTTTTAATTCAACTGACCCTGTGCGTCTGTTTTTCTCCAGCTAACAAGATACTTTATTATTATTACTTCATGGGTCCTTCCAATGCTTTTGTTGACCACTTTTCAAGTGGTCTTGATTATTTATTTTTTATAGTTTTTGATTTTGTTTGCCTTCTTCTTCTGACTCTTTCCAGCTTTCAGATGGGGGTCACTGACCCCATCTAAAACAGATGCTCTGGAAGGCAATACATTTTGCTACTGCTACTTTTATTACTAATCTTTCTATTACAATCCTCTCCTATCAGAATCAATGCAATTCATAATGCTGACATTTAATTTAAGTAATTTGCAACATTAAAATACAATGTTAAATGTGGAGGTGTAAATTGCTGGCTGAATATTACTGTACATAGATGTTTCACATATGACTTGAGTTTGGGAGGTCATTATGAAATCTATTGAAAATTTAATCTATTGGTCATATGTGCCGCCAAGTGGCCTTATTCCTGGGAAAAATAGAGGCAGCTCTATGACTTTACTCCAGTGATCAAAGGCTTTAGTAGCACCTGTATAATAGAAAAGAAAAGCTATTATTTAATGTGCAACATTGATGGTTGATCAGCTCAGCTGTTTTTTTTTTTTTTTGTTCTTCTAATATGCCATAAAATTTTAAAACAGCTTCCAATAAAACAGTCACATCACCCAAGCTTAATTATTTTCTCAGGGGATGGTGGTGGGTAACACTACTTGCATGTGATGCTAAAAGTGAAATGCCTTTGCTTGTATAAATAGATTGTATAAATTATTTGTGTTATGCTTCATTGACTCGGGATTGAATGCAAACGGGATGTATGTAACCTAGCTAGGGAGCAATGAAATTAAAAAAACAAAAAAACAAAACAGCACACAGATAGAAGACACTGTCTATTAAACACATCCAGGGGTGTTTGTTAATGGTTATGTGTTAATAGTTTTCTCCCTCAGATGTATTTTAAGCTTTTCAGGTAAATGTATTGAAATGTATTGACTATATGGAGCAGTCAGACAGACCAAAAAAAAAACCAGAGTTCCTTGCTACTTTATATCTCATGTCGCTGCATTAGGCAATATTTTTTTAAATGTGAGAAGGCCTACATAATGTGCATCCTGATAACGACAACAAATCTAATCTTAAGTGACAACTGGGAGACTCTCCCAGACATTTCTCTCTTTAATGCAACACGACTTTAAATTGATGCAGCCCCACAGTGATTGAAAATTTCTCACAGCTTGTCTCCCATGATTACATTTCTGATCTGTACAACTTAATATTTTAACTCAGTCTGCTTTGGTTTTTACAAACCATTAGGTTCTTTTTCCTCAAAAAAAATAAATATTCATGTAAATGCTCTTCACAGGGCCAGTTTTAAGGCAGAGCAGACAGAGTGTTTGACTTGGGCCTCCAGCCACAGAGGGTGTCCCTCTGTTAGAATTGTCTGAATAATTTTGTATTATGAAATGTATTTTATTTACTAGGGATGCTGAGCTTGAGGTCCAAAAACTGTTTTAAAAGTTTGATTCCCGGCATAATGGTTGCTACCTTTTCCTATTGGGGAAAAGGCACGGGCGGATGACGTCTTGAATGGGCGGACCAGTGATGTAAGGGGGTTGGGCAGAGGATGTCAGGGGCATGACTGACGACATGGATATCAGCAATTGGCTGATCGCCATGTCATTAACGTCGATGGGCCTGGTTGACAGTCTCCCTGCCATGTTGATTAAGAATGTGAATATCAGTGCTCAACTATTTCATTTTTACAGCTTGTCTGTTCCTTTCTATTGCATTGCTCTTCCATGTTCAACAACCTGCAGTTGTACAGAACCAAATCCCATAGCAGCTATGGAACGGGTGAGCATGCAGTGCAGCAATTTTAAAAAGCAGCTTGTTACAGGATAGAAAGACTGATCAAGATTGCTAAGCCCTGCCAACAAAGTTTTCCCTTCTGTTTTAAGATAACCGGTTCTGATAGGGTTTTTTTCACTATGCTGAGCATCAACTTTCCTTTTCATTGTCCTTTAGTAACAAATTCCATTAGAACAGGGTAATGCAGCATAATGTGGCATCCAATTTGTGATCTACATGTGAGCCTATGCATTACGGCTTTAATCATTAGTGAGAATTTAACACAGCAGAAAGATTAAAGACAGGAGTTCTTATAGAACCAAGATTGTTTTCCTCAAGATTCTTCAGAACTTCACACTTCACTTCCTTCCAAGTGATTCAGCCATTGTAAGTATAACAGCCAATACAGTTAATAGCAAAAGCAAGATTAAGCTAGCTGAACAGATTTATCAAGAAGTGAAATTGGTAAAATACGGGAATCATAGTTAAAAGGCGTTTAAGAGGCACTATCAGTAACTGCTCTTTGAAAGTACTGAGTAACAAGCAATGAACAAAAACTGACATCTATTTGCCAACTATCCCAATATGGTCAGACACTATGATCATAATGGAACTATTTTATAACCGTGTAACAGGGATTCTATAAAGAGGAGTTGAGAACAATATTTTGGAGGTAAAAATAATTGACAATGGTAATGTCTCAGTATGATTTAAGGGGGCAGATTCACTAAGCGCCAAATTTGCGTTGGCGTCCGCTTTGCTCACATTGCAACACTTTCCTATATGTTAGGAAATGTAGGGGGGAATCCAGGTGCCCCAGAAAAAATGTACACTCTTTTGCAGCCTATCGCCCTGGAAAATGAAAAGTCGCCAGCGTTTTTGGGATTTAGAAAAATTTTCAACTATTTTTTGAGGAAGTCCTATCTATTGCACTTCGCCTGGTCTGATGTGGCAAAGGCAAGTCTGGCGCAAGAGGTAACGTTCAGAAAAATCTGAATATTAGTGAATTTGTGTCATTACGTCCCTTCGCCGGAGTGCAACTTAACCAGGTGTAAGGGAGGGAATAACTGCTAGAGTCTATCTCCTTCACTAGCGAAGTTACAGCTGCGCCCATTAGTAAATCAGCGAAGTAACGAAATGACGTCACACTGGCGAATTTTTAACGTTAGTCACTCGGCCTTTAGTGAATCTGCCCCAAGGACTCCCTTAAAAGAAATGTTTTCATCATTACCATGGCATTTTATATGCACTATAAAAATGAATTAAAACATATAAGGTAATGTATTAAAAGGCAGATAGTTTATCTTGGTCTAGTTACCCATAGCAATCAATTAGATTTTTTTTTAAATTATTTATTGTTTTATTGTTTTTCAGTCATGTTTACAGAAAAAAAGAGAAAAGATAGTTTGTAATAAAGCACAACAGTGGCTTATGTTACTTTGATATATAACTTTATGCATCTTTTTCATTAAATATTCAGGTAATCTTTACCTAAGGCTTCTTGAATTATCTTGTATCTGTTTTGATATCATATAGCCGTAATAGGTGACAAGTGGGGTGGGGAGTAGTTGAGGGAAAGTGGAGGGGGGACAACAAGATTTTTGTTTTTAAACATTCATGTTGTATGTGTAAGAATGATATAAAAACTCCCTTCAAAGTAATGTCTCAACCATTATCTGGGTATTTTATATACACTATATAAAAACACACATTTATAACTGCACGAATGGTTCAGCTCAATCTAGTCAGTGGCTGACTCAGGATATGATTCAAAAAGCTTTAATACAAATTAATGTAAACAAGGCTCCAGGGTCTGATGGCATACACCCCCGGGTTCTAAGAGAGCTTAGTTCAGTTTTAGACCAGCCCTTATTTCTGATTTTCTCAGATTCACTATCATCTGGTATGGTGCCTATGAATTGGAGAAAAGCTGATGTTATTCCAATATTTAAAAAGGGATTACAATCTCAGCCTGGCAAATATAGGCCAGTAAATTTGACATCTGTGGTGGGCAAATTATTTGAAGGCTTGTTAAGGGATCACATTCAAAATTTTGTCCTAATGAATGGCATTATGAGCAACAATCAGCATGGCTTTATGAAGGATAGGTCATGTCAGACAAATTTGATTGCATTCTATGATGTGGTAAGTAAGATTCTGGACAGTGTGGGGGGGGTAGTAGATGTGATCTATTTGGATTTTGCCAAAGCGTTTGAGACTGTGCCCCACAAACGACTGCTTTCTAAACTAAGGTCTGTTGGGCTTAATGAAGTCGTTTGCACGTGGATAGGAAACTGGCTACAGGATCGGGTACAGAGGGTGGTTAATGGTACATTCTCTACTTGGAGTAAGGTTCTTAGTGGGGTCCCCCAGGGCTCAGTATTGGCTCCACTTTTATTTAACTTGTTCATTAATGACTTAGGGGAGGGTGTTGTAAGTAATGTATCAGTGTTTGCAGATGACACAAAATTATCCAGCCCAATTAATTCCATCCAGGATGTGGTATCTTGACAAACTGGCAATATGGGCAGCTAAGTGGCAAATGAGATTCAACGTTGATAAATGTAAAGTCATGCACCTGGGATGTAAAAATATCCAAGCCACTTATACCCTAAATGGGACTGCACTAGGCAAATCCATTATGGAAAAGGACCTTGGAGTCCTTGTAGATGATAAACTTGGCTGTAGCAAGCAATGCCAGTCGGCAGCATCAAGGGCAAATAAGGTCTTGAGCTGTATTAAAAGGGGCATAGAGTCAAGGGAGGAGGGGGTCATTCTTCCACTGTATAGAGCACTTGTAAGGCCCCATCTAGAATATGCCGTACAGTTTTGGTCTCCATCACTCAAACAGGACATTATTGTATTAGAGAGGGTACAGAGAAGTGCAACTAAGCTGGTAAAAGGTATTGAAAATCTTAGCTATGAGGAAAGACTGGCCAAATTGGGGATGTTCACGCTGGAGAAGAGGCGCTTAAGGGGTGATATGATAACTATGTATAAATATATAAGGGGATCATATAATAATCTCTCTAATGCTTTATTTACCAGTAGGTCTTTCCAGCTGACACAAGGTCACCCATTCTGATTAGAAGAAAAGAGGTTCCGCCAAAATATTCGGAAGGGGTTTTTTACAGTGAGAGCTGTGAAGATGTGGAATTCTCTCCCTGAATCAGTTGTACAGGCTGATACATTAGATAGCTTTAAGAAGGGGTTGGATAGCTTTTTAGCAAGTGAGGGAATACAGTGTTATGGGAAATAGCTCATAGTCCAAGTTGATCCAGGGACTAGTCCTATTTTCCCCCCTCTAAGGCAAATTGGAGAGGCTTCAGATGGGTTTTTAGCCTTCCTCTGGATCAACTGGCAGATAGGTAGTTATAAAAAAAAAAAAAAAAGGTTGAACTCGATGGACATGTGTCTTTTTTTCAACCTTACTTACTATGTTACTATGTATATAAGGTAATTTAATAAAAGGAGCAAAGTTTACCTAGGTCTAGCTACCCATAGCATCTAATGAGATGTCCGTTTTTGAACAGCTGACCAATTGCTACCTGCTAGCAGCAAACTTTGCATCTTTTATAACATTCCAATATTGACTTTAACTGTACAGTAAGGAAAACAAGAGAGGACTAATTTATGCTTTTAAATGTTAAAGGGGATAGCCGCCCAAAAAATATGTTGCATAAAAAGAATATATCCACAATCTAAGAATATATTATAATAATATAGTATAACAAGCAACTGTCCTATATACATTCATGATTTTCACTGGTTTCAAAGTTATTTGCAAACAATTGCTGCGCTCAAAGCTGCATTTGTTTACTCCTTCAAGGGTGCTGCTGCTATGAGATGAGTTGAGAAACTCACCTGCTCTCGGAATGGTAAGCACCAGATGCAAGGGGGGGCAGCATAATAAAGGCCACTTCAGGGTTTCAGTAGTTATAACCAGAATTTCAGAGAATATAAGCATCCAAATAGATCCAGCTTTCAGTAGCAATTGCATTCACAAATTATTTTAAAACCATTAAAATAGTTAACTCAATGTACAACAAATAATATAAATTTACTTAGATTTACACTTTTTTGAATTATGGGAACAAATTGTATTCTAATGCTTCAATTATAGAATGACAAAGGGAGAACAGGGAGGGGCTTCTTAAATTATGAGAGAATGTTTAAGTTTAAGAATAAATGAAACGTCTGACTGGTGGCCAACAAGATGCTTTAGGCTGTCCAGTGTGATCTCTGAATTGATTTCTAGTGAAATCATTTATTGCATTGTTGTTCTGTGGGGCAGCAGATAATTCATACGTGTGTATTAAAACCATAGACAAAATTGAGATTTATTAGCTTCTCTTTGGGAAAAAAAAAACAGCTGCAAAAGCAAATTATTACTACAAAAGCCAATGATGCTATTGACCTACAATGGAGATTTTTCTATAAATTATCCCTTTTGGACATTTTGTGGCCATTATTTTATGTTGTATATTGCAGATGTTGCATAGGAATAGTTAAGCCACCATCAAAATAGAACAGTGTTGGTTTATTAGTTGTATATATCTTTTTGATGTATTTCATATGCTTTTTTTATGTGATCGCAACACTAATCAAATCATGTAATCCCAGTTATCTTGGGGGAAAAAAAGCTTGTTTTCTAATACAACTGCACCAGTAGCAACATTTACCTTGTTACCTTGAAATCATCTGAGACGTAATGAAAGCACATTCAACTTTATTAGACAGGGAAATCAAAACTGTATCACTGCAGTTTCTTTACAGAAGGTGGTCAATCTGACTGAACACACTAGAGGGAGGCCTGCAAGTTTGTAAGAATGCTTCTTATAGGGAAAAATGGATCAGCGCCTTTGGAAGCATTCCACAGTTGAGAGACTGAATTAGGACCGGCAGGAGGGGACTAAAACTAAAGGACTAACCTTTTTCTTTTCTGGTGCATATTTTGCATGTATTGCATTTAGAGAACTTCTATGTAAGTTTGTAAGAATGATAGAGAAAGACCGTGAGAAACAAGTTGCACTTTTTATTACATAACCCCAACATCTGAACTTTTGGATTGTTCAAGGATCACAAGCACAGTTTATCTGTTCTCTCTCTTTCTGCACAATTTGCAAGTAAATTAAATCTTTTTTTTTCTAATCTAATTTTTGCAGCAACTATTCTTCATAATAGTAGTCATAGAAAATGCAGTTTGATTGAAATAAATACATTTTCTATTTATGATCTGCAATGAGCGTGGTGTGCAAAATGCAATGTTGCCATGTGTTCTATCCCCCAAAGCACAGTTTTCCCCATAATATCAGTATAATAGGGGTTGCAATGTGTTTAATGAAATGGTATATCTTATAGGTGAGTTTTTTTTTTATTATAAATTAAAGGATGGGAAACCTCTGAAATGCATGTTTTACATAAAATATTACATTGGAATATTTTCATATTTGCACTATTATAAATGAATACACTTTACAAATACCCTGCCATTCTCCTGCAGGTTTCCAAGCATTCTATGCTTTGACACTTCTTGACTTTCTAACCAGTGATTGGCAAATTTGTCCCGTTTCGCTGAAAAATGAGCAAAATTTGTGAAACGGCATAAAATTCTTGAAATGTAAATTTTAACGACCGCATTAGAGTCAATGGGCGTGCGAATAATGACTATTCCGCACGTACAAATTTTTTTGATGTCTGCAAATTTTCACCGCAGGTTCGTGAATTTTTTTTTTCCGTAAATTCGCGCCTGGGAATTTATTCGCCCATCACTATTCTAACATTTAAACTATAAAACATATGAAGTAAAGATAAGCATGTCACCAAGGTATACTGTACATACAGCTTTTTTCCTGTGCTTGCATTGAGCAGTAACATATTTCTGCTTAGTGTATTATTGCCATATTTACAGCCCTGATTTATTCATTCCTTGGTTTCTGTGGTTGTAAAGTTGTTTCTCAATGTAAATATGGTACAATTGAAAGCAATATCTACCTGGCTTTTCCCATATCTGCTCTCCTGACTCTGCCTGTTGTCAATCTGTTCTACTGTGGACGACACAAAGTCCCTAGTTTCCTACCCACCAACTGTAAAGTGAATCATTGATGGACAAACATACGTGTTGCAAAGTTTTCCCATGAGGCAACTTTAGGCTATTTCAAAAAGTCAAGTGAGCTGCATGTTTTCCCACCTGCAATTTGCATTACTGCTGGTGGGAAGGAACCTACAGTATCTTGATTTGTCTCAAACAAACACAGCTTTCAGATCAAACGTATTTACAAATAACTTGGACTCCTTGAAAAATATGTAATTAATTTATAGTGTATACATAAAAGTTGTTTAGAACTACATTTACTTTCATTTTGAAAAAAATAATGCTTTTTGGTGAAGGATACTCTTAAAGGGCATGTAAAGGCAAAAAAAAAAAAAAATTAATTTTTACTTTCTTTAATGAAAAAGAAACCTCCAAATCTCCAATATACTTTAATTAAAAATGTGTACTGTTTATTTTTACAAGAAGCATGACTGTATGCAGCCTTTACTGCTGTAGATAGGAATTGTCAAACAGGGAAGGGAAAACAATCAACTTATGAACAGTGGGGGGAGCCCCGCCTTACTTCCCAGCCACGCAGAACTCAAGCAGCTTTGTTTGTTTCCCTGTAGAGCAGTCAGCGACTGTGTAGAGATTTGTATTGGATATTTTATTTTTGCCTTTACATCCTTTAATGTTTCCAACTCCAGCTGCAGGGACAAAGATCATGCAGCCAGATTTAAACAGATAAACTGGGATTCTGTTTGGGGGGATTATTTTGTTGCAGCCACAGGTTCTGCAGAGTTGGAGAAAGTTTGTATTAAACACAGTCTTGGTCTTACAAAGATGCTTAACAAAGTTACAAGTTGGTGACCCCCTGTGGCCAACTTTGAAAGCATAAATCATTTGTTTGATTAGGCTTGTGGTGCAGTAAGTTCATGTTTATGTTAAGTATACAAAATACAGCATTTGTAGCCTTTTTCTATTTTAGACTTTACTTCCCCTTTAAGGTGTGGTCGTCTTTAGAACGGTTTAGGGATATATTAAATGAAATATTTTTGTGAAAGTTTCAGCTGAATCCCAAACTGAATTGGAGTCATAATTTGTTTATGCAAATTATGTATAGGAGGCTAATAAGGCCATATCCTGGATTCAGTGTTTCAATTGAATTCTACTGCTGCTTATTACCAATCTGTCAGGCATACCAACGGAAGGTGGGGACAAATTCAACTGAGCTAAACTAATCTAATGTTAAATAATATGCATAAAGTATGTTTCTTGTTAGGATTATAAAGCCTTGTGTCTTTGGCCACTAGTAAAAGAATGATTCTATAACGTAGCACTGGCACCAATTGGAAATTGGCATGGAATACTCCTCTCAAATAATTATATTCTGTAATGGCAGCTATCAGAATGCAGGCACAGAGGACATGAGCATTTATGTTGTTAGGTGCCACTGCTGTCAGGCCTGGATTTGTGGAAAGGCCACCAAGGCCTGGGCCTAGGGCAGCAGGATTTTAGGGGGGCAACATGCTGTCCAACTACATACACATTGGTTCAGAAACACTGGGGATCAGTGGGAAATACAATAGTTTTTAATAATTTCCTGTGTGTCAATCCCCAGTGCTCCAGACCTGATGATGAAAATTTGCATATGTGCATTAATAAAGGGTAGGGAATGGGGGCAATGAACGGCAGCAGGCCTAGGGGCACCCACTATGTAAATCCGGCCCTGACTGCTGTGAATGTGTGCAAAAAAAAAAAGCATTACACTAGATTTTCAGCAAGATGCCTTCATTTAGCCCATTGTGCTTTGGTGTAATGTATGTAAACCTCATAGCACTTTATTGCTGGCCTTTATGGACTAATATACTTTAAACCCAATGTACTGCAAACATCTTGTAGTCATTCAAATACTGATTTAACTTGGTTTAACAAGCTGAACCAATTAGAGGTCAACTATATGGAATGCCCAAATGCCATACAGTTCTTTGCCGCAGAATTAAAGTTGAGGGGACCCACATTTAAACCACATATTGCTCAAAAACTGATGAAATAAAAATGACTAATTTCCTCATTTCAGCTTCACATTGAGAGAAAGAAAACTATGTTTTATATTGTTGTTTCCTCTTTATCCTGTTTTTTTTTTTTAGTTGTAATTATTACATGTTAGCTAAGGGTCAGGACACACAGGGCATTTTGGGGAGATTACCTGGTGACTAATCGCCTCGTTTTTGTGGCAACCAATCTCCCCAAACGCCTTCCTTGACTCTGCGCCGGCTAAAATGAAAAAACGCCTGCGCTAATCACATGCGGCGGTTCGTTTTCCGAAGTCGCCTTAATGTGTGACATTTATATGTGAATTTTGACACCAAAGAAAAAAAAAGAAAAAAAAAAATCGGATTTGAATTTACTATTCAACACTTGGGGTCATGGGAGTTTTTGAGAAATTCCCATGAACTAAAAATTTGACCAAAATTCAACCAACTGCAGTTTATAAAGAAATTAGAATTTTGCAAACTCAGGTGAATGGGATTGACCCGCAAACTTGAATCGAATTTGATTTGAGTTTTTTCTCCGAAAAAAAACAAAATTTTCATGAAGGCTGCAAACAACTCCAAACTGGTCCCAGGACGTCTCCCATAGGCTAAAACGGCAATTTGGGCAAATTTGCTCATGGGCAGTAACCCATGGCAACCAATTATATTGCTGCATTCATTGTTCTGCTTGCAGCCGGCTTTCACTGATTGGTTGCCCTGGGTAACTGCCCATGGGCAAATTTGGCCAGTGTTGATAAATGAGGCCCACTGTCTGCCATTAACCTTATAAAAACAAAAAGTTGTGTTTATTCTGTAACCTCATACAGTCACAGCATAGATTCATTTTTGTACTTGGAATAAATGTTTGCAGTAATTTGGCTTTCAGTGAAACCTAAATGTAATTAAAAGAGAAGAACAATCCTTTTAGTCTGTTTAATTTGTGTCTTGCTTTTTCAAACAGCACGCCTTATAATTGGAAAACCATTTAGTAATCTAGGGCATAAAGTATAGCTAAATCCAATAATTTCCTAGGTGTGTTATATGGTCTATAAAAATGTAAATGTTTCAGCTTGTTTCTTGCTTGCACAGAGCGAGGAACTGAATTGCCCTTTATTTCCTTAGCTCTAACGGAATAAGATTGGTGTGTCTGACTTTTACAATTACACAATTCTTTTCATTTGTTTATTTTGTAGTAAATATTTGGGATGTGTCTGTGTTTATTCGGCCACCAAGTTTGTTTAACTGTTCTTTTGGACCTCTGTGTCAAATTAGATATGCATTCCCTCTATTTTCTTTTCAGAGCTTGCTTTTTCGGCTAATTAAAAACTTCTGGTGCCAATTAAACGATCATTTTTTTTCTCCACCTCGTATCTGTATTCTTGTCTGGTATTTAATTCTCAGAAGTCAGAATCACATTAAAGGAAATGTCAGACAACCCGTTTTAATGCGAGCACTGAATATAGCAATATATTTCCCATCTAGATGGAGTAAGTGTGTTAAGCAGAATGAATGATTTCTAAACATCATGGTTTATAGAGTACAGATGTGGTTATACATTTAGTTTCAGATAATAAATGTAGTGAATATTCAGTGCTTTTCTCTAATAATCTGACACTCTTTCAGACTAGAAAGATACATTTTACATGCTTTATTATGTTACGTAAATTGACTTTTTGCTTGATATATCCAGATTTTCTTTTTTTTTTTTCACTTAAAAAAGCAATGCCTTGGAGCAGTGATTGCCACTTTCAGGTTTCTGGCTTGCTTGCAGGTGGATCTATGAAAACAAATTATCAGATATATTGACTTTAGCTTGCTTACATTGAAATGCCTTTATTTCGTATGTAATCTGCTGAGGCTCAGTTTTGTAAAAAGTGGAAATGGGAAGGGTGTTGTAAAGCCTTGGAGTATTTGTATGTATTTAAATCCTCATCATAACATATAGCTACTGGCCCATAAAATTATTTAGCTCAAAAATATTTGTATTCCAGTTTCACTGAGCAATCAGGTAAAACACATTCTAGAAGTGTCATTTGAATAACCCAGAAATTGATCTTTTTTCAGTTTTGCGTATATTAAACTGATTATTCATTTGACATTTTCATGTACAAAACCATGAAGAAGCAGACCTTATTTTTAATCGGCAGTAACACTTCAAAATTCAATTTCACAATGAAAAGCCTGTTCAGAACAAAACATTGCTTTGTATGTTTTTTATGCATGAGCAGACAAGCACATCTTCTTACATTTAAAGCTCTCTTAATTTGTAACAACCTAATTTAGCTAACAAAAATGACTAAAAAAACATGTTTTTATTGCATGAACGAAGGGGCAAATTTATGTGACTAAAGGCACTAATCAGAACAAATACTTTCCTGTTGAGTAAAAGAGTTGCTTGTTTCCTCTTGAGGTTTTGTCAGGTGCAGCACATTGCAGCTTTATTAAAAAATGCGTTGTTAAGCATGCCATGCAGGGAAAGTTGCAATTTGGATACCCTGGTGGTGAGTTGAAAATTTCAGATAAAAAACATTTGTTTTTTAAAAAAAATATATCAAACCAAGCCTTACTGCTTTACTTTACTTACCTTAATCTGATTTTTATAGACACCATAGTAATTTAATTTTATCTACAGCTCACACTATATTTAATTTAAAGCTGATAGGACCATGACACCAAAAAGCACTCAGAATCACTCCCTGTTGTCTCTCGTTGAAAGTAAATGGAAAACCTTTGCTTGAAGTGTCAGATGTTTTTTGTTGAAGTCAGTGGGAGGTGACTGGGTGACAACGCTCTATATGAGAAAATTGTGACCCCCAAAAAACTCAGGGGCCAAACATGAAACTTGGAGGTTGATGTATAATCTTAAAACTAACAATTTCACCACAAAAACATTGGTGTGCAGCAAAAATATGGGACAAAAATCTCTCACCTGTTAAAATATTCAACTGTATTGCATAGGCTCTATCCTATGCGATACCCACATAGAGCCGGCCATGGCCCAAGAGGAGTGCCTGTGAGAGTTTCCTGCAGGGAACACTATGCCCACTAACTCCTAGTTGGGACCATAGCTGCCCATGCTAGTTACGTCTCTAACTTACACTTCCTAGAGCTGTGATCCCCAGCCAGGGGCTAATGAGCAAATTTTGCTCACCAACCCATTGGATGTTACTCTCTGTGGCCTCAAATCAGGTGTTTATTTTAGATTTTCTGGCTTGGAAGCAGGTTTTAGTTGCATAAAAAACAGGTGTACTGTCAAGTAGAGCCTCCTGTATGCTGCAAGTCCTCATAGGAGCTAGGTCCTACAGCATACGGTTACACCACTATGCATCACTACCTAGGTTTAGAACCTCTTCCAGGAGATGACTCCTCTGCTCATCTTCCTTCCCATGACACATCTCTCATCTCAGGTCCTGAAACTTTCCCCTTAATAACTTACAATTCTCCACCCACTGGTGACTTTCCCTCACAACTGTTATCCTATAACTCACCCTAGTGGCCAACATAAACAAATGTATTAACCATTACTTTAAACAATTAAATTTTAAACATTTATATTAAACCTGTAGGCCTAAATTGGTTACTGTCTCTTTAAATTGCAACCCGTGGCAATCCAGGGGCCCTGAGTCCCTATTGCGTATGAAAAGTACTTTTAAACTGGGATTTAAAGCGCAGTGCCTCCACCTAGGGAACACCGAGGAGCACACCTCAGGGAACTTCCACTAGGACAGATGAAACACACAGTTTGCAAATGAAACAGATATAAACTTTATATAAAACACAATAGTGAACTTGGGCAATCTAATACACAATGAACTCCTGCACTGGGGACATATGGGACACTACCTAACTTACTATTAGGTACCTTACTGTTTCTCCAACACAGTCCTTTTTATTATCAAAGTCCCAATCCTCTGGAAGGGATTAATAACCACATAATTCAGTTCAAGAATGTTCCTTCCCCAGAGTTCTTATACCCCAGGTAGCGCTACCTTTCCCAAAAGTACCTCTCCCTTCGGAACTTAACAGCCTCTCCCACATAGCAGATAAATGCACAAGACCTGTCTTCAAGTTGGGGCCCCACAATTGTATCCTTGCCAGTATCCTCCCTTGGGTGCGCTCAGAGGCAATCACACTTAGATTTACAAGCAGTTCTGCAGCAGGATACATCTCACCAGTGGCACCTTTCTCCTTTTGAGTGTCTTGCAGCTTGGCAGGGAACAGGATTGGCTTTTTCTGTATCCCTACAGATTCAATAACTTGAACAGTTTCACAAGATGTAAGTTAAATAATGGAACAATAGAACTTCTAAAGAAGTTGCCAGTGCAACCAAAACATTTCAACATGGCTAGTTGTCCAGTTCATGATTCCAACCAAGCTGTGTTAATTGCATTTTTGGTGTCAATTGTAATGAGTGTCCTAGATGTGGTTTTGCCAGACAGTCCTCTGTATATAATTGTAAGGCCAAAAGGCCTAGAGGTAGTGAGGACCAAGGGAGGAGATAGCAAAAGTCCAAGTTCGCGGTACAGATTGGGATGAGACGAAAGAATGGTCAAACAGGCAACAATATCAGTCCAGGCAGAAGAGGTTCAATGTCGAATAATCCAGGCAAGAGGTCGGTACACAATAGGCAAGAATATCACAAGAACAAACCCAGGAATAGCAAGCTAAAACCTATAATTGGGCACTGATGACTTTCCAGAGTTCCTTCTTATAGGCCCAGATTTGGCGCCAATTTTGGACGCATCGGCGTCATGACGTGTGCGCGGACGCGCTGACGTCAGCGACCGACGCGCTGACGTATGCGACCGGCGCCAATTATTGACGCCGACGCCCATTCCGTCGCCGGCGACCAATCCGAGTGCGGGAAGAGGTCGGCGTCATCCGGCTGCGTCCGTGAGGAACCAGGGAGCCACCATCTTGGACGCCATCTTGGTCACCATTTTGGGATCCCAGCTCAGACTCCATTACAATAATCTCTACATAATATTTTATCAGTATCAGTGTGATAAATAATGCAATATGTTCCCATCTTAAAAAAAAAAATTGATAAGTCTAATTTCATATTTTCCATCTTACATGTTCAATGGTTCCTTCAGAGCACTCCCAAGTTGAAACCTAATGAGACTAAAGCATAGCTGCTGCTATGATATTCTGCAGATTTAGCCCTGTATCAGTAGTGTGGTAGCTATAGTTCTGTGATGAGAAATTTAAAAGGTTGCAGAGCAGTCAGTTTTGTAAAGGCAGTGATTGGGGGAGATTTTGTGCAGAAAAGTGTCCATGTTTGTGAAGTCACCTGATGTGAAGTCAGTGGATATTACGCCATGTGCAAAATCTCTCCTGAAAATCATGCTTCGTATGTGCACTTCACTACACTGGAGTCACAATTTCTGTGCATGCGCATACACCAGAGAAATCAGGGCAATGCATCAGAGTGACAGGAGACCAGGGGACAGAGAGGAAAATCTGGTAACTACCGATAAAATTGGGGGAGTTGACAGCTCTGAGGTTGAATGGTGATTGGTCATTTTCTAAACAATGTGTTTTCATGGACCATAATAAGCCAGCACTAGCTTTGAGAAAAACTCAACTAAGTAGTTGACTTTGCATTTTCCCCCCCAAAAAAGTTGCACTCCTGAGAGAATCATATTGTTCAATTCATTTCAGAAAAGATGTGTGTTCACGAGTTATAGCTATGTTTTTTCTTAAATCGAGAAAAAGGTGCCACATTGATTTTTTTTTTGTATAAATCTGCCCCTTAGTAAGCAAATGGTAAAACTATAGACAAACCATAAAGCCCCCAAATGTGAGTATGGAATGGAAGAGGAAGCCTAAGCATTAATAATAATGGCATAGTAGATGATCAGTGATTTCATTTGTGGTGGCAAACCTGGTTGAGTTAAGCTCAACCAGGTTTGTGCTATGGGAATTTCATTTAATTTTTTGTACGCTGGCAAAACCCATTGAAATTTGTACATAAACAAGGATCTACAGCTTCCGGATTTTTCTCAGGTAGTCTGCAAGTACCCTGCTCATGGCTTTGCATAGTTGACAAAAGAGTTTCTATTTTCTTTCTAGAAATGTAAATTATGTAGTGATTTTTAAATGATGTCAGTGTGCAGACATCATCTTACATTCTAGCTAGAGTATCTCGTTGAAGCATCAGGACCTTTATAGATGCAAATCCTATATAAATCCAATGAAGGATTCCTTAAGGGGATTAATTTTCAAAGTGAATGTGATAAGAAAGCTTAGCATAACAAATAAAACAACTCCATAGTGTAAAGCTCCCCATAGACGCGCCAAATCTTCTTGCCGAATGACTGATTTTAGAGAAGTCCGACCAATCCTTCGAAATTATCGTGCAGTTAGTGGGATTCGTACGATCGTACATCTTACGATTTTTCGCCCGACATCTACCAGGAAATTGATCCGCCAGGTCAAAAAATCTTTGTCGGTCCCAGTGCAATCTATCTATGTTTGCAGGGCCAAGCAGGCAGCTCCCCTTTGTTTCCCTGGCAAATTGGTCTTTTTAGTTGATGGTCAATTCGTACGATCGTACGATCGTTCCGAGAAAATTGTGGTCTCACGATGAGGATCTGATCTTTTAAAAATCTCAACATCTATGGCCAGCTTTAGTGTAAAATTTAAATAGAAAAAGTGTAAAACAGGAGATTTGGGAATTTTAGTGGTTTGGAAGTGTATGAAAATATATATTTAGTGCAATCTGTAAGTATGAAAACCTTCACCTATATTCTTTTATAGTCAAAACATATAGGTGTGATTTTTCCCAAGTTTTAATATACGACTGTTCCATTTCCCATTGTGTCCTATTTGTGTAATTATTGTTGAATGGTTTTCTTGTGTCTATTATTAAGTCAGCATATTTTACTTGATATTAACTAAGCTAGCATAAATTCAGGTTGATAAGACAATATTATTTATATTTTGAATAAACTCCCTAAATCGCACTTGCACCCTCCCCATTTACTAGAATGGAAATGGCCTGACAGTGCCAGTAATAGCTTCTTTTTTTTTTTTTAAATCTAAAGAAACTCTAATTTAAATTTTTGCGCTGAAAAGCACCAGTGTCATCTGTCATATGTTTGCCATTCAAGTCAGTGAAAAGGTGTGGTCTTCGGTGCTTCTCTGTAAGCTAAAATATACCCATGTGTCGTTAGCTATAATGGTTTATTAGCAGCTTTAAGGCTTGTTCTTCTGCATTACAGAAAAAGCCCTTATTTGGACATCTTTTATCCCAAGCATTATGGGTAATAGATTCCATATAATTACCTATATTTGAGAATTAACACCATTATATGTTCTTCAGTGATATAATTGCAATTCAGAACAGTAAATTGAGATTTAAATCCTGAAAAAGGTAAACCTGTTATGACCCTTATCTTTCAAGAACCAAAATTTTCTCATGTCTCTGAACTCTCATTAATTTTTCACAGACTTGTGATGGATAGTTTTTATTTATTCAGGTCTGAGGTTTTGTTGTGTAAAAAGGACTCATTTTATACCATTACATATTCATGGCCAGGGATATATGGGATAAGGAACTTATTATTAATGTGTCACAGTGGGAAACTTACGCTGCCTTCATTTGTGATCCTTGTTAAATCTGGTGTGGTCAGCAAACAGCAGTGTTTGAAGAATGCTTTGGTTAGTGGACAGAGGAAAAAAATCAGTATATATATATATATATATATATATATATATATATATATATATATATATATATTATATGTGTGTATATATATATATATATATATATATATATATATAGTATATGTGTATATATATATATATATATATATATATATATATATATATATATATATATATATATATATATAAAATATATATATATATATATATATATATATATATATATATATATATATATATATATATATATATATATATATATATATATATATATATATAGTATATGCACTCATACTGCATAAAATTCTCCTTTGAATTTGAAAGGCTAAAACTGTAGTTCTAATGGGCATATGGCAATGTTCTCAACACTTGAGTAAAGGACTGTTTGTTTAGATCCATAATAACTCATAACTCGTTAAGCAGTCCAAGCAGTGCGCCATTTTTCTGCAGCACAAATACCATGTGCAATGGGCCTGACTTCTGCATGGTGTCTAAATAGATATTGTTCTCCTGTGAGAAAATTGCTGCTGGACTTTATTGTGAAACAGATCTTGAAAGGATATTGTCAGCCTTTGAGAAAGAATTCATCTTAAACGTTACTCAGCAAGTCCAGTTGATTTAGACTTATCACTGCAACATACAGCATACTATGACCTGGATGAATAAAAAGACTATTACTCTATTGGGGCTGTGTTTGCAAACAGTTGTTGGTATCCCGTGTTATGAGTCTAGCTATCATAAGTTATGTAGAAAGGATGTCCACAAACAAACAAAACCCATGTTTTTGAATATTGTGAGGTATCAGGTGCTATTGGGCATGTGATATCATATACCAACCATAAACTTAACCGAGCAGGAATAATTCCAGGGCTCCAGCATAACATATAGTGACCAACTGCAAGTTGTAATATCAAACCACACCATGCCTTCCCTGCAGATGTGTAGTGATAGCCTTATTAAATACTGCCAATGGGGAGTCAATCATGGTCTTATATGCTGAGCATAGTAAAACAAGGGGACACCCCCACCTTTAGATGAAATAAAAATTGTGAACAATATGCACCGCCAAGATTATGTAGGTCAGCAAGTAAGAGTTTACTCCTAACCTCACCCTAACAGGCTTCCTTATGTACCTGGAAATAATGTTCAATGTGTTACACATCTCTCAGGGTAATATAGCTCTAGTCTAGTGGAATGTCAATTTATTTGACTATAAATATAAGAATAACTTATCTACATTAATTGCACACTTAAATTGGTGTACTGGGGATTAAAGACTCTCAATGATAAATGCACCAATATTTAAGTGCATCAATAATAGGATCATTTGGATAGGTCTAGTCTTCATGCTATACATCGTACTTGGTACATGGCCCTATATTTAAGTCCAAATGTGATTGGTTGGGCTTGTACTACATTAAAAAGAATAATTTCCCAACTCTGTCTTAGGTTCACAGCGTCATCCTCCTTTACCTTGTGAAGTGATGGATTCTGGGGCTTGATGTCTCTCTATAATGTCCATAGTGGGTGGTGCACAGTTTGTCTGGAAAGCAGAGGGAATTCAAATCCTGGAATCCATTACTTCACAATGGAACAAGGTGTGAGCAGGGGATGCATAACACTGTGAGCTTGAGTGAAGTCCTTTTCATCTGTGGAATCAGGTATGTCTGTAGAGAAAAAAATACGTTTGTGTTTATTTTTGGAAGTTCACATACTGTTTATGCGCCTCTTTCATATAAGCACAACTGAATAAGATGAATGCGTAATAAATTATATAAGATTATTTTGATAGGCCTTTTGTTTGCTAATTGACCTATAAGGTAGTCTGCTTAATAGCACACAAGTAAAATAAAGCTTGGTAGATCTTAGGTCAAAGCCAGACAACTTTTGCTGAGAAAAAATTTTTTTTTTTTTTTTTTGTATCACTGATTTTATGCTGTGCTTCACAGAGATTTTCATGATTCACAGTTGTTTTCCTTTACTGAAGCTTAAAATCTAAAGTCCCTATTATAAAACACACTCTACTGCCACTTCACAATAAGCTTTTTAACCTGCCTGGTATTGGAGTGGAGGAGGAAACCATAGCGCATTTAGGAAACCTACATAGACACTAGAGAACATAAAAACTTCTTGCATATACTGTAGTGCCCTGGTTGAAATCAACTCAATTACCCAACGCTGCATGACAGCAGTGATAAATACTGTGCCACCCAAGCCAGTTTTGCAGTTCTCACTTGTTTATCTCACCTGAT
Organism: Xenopus laevis; assembly: GCF_017654675.1. Classification (NCBI taxonomy): domain Eukaryota; kingdom Metazoa; phylum Chordata; class Amphibia; order Anura; family Pipidae; genus Xenopus; species Xenopus laevis. Next base: position 46,911,887 of record NC_054377.1, on the reverse strand, counting down.
AGACAGGACACAATTTTATTTTGTGTGCCCTGGCCAGGCCACTTACATTCTTGTAATACTTAAATTTGAAATACTGGAGCTGCACTTGACACCTAGTGGGCAGTAGATCTGACTGTTGTTGATCTTCCCCAGTGCAGCTTATTCCTTTGGAATGTTTCTATTTGTCCATCGTGTCTCCCACCTAAAAATGTGCAATGGCACTGCTTGCTTTAAATTCAGTTTCTTATTGTTTCGCTTTGGCTATGCAATGAGCTTTACATAAGCTGAGCAAACATGATGGTGAAAAATAAATCCATTGACCAAATGTGTAAAAACATCTCAATGCTTAAATTCTTGATTTCTCTTTAGCAAAAATTAAATATTATGTGTGCTTAATGGGAGAATACTAAAGAGTGAAATGTTAGGAGGTGCTTTTATAAGTTCTGGCTCCTCTCTACACTAAAGTAAAGATTTCTTGTTCTTGAGTCCTATGCAGGTCTGAGACATGGAAACCATAAGAAGGAACCAAGCAGGTAAAAACATGCAGTGCTGTAGCAATAGTTGTCTCCAAAAATTGACTTTGCAAATTGTAGCAGAGAGTGGATGAAGAATTAGCTCACAGGTTCATAAGAATATTTCTTGGATAGCCCTCTGTATTTCTCAAGCTCATTCAACTAGCAGATTAATGAAAGAAGAATTAAGGTGAAATCACTTTATATTCTGTATCCGTGTTCTACTGTGCACTCTACCTTAGCTTTGGAAATAGGCATGTTAGACCTTGTAATATAATGAAATGTAGTGTTTTTAATGTACCATTATATGAACTTTTACGGCAAAAGTTTAAGCAAGGAGAGGGTGACATTGCAAACTGATAAGCCAGCATTGTGTGATTTTACCTTCATTAAATGCAGCTGTCTAAAACTGTAATGGAAAAAAATCTTAAAAAAAAAAAAAAGCCCTATATTGAGTTCATTAAGCAATACTATTTTTCTCATACACTAAATTTGGTGAAAGTTTTAATTCTATACAAAAACAAAGTATAGTTCTTTCAAGTGGATAAAGGTGCTTTTTGTTAAAATAATCCCTAAAAGGGATAAAATAAAAAATATTTGAGACGCATCCAATTTCCATTTCATACATCCCATCCCTGTTTCGACTGGTACAGTTTCTGTGGTTAAGACAATCTGGGCAACGAGAGGATTGTAGCCTGTAAAGATTGTATGTTTTTTTTTTTTTTTTTGCAAGTGTATTCAGTGAAATAATATCCAGTGTAATGTGATGTGACAGTCAAAATTACAGCTTTTCTGCAGCCGCAAGGGTACAACTCTGCCAAGCACCGTAATATTGTTGTAGTAGTGTTCATGGATGTCAGCAGTTTTAGGTTTCTCTGCAGAGGGCTATAACTGTGTGAGGAAGCATGGAGCTTCCTGTCAAGGGAAATACAATAATTTTGATGTATATTTGTTGGTGCCAAACTGCAATTAAATGGATGTTGGGAAAAGGTTTTATTCTATCCAGATTGAATTTGAGAATTGATTAGTAGAATCTTAGAATTATATTTTGAGCAGGTCACCAACATTAATAGTGTATGAGCGCGCTGTAATATCCATCAGTCTGCTACTGGATTTCTGTCTTTGCCAAATTAGCGTACTTCAAAAGCTTGGAACATATTTTCTTTTGCTCACACGTCTGTTTTTCCTCATTCTCATTTATTTGCTTTCCATAAGAGTGACTAAGTGACCCTTACAGCTGGGCAAATGCATATTTGCTTTGCTTAACAATGCCTTCGGTTCTGCTATGCATCCATTTCTGGATTCTTCCCAAGGAAAAAATCATTTAGCCAGAGAGTATTAGCCATACATAGTTTTATACTGTGTAGTTGTACTATGTTATTTTTGTGTAACCTTATGTTTATTCTCATTTTAATATTATAAAAATATATATGCAATAGCAAACTGAATGTAACAGTGTATTGATTCTATTATTTCTAATGTTAGTTGAGATTTGTTATACATCAATTGGGAGTCCACAACTGATTTACATTTAATTAAGCCTAAGGGACTCGCCCCAGTTCTCAGGCGATCACATATAAGAAAATCCTTTATCCAAAGATAACTGTCCCAAGGCTTTTGTTTTCATAAAAAATATTGTTTTATTAAATTAACATTAAAATTCAGTTACAAACAACCCCACCAGGCCCACCTTACGCGTTTCGCACCCTCCGGCGCTTAGTCATAGGTGTATCTGTGAACAGCATGTTCTCTGTGGGATTTATACCCTGTCAATCCCTCCCATTTTCTTTAAAACTGGCACTCACTACCAGATATAGCAAACAATTCTTTGAAATATCTAGGATTGTAAAAAAATTTCTGCCCATTCTCTATGGTGATGAGCACTTTTTCAGAGTATTGAGCCAAGGAATCAATGTTATTCCCAAGCGGGCCCATACCCTGAAAGACATGCTATCACCGAGTCATTTCAAAAAAGAAGGCCAAAGACGAGATCTGGGGCCACTTACATCAATTGGCAACTATAGATGTGGGAGCCACAGATGTATAATATGTAGGCATATGAAAGTATCAAAAAGATTCAAATCAACAGTGACAGGGAGGGAGTTTGACATTAAAGGGTATATAAATTGCAATACTACTTATGTGATATATCTGATCACGTGCCTTAAATGCCAAATACAATATGTGGGATGTACAACTAGAAAATTGAAGGAAAGAGCAAGGGAGCATATGGGCCAGATAAAAAACCCACAAATGGTGGAGAAGAGTAATATTACCAGGCACTTTACTGCCTGTAATGGGGGGGGACTTGGAATCTTTCAGTATTTAAGGCATAGAGAGAGTCAGATTGGGAGAGAGAGGAGGTGACCAGTTGAGCCTTTTAGAAAGGAGAGAAGTATTCTGGATCTTTCATTTGGGTACACGTTTGCCCCTAGGCCTCAACCATGAGTTTGACGTTACTTGCTATACCTGAAGAGGTTAATAATGTTTAGGGCTTTGGGGTTGTGAAGTCTAGAACAAAGAGGGAGCTAATGACGGTTTTATAAATAATAAGTGCACAAAAAGTGAGTGCAATTTATATTTTTTGGAATTATACTGTCTTAAAGTGATATATGATGTATGTATTCTATGGTTATTGTTAAATTTAAAATAATATCTGAATCTACAAACAGTGATACATGTCAAAGAATACAAACACAGGCAAGTTTGGGAAGGAATTAACAAAGTAGGGTTAATCTCTCACAGATTTTGATTGGTTTTAAAGAAAATTAGTTGAGATTTGCACAACTGGAAATATTATTAAACTGTAGCATAAAATAAAACGTGAAACATGTTCAGTTGCTGTTAATTGTTAATGTACATTTGTGGTCCTTTAATTTTAAAGGGGTTGTTCAGCCTCCAACACTTTTTTTCAGTTCAGTTAGTTTCAGATAGTTCACAAGAAATAAAGACTTTTTCAAATTATGTTCTATTTTCTATATGTTTCTATTCTCACCTTCTAAAGCAGCTCGGGAGGTCACAGACTCTAAAAGCTGTTCTAAATTGATACATTTAGTTGATATGTTTCTTATCTTTATCCATGCGGAGTTTCATTAAAGGCAGTTGTTAGAATTGATACAATACTTGTGAACCTCACACCCAGCCCTAACCTGCCATTTCTAATCCTAGGCCCGATCAGGTTGAGAAGATACTTAAGATTCCCTATTATGATGTCAGAGATGATGTTATACAAGGGTGGGCTTTATCACAATGGTTGGACAACCCACCACTGTAGCTAGGAAGTCAGTCCAGCCCTGTGAGTGTTGGGCCTACCTAGAGTTCTATGGACCAAGGCATGTTAACACTTTAAACTTGTTTATTTTTTACTGAATCACCTGTGACATCCTGCCTGGGTAGGAACTAGGGACCTGCAGTTTACTATGCAGTCTACCATACCTCTATTTTATATGAGTGGACATCTAAGTTCCTAGTAGTGTTTCCCATAAGCTTCCCTATAACCCCCCCCCCAACCTAGTTATTATTATTATTATTATTAACATTTATTTATAAAGCGCCAACATATTGCGTAGCACTGTAAAGTAAATGTGATTATACAACTAAATCACATGAATTAAATACATAGAACATATGGAGTTACATACATCACAATCAATACAGGTGCAAAAAGGTGAGGAAGGCCCTATGCATAGGCATACAGTCTAAAGGGAAGGGAGTAATACACAAGGTGTGGGAGTGGGCAAGATTGAATTAAGTGGGTGAGAAATGTGGTACTGTATGTGATGTTGCGTTTGGTAGTTAAGCAGAGTGAGGGTAGGCTTCTCGAAAGAAGTGCGTTTTAAGAGATTTTTTGAAAGCAGAAAGGTTGGGAGAAAGTCGGACAGACCGTGGGAGAGAGTTCCAGTGGAGGGGTGCAGCCCTTGCAAAGTCTTGAATGTGAGCATGTGAGGAGGTTATGAGAGAAGAGTTGAGTAGCAGGTCAGTAGAGGAGCGTGGTAAGCGGTTGGGTGAGTATATAGAGATGAGTTCAGAGATGTAGGGTGGGGCAGAGTTATGAAGTGCTTTAGTTCATTTACTGCCTGTCAAATCTGCTTGAACCTAGGTTCTTTGTTTCCTCAATGCTGACTTTTCACTCCTGTATTCTGATAACTGATTTCTGGTTCCTACCTTCTTATTCCTACTTTGATCTGTTCCTCACCCTAGTATTGATCTCCGGGATTCGACCTTGGTTTGTTTCTGTTTTTGTGTTTGCGTTACTAATCTTTCTATGGTAGTTTATCTGGTACCTATATGGATTGCCAGCCTACTTGCTCTGTTTGGCAGTAAACCTGGTTTTTAATGCAACCAAAAATTGCCCCCAAGCCAAGTGGTCTAATGGGTATATTTAACTTATATAAAGTGTGAGAGAAGTTAATTGTAGAAATAAAGGTATCACAACTTATTAATTTTAGAGCTGGTTGGTTGGTTACAATTTTATATAAAATATTAAAAAGTTATAATGTGTAAATATATATATATATATATATAGATAGATATATATATATATCTAGATAGATAGATAGATATCCAGGATTCGGCCTGTTTCAGCAGGATGTGGATTTGGCCGAATCCTTATGCCAGGCCGAACCGAATCTGAATCCTAATTTGCATATGGAAATTAGGGGCGGGGAGAGAAATTGCGTGTCTTTTTGTCAGAAAACAAGGAAGTAAAAAATGTTTTCCCCTTCCCACCCCTAATTTGCATATGCAAATTGGGATTCGGTTCGGTATTCGGCCGAATCTTGCGCAAAGGATTCAGGGGTTCAGCCGAATCCAAAATAGTGGATTCGGTGCATCCCTAATATATATATACATACTGTTTATGCGCCTCTAAGCCCAACTGAATAAAATGAATGCGTAATAAATTATATAAGATTTTTTGATAGGCCTTTTGCTTGCTAATTGACCTATGAGATAGTCTGCTTAGTAGCACACAAGTAAAATAAAGCTGGGTAGATCTTAGGTCAAAGCTAGACAACTTTTGCTGAGAAAAAACAAAAAAAATTTTTATGCTGTGCTTCACAGAGATTTTCATGATTCACAGTTATTTTCCTTTACTGAAGCTTAAAATCTAAAGTCCCTATAATAAAACACACTATACTGCCACTTTACAATAAGTTTTTTAACCTGCCTGGTATTGGAGTGGAGGAGGAAACCATAGCACATGTAAAAAACCTTCATAGACACTAGGGAACAGAAAAACTACTTGCATTCGGTTTGGTATTCGGCCGAATCTTTCGCAAAGGATTCAGGGGTTCAGCCGAATCCAAAATAGTGGATTCGGTGCACCCCTAATAAATAAATAAATCTCTCTCTCTCTCTCTCTCTCTCTCTCTCTCTCTCTCTCTCTCTCTCTCTCTCTCTCTCTCTCTCTCTCTCTCTCTCTCTCTCTCTCTCTCTCTCTCTCTCTCTCTCTCTCTCTCTCTCTCTCTCTCTCTCTCTCTCTAGTATTTAAATGACTTGTAGATAGCTATATTAATAAATATTTACTGTACATATATATATATACAGTATATATATCTATCTATATATATATACATGTAGACATGCTTTAGACGCTAGCACCATTTCTTATGCTGTAGAGGCAGGATGAGCTTGATTTCTGGACGTCAAGAAAGAGCTATAAAAGTAGACAGATTGCCCTCTAAGCTTCACTTTATTGGATATTGTAATTGACATATAGTTGTCATTTATAATCATCTGTCCATTCCTGTGAGTAGGGAGCAGTAAAGTTAATTGTGGCTGCTCATTTGCATTAATCTCACCTCTGAAGGGTACTGTAACCCATTAATATCATGTCATGATGAATTATCACAAATAACATTGAGCATATTGATTAATGATCTCTGAGATTTGTATCTCGTTAAAACATTTTGTTAGCTCTTTAAACTTTAAGCAGGCAAGTGTGTGTACACAAGACTACTCAGAGATACTGGGACAGTTTTTTGGATCAGAAGTTAAAATTTCCCCCCTTGTGTTTGCTATTAAAATTTTGGGCTGACACATGGTTCTGAGTTAACAGAGAGCTGGCTGGCAAATAAAAGAATGCCTCTCTGCCACTATGGTACTTAAAAATAAGATGACCTATGGCTCAGAAGTATAGCTTATGTGGCCATGTGAGCTCACATGTTATGTCCACATTATTAATCCCTTTTATGATAGTTTATGATATACATTTTAAGACACATACTTTTAAAAGCTTTATACATTATATATAAACAAATGAATAAAATGTTACAAACACTACACCCACATGTCTTGTAAAGAAAAATTTAATTTATTAAATATTTTTTTGTATTTTTCACAAGACCCGAGAATGCAATGTATATGATATTTTATATTTGTTGACTTTGGCATACAGGGCTGGATCTAGGGGTAGGCAGAACAGGATGCTACCTATGACACAGATGCCTGGGGGGCTCCATTTTTTTTAATGAAATTACTGCATATTTACTGTCCTCCTCCCACCTGCACTTGTTAGAAGCCTCGGTAGTGGAGCAGGGGCCATTGCTGCTGTTGTGGGAAGGTACCTCTTATCCTAATACTGCTGCAAATAGAGTGCATACTTTTAGATTTTACTTATGGCATTTCTATTTGCTTTGCCCTGAGCAGAGATATTGAAGATGAGCCAGTTGTGGCCATCAGCTGCCAGCCAGTTGATTGCATAAGACTTAAAATTACTCAAAATACCTGAACACTGTAACACCTGCTATACAGAGAAATTGCAACAATTCTAAATACTTTTCTACAGTAAAACAATTAAAATGTGTTTTGACATTCCTCTGGCATAAAGGGTAGATATAATATGGCATAGTTGCTTTTAATTGTAGTCACTTCCACTTATGTTAACTTAGAATGATTAGATCAGTTTATCACCCCACAGGTCCCTTAGTTTGCCCAGTGTTTTTTCAGTATTAATAATAGCTGTTAATTAGAAAAATGTCTCATCTGGAAAAACCTACGTAAATCATATAGATAGATGAGTTCTGCTCGATTGTAACCCCAGTGGTGACCCGAGTCCAAGCAGACGCTTAAAGTTTGCCAGATGTTTTAAAAAAGGTTGACATTTTAGTATTTAATAATCTTTACACGTTTCTTTTTTGGTTGCTTTGCTAATGTCCTTGGTCCATTCAGGAATCCTGGGGTCAAAACAGTGAATGATCTCAGTCCAGTAATATTTTGCAAAATCAGGAAACTTTTGATTCTCAACTTTACATTCAGGAAATTATAGCCAAAATGGTGCTTGCTCATGTTGTATATTTAATATTATAAATGGAATTTGCATATATAATCGATCTGTAGCCTTCGCTTTAGGTTCTTTATAACAGGAAGCTGCTATTGCCCTCTTATTGCAGACCAAACTATTTTAAACTATCCTTGTCTATTTTTGTGCTCATACATTTACAAAATGTAATCCCAAGTGTATCAACCAAAATGTGATCAATCGTACAAAGGATACAACCAACTGGACTGCCGAAACTTTATATTTTGGAACATGTTTTAGGACAGTACCATTTGTCACATATATATTGCATATCTTCACGCTATAATTCTAAAAGAAAATGCAGTACCATGCCACAGTCTCATTCTGCCTATGGGTGGGGTAATCCAGTTATGAAGAAGCAAATAAGGAAATGCTGGGAATAATCAAACTTTCCACAAATATCATGGTTCATAATGTAGGTTCCCCTCCTGCTCAGAAGTCTCCCTGGTGTTGACCATCCAATTATATTGGAAACCTTATAATCATTGGAAAAAAAATTTCTGTGTCATACTTTAGCTGTGTTTTTCCTTTCATTGTCCTAAGTTTATGGTAGCTTGGCCAGAGTGAAACCTTACTTTTGGGCACTAATTCCATTTAGAATTAATATAATGTGCAGTTTCACAGGGTCACTTGTTTGTTATCCTACCCTACATCTTAGGACATTAGACTATTGGGGAAACAATATTGGAAAAACAGTGTAAAGTAATTAGCAAAAGATTATGTGGATTGTAGGTTTAGATTGAAATTAAGCATGACCAACATATTTTAACTGAAGCGGTTGCAGAATTACATCAATTATTTCTATTAATTTTTAATGCAATGTTTGTTGTTCAAATATTGTTATATGAATGAAGGTCTTTTTGGTCTGGTGCAAAAAACAAAAATGTAATCAAACTCTGTATTTAGGACCTTTGCTTCTTAACAGTGTAATGTGCTCTCTTTCCCTATCTCTACATGGTCAAAAAGACTGACCATTTCCCAGCCCATGACCTGCCTGGACCATCTAAGGAGGTATGAAGTGTGTCATCATGAGGCAATTAGGTTCTATTGCCTTAGGTGGAAAAAGCCACAATATCCTCTGAAGGTAACGCTGTGCAGCTGTTTGCAGCAACACTATATTGAAACACCAGTCACCAATGTGTGAGTTCTGCATGTCTGCTGTGCTTTCCAATCCAACACCAGAAACAGTAAATCTGCTGCTAAAGAAATGCAAATAACTTTTTTTCTGCAGGCAGCTTTGTGGCTCCCCTTGTGACCCCTGAGCAGAGGTTCTCACCTTACATTAAAGGAATTGTTCAGTGTAAAAATAAAAACGGGGTAAATAGGTAGGCTGTGCAAAATAAAAAATGTTTCTAATATAGTTAGTTAGCCGAAAATGTAATGTATAAAGGCTGGAGTGATTTGATGTATAACATGTCAGTCAGAACACTACTTCCTGCTTTTCAGCTCTCTTGGTTTACACTGACTGGTTACCCTGGCTACCCTGGCAGTAACTAATCAGAGACTTGAGGGGGGGGGGCACATGGGTCATTTCTGTTGCTTTTGAATCTGAGCTGAATGCTGAGGATCAATTACAAACTCACTGAACAGAAATGTACCATGTGGCCCCCCTTCAAGTCGCTGACTAACTCAGAGTTATAGAGCTGAAAAGCAGGAAGTTGGATTCTGGCTGTTTTAGTAGACATCTGTTCACTCCAGCCTTTATATGTTACATTTTTGGCTAACTAACTATATTAGAAACATTTTTTATTTTGCACAGCCTATCTATTTACACAGTTTTTATTTTTTACACTGAACTGTTCCTTTATTATTATATTCCACAGTATTGTACATAAAATGGGTGTATACATGTAAACTTTCAAGAAAACAACCAATAACCAATACAAAAGGTAAAGAAGGCCCTACACAAAAGCTCTATGGCTGAGCACTCTTAGATAATTCTGGAAATTTGCATGATATTTGGGTTGTAATATTTTTGCTATCATGTTTCTAACTTTAGCACAATGGTATATGCAGTAGGTTTTTCATATATTTGTAACATTTTGAGCGAGGCTTGAGGTCTGAAATGCCTGACCAGGAGGCTCAATGAGCTACACACGAGCCTGTAGCCCACATGTGTTACTGCTAAACGTTGATGCCTGCAACATTCCTTCAATTGTTATAATTCATAGAAAAGTTACATTTTCTTGTCAGTAGTTAGTTCATATAAGCATGTTTGTAGATATAATTTATATCTATCTATCTATCTATCTATCTATCTATATATATATATATATATATATATATATATATATATATATATATATATATATATATATATATATATATATATATATATAGTCTTTTTTTCAATCCAAACTAAAATAACTATGTAGGGGTTTCTTCAGGGCATGTCCAGTAAAACCTCACTGTTCTGCTTTGGTTACTATCTAGGATTAAAGTTTTAAATATTAATTAGACAAGCACCAGTATCAACAACATTTTTTTTGAACATCAGGATGTTTCAGGATTTGAATTTGCCAAATGCTTGTTTTTTCCTAGTTGATGCAAGTCCCCCCACCCCCATACATTTCATAAGGCATATTAGAGTTTATTGGTTTGACTAAATATTTTTTATTGGATCCAATGGTTTTCCAACACTTTTGGATTCAGCGAACACATTGGTTATGTACAGTATATAGGTTGGTTCAGCATCTGCAAGTCAAACTTTTGAGCGATTCTTGTGAGACCTTAGTGAATTCCCTGAATTACAGGACCCTTTATTATAATTTGCTACGAAGGAGTGAATTATTAAGTAGTATTGAAGCTTCTGAAGTAGACAAACAGAAAGTATATGTAATAGTTAATTGTAATTTTATTGTATTTTAATGCCACTGGACTTGATGTTTAGGCACAGATATAATCGGGTAATCCTGTTAGATTACTAACTCTCCAATGCAGCACAAACTCTTATTTTAACTTGGTGAACACCTGGTAAGTTCACATAAATAATTGTAATTTTTTAATTTGTTATTATTAGTGTTATTATTAGATTTGATTCTAATTTAAACCAATTTCCATTTGAATTTGACTTGTTGTTACCTATTGTTGTTAAGGATGGCGTCTGTACAGATTGCCTAAGGGTAGTATTTTCACGGGTAACGTCATCTTGAATGTTATGGTAGACGAAACATAAAAACCTTGCGATCTTCTGATTGATGGATGTTCTGTGCAATTGCTTCTGATTTAAAAAGTGAATCTCTTTTATTTATTTTTTTATTTTAAGGTGAAGACATACAAATATTGTATTTATTTTACCCATGATATTAATTTTCATTTTTTAAATCTGCTAAAGGAAATATTTCTTTTCAGATCATTAATCAGTTATGAATTTCATTCCCTTGTTTTGTAAAGCTGCTGCAATAAATAGTTTTTTTTTCACAAGGCGAAAATCCAAAAGATGGATGCAGCAAGCGTAATTAATTGTACCCAGTTACAGGAGATCAGCAAGTTTGGAAGATTCACATGCTGCTTTACCATATGGCTGCCCAGTAGGCGAAAAATTTGATTAATGTTTTGAAGTGGATTTTTTCAGCAATATTAGAGCCAGATGAGGAATTCTCCTTTCTAATAGTGATGAACTTAACTGCTTTCACAGCCATGTCTAAATGGATTGGTTGATGCCCAGCTCAAAGATGCCCATGAGTACATTTGTAAGCAAATAAAACAGAGTAAACTAGAAACAAATAAATGGTGCGTTTTACAAATATAAAATGTCTACATTTTTTCATTCTGTTCTGCATTGTAAGCAGCAGATGTGAAAGTGGCGATATAGAATTCTTTAGTCCAGTTTTATGTTATAACTCATTGCAGGTATATTGTGTCTGAAGAGCAGATAGTTGTTAAAAAGAAAACACAGAACATTTATTACTTTTATTGCTTCCCTCCTGCCTTTGTTGGTAAGCCCCTCTTATTACAGTAGGTTCTCTACCTTTCAATTTTCTTGTTGTGCATGCAAGTACAGGTATGGGACCTGTTATCCAGAATGCTCGGGACCCGGGGGTTTTCGGATAACAGATCTTTCTGTAATTTGGATCTTCATGTGTTAAGTCTACTAGAAAATCTTGTAAACATTAAATAAACCCAATAGGCTGTTTTGGCTCCCAAAAAGGATTCATTATATCTTAGTTTGAATCAAGTCCAAGGTACTGTTTTATTATTACAGTGAAAAAGGAAATCAATTTGAAAAATCTAGATTATTTGATTATAACGGAATCTATTGGAGACAGCCTTTCTGTAATTCAGAGTTTTCTGTATAACGGGTTTCTGGATAACAGATTCCATACCTGTATTCATTATGTGTTTATAAGGTTTTTTTCACTGCACACAAATCCCACAACTAGAATAAGTAAGCAATTAAGGTGCATACTCAATATGTCCCTAGTATAGGGTTACCACTTGTCCTGTTTTTAACTGAACAGTTCAATTTTTCTTTGTGCTGTTTGGCTCAAAACTCTGTTCAGGTTTCAGAGTTGTGAAATCCTAATACAATCTGGTCAATAACCACCTTCTATAACAGCCTCAATCCCTCACGACACAAATATTACTCCACATATCTTGACTCAACCCCCCCCATATGCCACTACCTGATGTCATTGGTCCACCCCCATGTCTGGACTTTTGCTATGGCCAAAAGGTGGCAACCAGACCCTAGAAAATCTAGTCTCTGTGCAAATCCTAAAACTCTAAATAATATACTTTACTTTTTTTTGTTATTTTGCTGATAGACTGTACTATAATGACATTCTACAGAAATATAATTCTTTAAACAATCTGATGAATTAGGCTAAACTTTAAAGGAGAATTGAACCCTAATGTTAAATAAAACCCTACCCTATATGCTAGTCATAGCTTGTGGAAAATCTTTGGCTAGATAACCATAAGCACACTCAAGAGTATAGCTCCACTATAATCCTCCACCATAGCGCACCTTCTCAGAATGCTCTCTATGGGGTCCGTTTACTAAAGTGCGTTAAAAATATTCGCACAATATATAGACAGAATTTTCGCCAAATATGTTATCGCCAGTTTACTAACCTGCGGTAAATATAAATTTGCGAATTTTCTTGCGCAAGAATAATTGTTCGCCAGTTATCGCATTTGCTGAAAATAACGCTACGTACACATTAACGCATGGTTTACTAAACAGCGAAATGTGCTAAAGACAAAATTAACGCCAGAATATTCGCAAACTTTTACCGCCACATATGAAGTGGCGTAAAAGTATTTTTTCTGCCAGAAAATTCTCAAGGGGCAGGAAATATCCCATAATAATGTTTTTTTTTTACCCATCATTCTTTGCTGACAGGAGACAGATCTGTAGCTATTGCTGACAGGATGTTTTGGCTTCTGCTTCTATCTGGTGCAACAGCAGCAGTTTCAGCTCAGAGTCGTATTATTGGCAACGGCATCACAGTCCAACGATTCGTCAGCCTCTACGCTTTTTGGTTTCATTGGGATTGGCTACATTAAACTGTGCATTTCTATGAAGCAAAGAGATTGACTGGTATCATTTCCTATGATTCTATTGGCAGAAGGGTTTATATGATGCAGACATGTTTGACATGTTACTCTGGAGATGTTGTTGGATGGTATAATCATCAGTCAATAAAGTTTATAAGTTTTGAAGATGCATTTCTGGCCATAAATGTCACAGTAAAAATTGCCATAATAACCGCCATAAAACAAGACTATTTTATAGCATAAATATTCGCAAAAACTTAATTTTTCGCCAGAAAATTCGCAACTCGCTAAAATTACCGCTAACGTAAGCTGGTTCCTTAACGTAGTTACCGCAAGTGATCGCAATGACTTCTGAGCGCATCGCTGTTTAGTAAACTTAGTCGCTGCGAATATTCTGGCGTAAAAATATTCTCAGCGATAACATGCGGAAACTTAAAGTCAGATTTACCGCACTTTAGTAAACGGACCCCTATATCTTCTGCCTGTTTATCCCTACTTTGGTTGGCTTTCCACCAAAGTCTCCATCTGTAGTTGCAATCTCACTGGCTTTCTTCCAGCTCCCTAATGGTTTCTGGTCCTTTTACTGGGAAGGAATTATAATCCATCTGTCAGCTGCTCTATCTAGACACATTAGCTAAGTAGAAAGGTGAGTTGTGGTGCTTTCCTCACCTCTGTACATGTTACTTTAAATCCATAATACTAAATTAGTGACCCGTTTCACAGACTTGTACAGTTCTCTTCATCTGAATTTAGGAGCTATAGTTCAGGGTTCATTTTGATCAGCACTACTTGCAGTGCCATGCAAAACACCTACTTGTTGTAGATCACCTCCCATTAACATTAACGGCAAGTGCTTTGGATTGTTTTTAACCCATTTATATCTTCCAATATATATGAGAGTCCGAGAACATACAGTAATTGTCCATGCTAGAAGCATGCACAACTCATTGATATCTCATTAATGTGTATGGGAGGCAACCTACAGTTGATAGCAGGCAGTTTCATAATGATTGTTACAATATGTGCTATCGAAGTACATGAGTAATTATTGAACATCCTGGTTTTATTGTGTTGCCAGTTGTTACAGCTATAATGTATTTATACATTTGGAGCACAGTATAAATACTTTCTAGTAAATATAACTCTAAAATTCCCAACAAATCCACTGCTCAGTGCAGTTTCTACTTTTTCACATGACAAATGTATTACTGTAAGATCTTTAATGGCAATAAGTATATCTATGCTATCTTGCAGTGATTTAATAATATTTATGTCTTGGGAAATGACTTTTAGGTAGGTCTGTTCCCGTGTATAAAAGATTTACATTTATTAAATTGCTCAGTATGTTTTTACACTTTGATTTATCACACTTCCGTTTTCTACCGCTCTGTGAATATTAATGACTTATTGAGGTCTTTATTTTACTGTAGATTAACTGATGGATGAACATTGTTCTTTAAAGAACATAAATGTGCCTTTGCTGGACAAGTGTTCTCTGTGCCTCTATTACTGCAGAAAGCAGGGTGTCTCCGTTCTGTATGTGCTTGACATTTTTATTTAGCATGTTGCAGGAATAAACTGAACCAAAACAGTAGAAAACACGGATAAAAAAAAACTAAGACTGTGTTGAATTTCAATTCTTTGCTTTATATATGTTGTCTTGTTTTTAACCTATATTCTACAGGATAAATTCCAAATATTTTATTTTTACATTTACAAATATAGATGGAGCTTGAGTAAGTGCTTCAGGAGGTTAGGTCCAGGAGTTTCTTGGTGATCTTGTAGATTTTCAGTTTTTCTGGTAAAAAACAAAATATGCTTTAAAGAATTTTTAAAAATGCAGAATCAGTTTCCTTGAATCTTCCCTTCCAATTGGATTATTTTTCTGTGGGCATAGAACATGTATATGTGCCCCTCCCATATGTCTTTTCTGGATAACTCAATCTGCAACATATAGTTTTTGTTAAACTTGTTGTTCAGTGTAAAAATAAAAACTGGGTAAATAGGCTGTGCAAAATATATAATGTTTCTAATATAGTTAGTTAGCCAAAAATGTAATGTATAAAGGCTGGAGTGATTTGATATATAACAAGTCAGTCAGAGCACTACTTCCTGCTTTTCAGCTCTCTTGGTTTACACTGACTGGTTACCCTGGCTACCAGGCAGTAACCAATCAGAGACTTGAGGGTGGGCCACATGGGTCATTTCTGTTGCTTTTGAATCTGAGCTGAATGCTGAGGATCAATTGCAAACTCACTGAACAGAAATTTACCATGTGGCCCCCCTTCAAATCGCTGACTAGCTCAGAGTTATATAGCTGAAAAGCAGGAAGTTGGATTCTGGCTGTTTTATTATATATCTGTTCACTCCAGCATTTATACATTACATTTTTGGCTAACTAACTATATTAGAAACATTTTTTATTTAGCACAGCCTATCTATTTACCCAGTTTTTATTTTCACACTGAACTATTCCTTTAAGTCTTATAAAACCTTGTATGAAAACCCGTCTTGACATCTTCCAAATCCCTGTCTTATTGCTGACAAAGGTTGCCTCTATGGCTTCCAACCATTAGTTAGTTCAGAGCAGAAGATTCCCTTTCCAAAGTGCTATAGCAAATGGGTGTTTTGTGCTTTTTTCCTTTAGTAGCATTAAAGCACCATAGCCCTTAGGTTATTTTTTTTAATTTCATGTTACGTTTAGGTTACAATAATTTTTGCAAGAAAGTCTATCATGTAAGATGTGTTTTTGTAAACTTTATGATCATCAGCTGGAAAAGGTGGTTAATATAATCTTTATTCTTTATACCTTAGTTAGCTCAAGGACCACTTACATGCAAGGTTGCACCCCTAATCTGTCCTGAGCGAAACCCTGAGTACCACAGTACCACGATGAGCTAGATATCTATAGAGACAATAAAGGTGGTCTGCACTCCTATATGTTTCTTAAAGTGCTGTGGTGTGCTATTCCACACATACTTCACTACTACCATCAATATATATATACAGTATATATTTATATATATATATATATATATATATATATATATATATATATATATATATATATATATATATATATATATATATATATATATATACATCATTACACAGCCAATAAACTAAATTTAAAGAGCCCTATATATAAATAAATTAGTCTACTAATCACTTAAATATAGAAGAACATTTAATACACGTAACTTTATCAAGGGAATGGGCAATTTTATGCTAGGCAGCTAAAGGAATAAAGCATTTGCTTATGTCAATTGCAAATAGTGCAGCCACAATAATTAAAACTGCATCCTTCGTAAGAGGGAACATCATACTTTGATGTTCTGCTTTATTACTTTAGCATGCACAGCTATGGCCCAGCAGAATGACCTGCTTTTCTCACAAATCCATGGCCAGTGCAATGAGTCTCAGAATTTGCTGAAGTAAAGAGCGAGAGCTTGGATACTGCAGAGAGGGGAGCAGAATTTATTGAAAATCATGCTGAGATTCTGGAGTACTAGGAGGTGAAGAATTACTCAGAAACGACCTGTGTAGCAGAACATTGCCATTGTGTATACTCCTGAGCCTCGGGCCATACTGAGGTTAGAATGGACTTGTTGAGATGCCAGATCTATTCAAGTTACCTTTGCCTTTTCAAAGAGACATGAGGGGCTGCTGCAGAGAATTTTATTTATTGTACTTCATTTTATTCCTTTCCAAAAGCAGACTGTTTTCAATGTAGATCAATAAGGCATAGTTTTCTGTATAAGTGCTCTGGTGAAAATAGATTTTCTAGGCAATGGAATTATGTAGAAATAATAATCAATGCAGTCCTAGATAAGGTAAATCTCCCCAATCCATTCCTCCAGGGAATTAAACAGCTTTATCCAGCACCCTCAGCCCGAGAATGTACTATGGACCTCCAATCAGACCTCATCGAAATTAAGGGGGGAACACGCCAAGGGTGCCCCATTTCCCCATTCGCTTTATCACTAGAACCTTTAGCTCACGCTGTCAGACAAAATATTAAAGGCTTTCAATTGGGCGATAAGGAATACAAAATCAATCTCTTTGCGGATGATATCTTATTGACATTAACATCACCCCAATCCACACTACCAAACCTCCTACAAGTACTAGAACGCTTTCAAAGCATATCAGTCTACAAAATTAATCCAACAAAATCTTATGCCCTCCCCCTGAAAATGCCTGACTCAAAACTAATGCAACTTAATTTTGATTATAAATGGGAAACTAACTCCCTAGCATACCTGGGCATCTACCTAACCTCTACATATGACGGATAAGCTCAAAAAAGATTTAACCACGTGGCATACATATCATCTCTCGTGGTTTGGCAGAATAGCAGCAGTCAAAATTACGCTACTACCGTGCCTCCTATACTTATTTAGAACACTGCCAATACATTTCCCAGAGAAAATGGCCACAGCTTTACAGAAGGCTATATCCAAATTTATATGGAGAGGCAAACGCCCACGCATCAAAGCGACCATCATGACAAAACCTAAATCAGCAGGAGGTTTAGGAGTAACCCATGTATATCGGTACTACATAGCAAGCAGATTGGAAGCTATGGTCAGTACGCTTACACAGTCGGGTGAAACATGGAAAGAAATTGAAAATTACTGTGCGGCCCCCTTAACTTTAGCTCACCTCTTTTGGATTCCCAAGAAATTCAGGAACACCCCTCCGGATCTTATGCCTACATTGTGACAGCCACTAGACTTATGGGATAAGATAGCATTCAAAATGAAACTAAGTACCCCCACCTCTAGATATATAACAATCACAGGCATCAGTAGCATAACTAGAGGGGGGCGGGCCCTGGTGCGTGACACGCAGTCGGGCCCCGCCCCCCCTCCGTACGGCCTGCAGTTTCAGTGGCGCGCGTGCTGCCGGGGGGCCCTGAGGGGATGCGGGCCCTGGCCTGCTCGCACCCACTGCTCCCCTGGTAGTTCCGCCACTGACAGGCATTAAGGTATGATAAAAAATGTATATTGTCCAACAGCGATGACCCCACATTTAAAATGATTTTTTTTCTGGAGAGCAACGTAATGTTTACAAAAACAAAAAGAAAACAATAACAATGTGCCTTCATCACTCCTGAATCAAGTCCCCTACTTGTTCCTCCAACAGCCAAAAATTAGGTTACAATGTTGTTTATTTAAAGGAGAACGAACGCCTGATAACTAAAACCTCAGCTAAAAACGCAGAGCAGGGTAACAGAGTACCCAGGCCTCATCTTCTGTCCATTCGAATACTTTTTGTGTCTCTTCTTCGACATGCACCTGTGAAGTTGAAGCAGGTTCCTGACTAGCTCCAACTGAAAATGTACCTGCAGGAGTTTGCCCAGGAACAGTAACCCATAGCAACCAATAGGATCTTTGCTTTGAAACAGGCTACTAGTAAATGCTACCTTCTGATTAGTTGCGATTGGTTGCTATGGGTTACTGCTCCTGGGCAAATTTAGTGCCTTTTATTACATAACCCCCTATGAGTATTGTAATTGACAGGCAGTTGAGGGGGGCTGTTTTCCCTAAGGGGGCTGTTACTACTTTGAATTTAACACATATATTTGTACTGGAATTATGTGATTATGATCTGACAGAGACCCACCCCCACAGCCTTCATGTTATAATCCCATCATTTTTTTTGTAGTTCACATATTTAAAATTATGTAAAATAAAGAGCTTATTTTTCTTTATATTTTGTTTTGGTAACTTGAACCAATGTTATCAAATAAATATAGTTGAAATCAATCTAACAACCACTGATCTTTCTCACATATTTCTTTGGAGGGTATAGGAATTGTCTAAAGTGAAAAGCAACAGTGTTGTTTCTGTGTAATTGCAGTTCAAATTGTTGGCAGCCTTTCAGATAAACAGTATAGTAAACTTGCAGTCAATTGCTTGAATATTTGCCGCAATTATAATTGTATTAAATCATTAACCCTTACAACAAAGTCAATATGATAAATTCTTGTCAGAGAGCCAGGCCATTCAAACAATATGCTTTTTATTTCATTAGTGGTGATTCCCACTTACAGCTTCATAAATTTACTTGGGTTAGCAATTACTTATTTTTTCTTTTGCAATGATATTATTTTAGACTAAGGTTAACACCTTCTTGAGCCTCACAATATGTACCACACACTAGGAAACTTTTATGATTTGTATATTCATATGCTTATTAGATGACGAGGCTTACACAGGTTTACTACTTTTTTTCCAATTAAGGCATATAAAGGTATGGGATAGGTTATCCAGAAACCTGTTATCTAGAAAGCCCCAAATTATTGAAAGGCCATCTCCGATGGGGGCAAATTTACTAAGATTCGTAGTTGCGCCAGGCGTAAATTCACCGCACTTCGCCAGGCGTAGTTTCCCCAGCGCTTCGCAAATTCACTAAAATCCGAATTTGCGCTCAGGGGTAGCGTAGGTAGCGTAAGGTTGCGAAGTTGCGCTAGCGTTGATTCGCTAGGCGAAGCGAAGTTACGCTAGCGATGTTTAATTTGCATACGGTGCCAAATTCAAATTTCAATGGAGGAATACGTACAATCACTACACAAGCCTGGAAAACCTTCAAAACATCAAATAAATTTTTTTTTTTGCCCTACACATGTGCCCACTGTATAGTTAAGTTGCCATTAGTTAGGAAATGTAGGGGGGAAGGAGGGGAGCCCCAAAAATGTTTTCAATCTTTTTCAGTCTATCACCCATAATATAGAAAAAACGCCAGCGTTTTTTGGGACTTAGAAAAAATTTGAACTTTTTTTGAAGCAATCCCTATCTACTCTATTGCGCTTCGCCTGGTCTGAGGTGGCAAAGGAAGTCTAGCGTAGTGAATTTGCGTAGTTACGTCCGTTGCGTAAATTCGCCAGGCATAAGGGTGAGAAGTAACACTAGCGAATTGACGCTAGCGTTAGGCGATTCGGTGCATAGTGAATTTGCCCCATAGACTCCATTTTGTCCAAATAAACTAAATTTTAAAGTATTTCCTTTTTTCTCTTTAATAATAAAACAGTACCTTGTACTTGATCCAAACTAAAATATAATGAATCCTTATTGGATGCAAAATCAGCCTATTGGGTTTATTTAATTTTTAAATGATTTTCTAGTAGACTTAGGGGCACATTTACTAAGCTCGAGAGAAGGATTCAAATTATTTTTATGTGTAGTGTGGAAGATCTGGGTCCTACATATTGTCTGGTACAATGAGATTTTGTGTCCAGACTCCAGTAAGATGATGTGCTTCAGTAAAAAACATGTAGCCACATTAGAGCACAGCTGTGAGTGTTTGCATACAGTGAACAGCAACTGCTATGCAGTGAATTACTTTATTGTGGGAAAAATGTAAATCGGTTTCACAGCTTTTTGTATTTCAAACAAACGCACTAGTAGCCCTCCTCTTCAAAAGCATCATCCTGACTCCCTTAAAATTGATATGTTCTCTAGTATTTGGTGGTACAATGTAGATTTGTATGTTTTCAACTCATAATCTGGGCCACTATTTGAAAACTGAGATGCACAAGCACCTGAACAACCTGGAGCAACTCTACCAGAAACAATGGGGCAAAATCAATGAATGCACATTCATAGCCCAAATTATATAAAAGTGTATTCATTGAATATTTAAATAATTACGCAAGCAATTTTGTTGGATTTTTGACAACAAAATCTCAGCGTGGGACTTATTATTCAGTAAAATAAGAAACTTGGTAAAATACCTGACTTTTTTTTTTTTTTTGTAAAGTGATATATGCATAGCACACTCACATAGTGCAAAACAATTTCAATAATCTATTAAATTAAAAAATGCACTTCTAATTTGAGTTAAACAAACAGTTTATACATCACAGCAGCCCAACTCGTTTCATCATTTTATGACTTCCTCAGGGGAAAAGTTGTTTGTAGTCCTACAAACGGCGATTTGGATTTCAAAATGTGCATTTGGAATAGCTTCTGCTCTGCTGCAGAAATCCAGTTCATGTGCAAGCAAGAATAAAATCCGACTAACTTATTGGCAAGGAAGTGTTGTGAGGCATGGCTGCCTCGCAACACAATGCACAGGGGCGATCCTGGCCCCTCCGCCGCCTGAGGCAGCAGCAGTTGCTGCTGCCCCCCCTCCCCTGGAAATTCACTCTTAAAGTACCAGGAGCAGCATTTTTGCTGCCCCTGGTACCTAGTGGGGTGCTGCCGCCTGAGGCGACAGCCTCAACTCGCCTCATTGGCGAAGCACCCCTGACAATGCAAATGTGAAAAATTCTGCAGTTCGCAAGGAAGAGATTGCAGTGGTCATGGTCTGATCTAAAGGAATATGATGTTATAGCCAATAGTTATAGTAGCTCATTGGATGGGAAGGACATTAGCTCAGTGAAAAGCACCTCTGCAGTGTTATGGTATGAGTTCAATTCTGGCTTGTTGCTATCTGCAAGGGGTGTGTATGCTCTAACTGTGTCTGAGTGGGTTTCTTCCGGGTACTCTGATTGCCTCTCACACCCCAAAAACACACACAGGCAGGTTATTTCACTCCTGATAAATTTGACCCTAGTGTCTCTGAATATGATCAGGACCTTAGATTGTATGCTTTAGAGGGGCAGAAACTGATGTTAATGACGTATAATCTCTGTAATCACTGCGGAAATGTGTCCGCGCTATATACCATAAATCCCAGGAAATTGGTGTGGAGTAGTAGGGATGTCGCGGACTGTTCGCCGGCGAACTTGTTCGCGCGAACATCGGCTGTTCGCGCTCGCCGAATGTTCGCGAACGTCGCGCGACGTTCGCCATTTTGGGTTCGCCTTACCTGGCGCTTTTTTTTTACCTCTCACCCCAGACCAGCAGATACATGGCAGCCAATCAGGAAGCTCTCCCTCCTGGACCACCCCCACACCCCCTGGACCACTCCCCTTCCATATATAAACTGAAGCCCTGCAGCGTTTTTTCATTCTGCCTGTGTGTGCTTGCAAGAGCTAGTGTAGGGAGAGAGCTGTTACTGATTTCACTGATTTCTTTGAGGGACAGTTGATAGTAAGTTTGCTGGCTAGTAATCTACTTGATACTGCTCTGTATTGGAGGGATAGAAGTCTGCAGGGATTTGAGGGACATTTTAGGGTAGCTTTGCTGGCTAGTAATCTACCTTCTACTGCAGTGCTCTGTATGTAGCTGCCTGCTGTGGGCACTGATCTCTTCTGATCTCATCTGCTGACTGCTGTAATAACCCAATAGTCCTTGTAAGGACTGCTTTTATTTTCTTTTTTGTTTTTTTACTTTGCTAGTTGCTACTATAAGCCCAGTGCTATTAGTCTAGCAGTGTTGGGGAGTGGGACTGGTGTGCTACTGTGCTGCTCCTAGTAGTTCAGCAGCACCAACCCGAGAAAAATATTTTTTTTAATATACATATATTTTTTTTTCTTTTACTTATCTTACTGTTCTTTAACGTGTACAGTGCTGTTGCTGTTCTTCATAGTAGTGCACCAATAGTAGTGCACTTGCAGGCATTATTTGCTCAGTGTGTTCTTCATTTTCAAACAACAACCATCTAGCTGTGTGAGCTTGTTCACATTCTGTCTAAATATCAATAATAATACCGTCTCTAGAAACACCACCCGAGTGACGTTTTTCAGGCAGCAATAATATATTCCGTATCCACTGCTGTAGTAGTGTATACGTTAACCTTGTAGGCATTATTTGCTCAGTGTGTTCTTCATTTTCAAACAACAACCATCTAGCTGTGTGAGCTTGTTCACATTCTGTCTAAATATCAATAATAATACCGTCTCTAGAAACACCACCCGAGTGACGTTTTTCAGGCAGCAATCATATATATCGTATCCACTGCTGTAGTAGTGTATACGTTAACCTTGTAGGCATTATTTGCTCAGTGTGTTCTTCATTTTCAAACAACAACCATCTAGCTGTGTGAGCTTGTTCACATTCTGTCTAAATATCAATAATAATACCGTCTCTAGAAACACCACCCGAGTGACGTTTTTCAGGCAGCAATAATATATTCCGTATCCACTGCTGTAGTAGTGTATACGTTAACCTTGTAGGCATTATTTGCTCAGTGTGTTCTTCATTTTCAAACAACAACCATCTAGCTGTGTGAGCTTGTTCACATTCTGTCTAAATATCAATAATAATACCGTCTCTAGAAACACCACCCGAGTGACGTTTTTCAGGCAGCAATCATATATATCGTATCCACTGCTGTAGTAGTGTATACGTTAACCTTGTAGGCCTTGTTTGCTCAGTGTGTTCTTCATTTTCAAACAACAACCATCTAGCTGTGTGAGCTTGTTCACATTCTGTCTAAATATCAATAATAATACCGTCTCTAGAAACACCACCCGAGTGACGTTTTTCAGGCAGCAATAATATATTCCGTATCCACTGCTGTAGTAGTGTATACGTTAACCTTGTAGGCATTATTTGCTCAGTGTGTTCTTCATTTTCAAACAACAACCATCTAGCTGTGTGAGCTTGTTCACATTCTGTCTAAATATCAATAATAATACCGTCTCTAGAAACACCACCCGAGTGACGTTTTTCAGGCAGCAATCATATATATCGTATCCACTGCTGTAGTAGTGTATACGTTAACCTTGTAGGCATTATTTGCTCAGTGTGTTCTTCATTTTCAAACAACAACCATCTAGCTGTGTGAGCTTGTTCACATTCTGTCTAAATATCAATAATAATACCGTCTCTAGAAACACCACCCGAGTGACGTTTTTCAGGCAGCAATAATATATTCCGTATCCACTGCTGTAGTAGTGTATACGTTGACCTTGTAGGCCTTGTTTGCCCAGTGTGTTCTTCTTCTTCATTTTCAAACCACTGCCACTTAGCTGTGTGAGCTTTTTCACATTCTGTCTAAATATCAATAATAATACCGTCTCTAGAAACACCACCCGAGTGACGTTTTTCAGGCAGCAATAATATATTCCGTATCCACTGCTGTAGTAGTGTATACGTTAACCTTGTAGGCATTATTTGCTCAGTGTGTTCTTCATTTTCAAACAACAACCATCTAGCTGTGTGAGCTTGTTCACATTCTGTCTAAATATCAATAATAATACCGTCTCTAGAAACACCACCCGAGTGACGTTTTTCAGGCAGCAATCATATATATCGTATCCACTGCTGTAGTAGTGTATACGTTGACCTTGTAGGCCTTGTTTGCCCAGTGTGTTCTTCTTCTTCATTTTCAAACAACAACCATCTAGCTGTGTGAGCTTGTTCACATTCTGTCTAAATATCAATAATAATACCGTCTCTAGCAACACCACCCGAGTGACGTTTTTCAGGCAGCAATAATATATTCCGTATCCACTGCTGTAGTAGTGTATACGTTGACCTTGTAGGCCTTGTTTGCCCAGTGTGTTCTTCTTCTTCATTTTCAAACAACTCCCATCTAGCTGTGTGAGCTTGTTCACATTCTGTCTAAATATCAATAATAATACCGTCTCTAGAAACACCACCTGAGTTGTTGTTGTTGTTGTTTTAAAAATAATGCTAGGCAAAGGCAGGCCGCCACGCAGAGGCACAAGGGGCCGTGCTGCTATGCTATCCTGTGGCCCTAGGAAATTGCCCAGTTTTAAAAAGGCAATGACCCTGAACTCCCAAAATGCTGAAGAGGTAGTTGACTGGCTTACACAGCACACCCCATCCTCTACCGTTTCTAACTTTACCACAACATCCTCATCCTCCACTGCTATGGGCACCCCACGTAACACTTCCTCCACCACCGGCGCCCCTTCTTCACTGGAGTCAGAGGAGTTATTTTCACATGAGTTTCTTGAACTGAGTGATGCGCAACCATTATTGGCAGAAGAAGATGAAGGAGATGAGGACGTTACACCAGATTTAATTCTGGCAGAGAACACAACAGAGATGGACATAATGAGTGATGACGAGGAGGTCCCCGCTGCTGCTTCCTTCTGTGAGCTGTTAGAAGAAATTGATGCATCTGAGGAGAATGAGGATGAGGAGATTGATGTTTTATGGGTGCCCAGTAGAAGAGAGGAAGAGGAGGATAGTTCAGATGGAGAGACGGAGAGTCAGAGAGGCAGGAGGAGAATAAGACTTAGAAGAAGCAGGGAGGACAGCTCGCAGGGAACAGTAGGGCAACAACATGTATCGGCACCTGTGGTCAGCCGACCAACGCACCCGCCATTGCCGCCAGCCTCAAAAAGGTCAGCAGTGTGGGATTTTTTTAATGTGTGTGCCTCTGACAAAAGCGTTGTCATTTGCAATGAGTGCAGTCAGAAACTGAGTCTTGGGAAGCCCAACAGCCACATAGGTACAACTTCTATGCGAAGGCACATGAACGGCAAGCACAAAGCACTTTGGGAGCAACACCTCAAATGCAACAGGCAAACTAAAAGCCACCCTCCTTCTGGTCCAGCATCTTACTGCTCTACCTCTGCTGTCCTTCACCCGTCTGAACCACCCTCCACTCCGCCTTCCACCTTGACCACCAGTTCCCATTCCCAGTCATCTGCCCCCAGCCAAGTTTCTGTGAGGGCCATGTTTGAGCGTAAGAAGCCAATGTCTGCTAGTCACCCCCTTGCCCGGCGTCTGACAGCTGGCTTGTCCGCACTCTTAGCCCGCCAGCTTTTACCATACCAGCTGGTGGACTCTGAGGCCTTCCGCAAATTTGTAGCAATTGGGACACCGCAGTGGAAGGTACCCAGCCGCAATTTTTTTTCAAAAAAGGGAATACCACACCTGTACCACCATGTGCAGAGCCAAGTCACCGCATCTCTGTCACTTAGTGTTGGGCCAAAGGTCCATATGACTACTGACGCATGGTCCTCCAAGCATGGTCAGGGCAGGTATGTCACCTACACTGCCCACTGGGTGAACTTGGTAATGGCTGGGAAGCAGGGAATGTGTAGCTCAACAACGACAGTGGAGTTGGTGTCACCGCCACGGATTGCACGCGGTTCTGCCACCACCTCTACTCCTCCTTCGCTCTCTACCTCGTCTTCTTCCTCTTCTTCGTCCTCTGCTGCTGGGTCCTCCTCCTCCACACCTGTGCACCCCCAGCTCCCCCTAGGCTATTCGACGTGCCAGGTACGCCGTTGTCATGCTGTCTTGGGGATGACGTGCCTGGAAAGCAAAAACCATACCGGATCTGTACTCCTGTCATCTCTGCAGTCACAGGCCGATCGGTGGCTGACCCCACACCAACTGAAGATCGGAAAAGTGGTGTGTGACAATGGAAGCAATCTGTTGGCAGCACTGAGACTGGGCAATTTAACACATGTGCCCTGCATGGCACATGTTCTGAATTTAATAGTACAACGTTTTGTCTCAAAGTACCCAGGATTCCAGGACGTTCTCAGGCAGTCCAGGAAGGTGTCGGCCCATTTCAGACGGTCCTACACAGCCATGGCACGCCTTGCTGACATTCAGCAGCGGTACAAAATGCCAGTCAGGCGTTTGATTTGCGACAGCCAGACTCGCTGGAATTCAACGCTCCTCATGTTGGAACGTCTGCTGCAACAACAAAGAGCCGTCAACGAATACCTGTTTGAACTGGGTGGTAGGACTGGATCTGCAGAGCTGGGGATTTTTTTACCCCGTTACTGGGTGCTTATGCGCGATGCCTGCAGGCTCATGCGCCCTTTTGAAGAGGTTACAAATATGGTCAGTCGCACCGAAGGCACCATCAGCGACCTAATACCCTTCGCTTTCTTCCTGGAGCGTGCCGTGCGACGAGTGACAGATGAGGCTGTAGACCAGCGTGACGAGGAGCAGGAAGCGCACGATTTCTGGTCGGAATCACCAGAACGAACCCAGGCACCTGCTGCAACACAGGGAGAGGTGTCAGAAGTGGAGTCAGAGGAGGAAGGTGGCTTTGTGGAGGAGGAGGACCAACAGGAGCAGGCTTCCCAGGGGGCTAGTGGTGACCTTTTGGGGACCCCTGGTCTTGTACGTGGCTGGGGGGAGGAGACCGTGGATGATGCAGTCCTTGATAACGAGGAAGCGGAGATGGATACCTCTGCATCCAACCTTGTGAGAATGGGGTCTTTCATGCTGTCATGCCTGTTGAAGGACCCCCGTATCAAGAGGCTTAAGGAGAAGGACCTGTACTGGGTCGCGACTCTACTAGACCCTCGGTACAAGCATAAAGTGGCAGAAATGTTACCAACATACCACAAGTCTGAAAGGATGCTGCATTTAGAAACCAGCCTGCAAAACATGTTGTACAATGCTTTTAAGGGTGATGTCACTTCAGGAACTCATCAACATTCCAGGGGCAGAGGTGCCAGTAATCCTGCCACGAGCGCACCTGCAAGGACAAAGCCCTTTGGCCACTCGGTAACGTCAGACATGCAAATGTTTTTCAGTCCAAGGCAGCGGCAGAACCGTTCGGGATCCACCCTCAAAGAACGCCTCGACCGGCAGGTAGCGGACTACCTGGCATTAACTGCAGATATCGACACTCTGAGGAGCGATGAACCCCTGGACTACTGGGTGCGCAGGCTTGATCTGTGGCCAGAGCTGTCACAATTTGCCATGAACCTCTTGTCTTGCCCCGCCTCAAGTGTCCTCTCAGAAAGGACCTTCAGTGCAGCAGGAGGGATTGTAACTGAGAAGAGAACTCGCCTAGGTCACAAAAGTGTGGATTACCTGACCTTTATGAAAATGAATGAGGGGTGGATCTCGGAGGGTTACTGCACGCCGGAAGACTTGTGCTGAGTTTCTGATTCTGACTCCCCATGCAGCTGTCCTTCTCTGCACGCCTCATGACTCCACATACAGCTGTCCTTTAGTGTCCTCCTCCCTCCACCACCGTTACAAACTAGGGTGCAAACCCTACTGGTTTAATTTGAATCCAGGTAAATCCTGAGTTTTTCTGGCCTCTGTGCTTCAGTGGCTGTGACAAAAAAATTGAATATTTTCAGCATTTATATGGCATATTTTTTATGGCCTCTGTGCTTCAGTGGCTGCGACCAAAAAAAACAGAATATTTTCTGCATTTATATGGCATATTTTTTCTGGCCTCTGTGCTTCAGTGGCTGTGACAAAAAAATTAATATTTTCAGCATTTATATGGCATATTTTTTCTGGCCTCTGTGCTTCAGTGGCTGCGACCAAAAAAAACAGAATATTTTCAGCATTTATATGGCATATTTTTTATGGCCTCTGTGCTTCAGTGGCTGTGACAAAAAAATGAATATTTTCAGCATTTATATGGCATATTTTTTATGGCCTCTGTGCTTCAGTGGCTGCGACCAAAAAAAACTGAATATTTTCTGCATTTATATGGCATATTTTTTCTGGCCTCTGTGCTTCAGTGGCTGTGACAAAAAAATGAATATTTTCAGCATTTATATGGCATATTTTTTCTGGCCTCTGTGCTTCAGTGGCTGCGACCAAAAAAAACAGAATATTTTCTGCATTTATATGGCATATTTTTTCTGGCCTCTGTGCTTCAGTGGCTGCGACCAAAAAATGAATATTTTCAGCATTTATATGGCATATTTTTTCTGGCCTCTGTGCTTCAGTGGCTGTGACAAAAAAATGAATATTTTCAGCATTTATATGGCATATTTTTTCTGGCCTCTGTGCTTCAGTGGCTGCGACCAAAAAAACCAGAATATTTTCAGCATTTATATGGCATATTTTTTATGGCCTCTGTGCTTCAGTGGCTGTGACAAAAAAATGAATATTTTCAGCATTTATATGGCATATTTTTTCTGGCCTCTGTGCTTCAGTGGCTGCGACCAAAAAAACCAGAATATTTTCTGCATTTATATGGCATATTTTTTATGGCCTCTGTGCTTCAGTGGCTGTGACAAAAAAATGAATATTTTCAGCATTTATATGGCATATTTTTTCTGGCCTCTGTGCTTCAGTGGCTGTGACAAAAAAATGAATATTTTCAGCATTTATATGGCATATTTTTTTCTGGCCTCTGTGCTTCAGTGGCTGCGACCAAAAAAACCAGAATATTTTCAGCATTTATATGGCATATTTTTTATGGCCTCTGTGCTTCAGTGGCTGTGACAAAAAAATGAATATTTTCAGCATTTATATGGCATATTTTTTCTGGCCTCTGTGCTTCAGTGGCTGCGACCAAAAAAAACAGAATATTTTCTGCATTTATATGGCATATTTTTTATGGCCTCTGTGCTTCAGTGGCTGTGACAAAAAAATGAATATTTTCAGCATTTATATGGCATATTTTTTCTGGCCTCTGTGCTTCAGTGGCTGTGACAAAAAATGAATATTTTCAGCATTTATATGGCATATTTTTTCTGGCCTCTGTGCTTCAGTGGCTGCGACAAAAAAAACAGAATATTTTCAGCATTTATATGGCATATTTTTTATGGCCTCTGTGCTTCAGTGGCTGCGACCAAAAAAATTTATATTGTTAGCATTTATATGGCATATTTTTCCTGGCCTCTGTGCTGCAGTGGCTGCGACCAAAAAAAATTAATATTGTTTGCATTTATATGGCATATTTTTTCTGGCCTCTGTGCTGCAGTGGCTGCAACAAAAAAAAATTTATATTGTTAGCATTTATATGGCATATTTTTCCTGGCCTCTGTGCTGCAGTGGCTGCGACCAAAAAAAATTTATATTGTTTGCATTTATATGGCATATTTTTTCTGGCCTCTGTGCTGCAGTGGCTGCAACAAAAAAAAATTAATATTGTTTGCATTTATATGGCATATTTTTTCTGGCCTCTGTGCTGCAGTGGCTGCGACAAAAAAAAATTAATATTTTCAGCATTTATATGGCATATTGTTTCTGGACTTCTGGTTCAGTGGCTGCGACAAAAAAAACATAATTTTTCAGGAAAGTACACATGCCTAATTTTTCAGGGTTCTGCAACAGTGGCAAAATCGCATCTTTTATGGTCACCGCAGGTGATCAATAAAGTAGACCAAAACTGGGCCCACACTGCAGAATCAGTGTTTTTTGGTTCACTTCACTGTACATTGAATTACCTCTGCCTGACAGTGCACGTGCGCACAAGCACGGTGACTGCTAAACACACCACTACAGAAATATTGCCACCAACAGGACGAACATCCTGGAGGTGACAAGCAACTAGTAATTAAAAACTATTATTTGCTCACTTGACGGTATCATTCATTAAAGCTCTTTGCGTCTTTTTGCGTTGCAGTAAGCACCGCGTTTCGTCTTTGCGTGTGAACAGGCTGTAACTTTTACACGACTTGATTGGCATGTAGACGCCGGACGTTTTAAAGCATTTTATTACACAGGTTTAGAAATGTAATGTGATTTCTGCCCTTTACAGCACAAAACGCAGCGCTGTGTCAACAATGGATTTTTTAGAAACATTTTTGCCCTTGATCCCCCTCTGGCATGGCACTGTCCAGGTCGTTGCACCCTTTAAACAACTTTAAAATCATTTTTCTGGCCAGAAATGTCTTTTCTAGCTTTTAAAATTCGCCTTCCCATTGAAGTCTATGGGGTTCGCGACGTTCGCGAACCGTTCGCATTTTTGACGCAAGTTCGCGAATATGTTCGCAAACTTTTTTTCCGACGTTCGCTACATCCCTATGGAGTAGGTCAGAGTACCTCTAAAGTGCACTAGATGGGTAGCAACAAGTAAACTAATATATATATATAAACATTTTTGTTACTGAATGTTTGCAGCTGGTGATATGTATACAATAATATACACTACAATAGACCTCAGCTCACCTTTAAATCTAAAGGAAAATAAACTGCTTTGGTGATGGTAATGTGTTTGTTTAGCTGTGAGTCTTGCCAAGTATTGGATCTCTATGTGCAGTTAGCTTTCCAAAGTATGAAAACAAACATTTTACAGTAGAGGCAGTATTACTGCAACACTGGATAATCAGAGTTAAGTTCTGCAGTTTGTTAGAAACATAAAATTTGCATTATCATGATGTTATTAAAATTTGTATAATATGTTAATTAAATATGTTTGTTAATCTTAACTAAACAAAGGACATTTATTTATAATTTCAGTATATTTAAGAATGCATGCTACATTGCTTTCAGTATTTATCAGAAGGTGCATTTGATTGCTGGGCGACATATAACGTGACCATAAACAAATAAATACTGACATCTTGACTCATTTTAAGCATTACAGTTATAAGATCCTTGGAAGGCAGTTTCAAAAGTCCCTCCTATCCCACTGGCCCAGAGTCATAAACAGAAATACCAATCCATTAATATCTCTCATTGGTACAAGTGGGAGTATCAGCAATTAAATAACTGTCATGAAACTAAAGGTGGCCTTAGACACACAGATAATATTGTATGAAACTCCGTTTCATATGATATTTGGTGTGTGTATGGCAGGAGATGAGCCGACTGATATAGAAGAAGACTTGGATATTGATCGGCTTGTCAGACATGCAGGCTGGGAAATTTGAATTGGGTGTCCCAATGTCGGCCACTGTTACTGCTGAATTGTCAGATACAAGTAGGATTCTATTATTTCTACCTGTATATCTGATGATTCAACTCGAACATATTTGTATTGAAACAAATCAACTAGGGATGAACAGATTTTCTTGGCGAGTTTCGCCACTGGAATGCCGCCCATAGACTCCAATGGGAGTGCGTCAAAAAAATTTGTTGCCCATAGAATTTTTGCAGGCGGGGGATTTTTGACGATGTGAAACGGGTCGAATTTGCCCATCCCTACAATCAACCAATGGACGCATGAAAGATCGTAATTGTTATCTCTATGGTCACCTTAACTGTTTCCAGTGCTTGACCCATTGCCTGCCATATGTGATAAAACTGAAAACTCAGGCTGTCAAGTAATACATTCTATGTTTCAGACTTACTTTTGATCTATGTTGTGCCAAGATGAAAAGATTTAAGGGGTTAAATTGATTTGACCAATGCCACTATAAACAAATATCCTTTGTCTCACAACCAATTCATTTCCCAGCTGTAATTAATTCTTGTAGCTTGCTATGTTCTGTCTATGCAATTAATACACACAATTTTTTTCCAAAGTAGCATTTAAAAAAAAAAAATCTAATTTCCCTGAATGCTAATTATAATTGATGTGTACGCTAAAGAAATGATTCCCTGATTACAATTGACTGGCTTTCACAGACTTTGCCCCGGCTCCTTCCTAGATCACAAGTTCACATATCTGACAAGGTTCTGGAATTTGGGTAGAGCATGACCTGATGTTTCATGACTTCCTGTCCTGCTGTCAGTTTCATTCATGTCGGGCTAAGATTTTACCCCACCTAAATCAATAAGGTTACACACATACAAGTGTAGAATAAATAATTGATTAAGAAGATGCAGAGTTCTTCGGAGAACACCTTCTCCAAACACATGTTATGCAGACTGAACAGAATGTTCTGATTAAATGCATACACTACTTGCTCATCATCTCTTTCTATTCCAGGAATTTAAATATTTCTTTCTCTATACATCGTAATGGCAAAAAAGAGGAGGAGTGATATGATGGTTATTGTTTCAGCTGTGGAATTGCTTCAGACTTGTGTATGACCTTGCTTAAGTCACCTTGGATGATATCTATCAAAATGACACAATTTGTTCTCTACCACAAAGAAGAATAATTTACATCTGCATCAGTTTGACATTTGATGAGAAACCCTTGGGGGCAGTGATTTAAGCCACCTAATTTAGGCAGACATAAGTGAGGTAAAAAGGACATTTTCACTGCTTATAGATGCAGATATTGATGCATCATCTTGTAATAAAGGGTAGTGTTCTCGACAATGACCTCTATATACATGATTTCAAGTTACAATTCCTTCAAAATTGTACCACATTTCCGCCGGTCTTTTGATCAATAAAGGAATAGAAATTGTACAGAAATCTTGCTAATGTCCAAAAATTATAATTGTGGCCACAATTAAATTATATTATGTGGTTCATCAAGAGACTTTACTGTGTACTTAGTATTTAAAAAAAAAAAAATGATTTTGTATTATTTGAAATATTTGCATTTTGTTATCATTCATTTTTGCCCAAGAAAAGGGTTTGTTCACTGTAAAGTGAGATATGTCTGATTAGCATGTGACTTGTCCTACTGTATACTTGTAGGCAGTCATGGCTCATAGCTACTAAAATTAAAGTACATAATGAAAATAATTAGCTAAACAAAACAAATCTCTTACTTTCTAGAATGTTAACCATAACAATTAAACCATTAAATTAAAGGTACATCGATTTGAAAAAAACAAAAAACAAAACAGTGTATGAATATGTAGTAGTATTGTTACTTTTATGTTTTATAGTGTGCCATAATCCTTTGAATAGTAAAACATGATAGCGGCAATCAGCAGTTTTAAACAAAAACAGTATGGGGTCCAGAAAGCCAACTTTTAGTATGAAGCAGAGCGTGATATTCTGAGACAATTGACAATTGGTTTTAATTTTTTTTATTATTTGGGGTTTTTGAGTTGTTTAACTTTATATTCAGCAGATCTCCAGTTTGCAATTTCAGCAATGTGGTTGCTAGGGCTCAACTTAACATAGAAACGATGCATTGATTTGAATAAGAGACTGGAATATGAATAGGAGCGGCCTGAATAGAAAGATGAGTAAAAAAAGTAGCAGTAACAATAAAGATGTAGCTTTACAGAGCATTTGTTTTTAGATGGGGTCAGTGATCCTTATTTCAAAACTTCGAAGAGTGAGGCAAATAATTAAAAAAAAACTACAAAAAATAAATAATGAAGACCAATTGAAAAGATTTCTTAGAATATACCATTTTGTAACATACCAAACGTTAACTTTAAAGTGATACTGACACTATAAATCTACTGTTCAAAATATGAATATACATTAAAAGTTACCTATAGGTCATGTTGCCACCTGAGGAGTCTTGTGGCTGTCGCCCCCTCCACGCCCACATTTTTTTTGCCGCAAAGGGGGTACAGAGGAGTCTAGTGTTCAAAAGCAGAGAAGCAAAATTGCAATCTCTGAGCTAGAAGAGTCAAATTACTGGTTTAAAAACAGGAAATTCAGTTCTTAAACTTGTCAGGAGCGGCATGAACTCGCCTCATTGGCGCTGTGTCCCCCAGGCCATCTCCCATAGACTCCATTTTAAGTAATTTCTAAAAATGATTTCCTTTTTTTCTGTATAGTAGTAATAAAACGGTACCTTGTACTTTTAAAGCAGGGATTCAGGAGAGCACTCAGAGAGCAGGACTGCTGTGATCAAGCTTTAAGGTCCAAGGTCTTTGCAATGAGCAAAAGTCCATTCCACAAGACATAAGTTCAAAATATAAAGTCTTTGCATTAAACAAAAGTCCATTCCATAGGGAAAAGTTCATTCAAAATATAGAAGAATCATCAGTGCACTAAAATTGTAAAATGGTACCTTGTACTGGATGGTAACTGTGCTACATGGATCTGTATTGGTGGCAGTCATATTGGACTTATTTCATGTTTAAATCCCTTATCCAGAGAACCCCAGGCATTCCAGATAAGACATCCTATACCTGTATTTATTGTTGTAAAAAATGTTCTTGTACAGTGTACCCCTAGTCCTTGACAATTTAAAAATGACTTGACAATTTAAAAATGACTTGCAAATTTGCAATACGTCTATTATTTCAAAACATAATAGCCCCCCCTCATGTGTACCAGTTGCAGTTGTTAACCAGGCTGGAGAAGTAGGCCAAGCATCTAACCGGGTCCTGTAGATGGGGAAACTAGAGTACTACTGTTAGGGGCCGATTCACTAAATTCGAGTGAAGGATTAGAAGTAAAAAAACTTCGAATTTCGAAGGCTACTTCGACCTTCGACTACGACTTCGAATCGAAGGATTCGAACTAAAAATCGTTTGACTATTCGACCATTCGATAGTCGAAGTACTGTCTCTTTAAAAAAAACTTCGACCCCCTAGTTCGCCAGATAAAAGCTATTTTTTTGATCGAATGATATTCCTTCGATCGTTGGATTAAAATCCTTCGAATCGTTTGAGTCGCGAAGGATTTAATCGTTCGATCGAAGGAATAATCCTTCGATCGTACGATCGAATTTTCTGCGCTAAATCTTTCGACTTCGATATTCGAAGTCGAAGGATTTCAATTCCTAGTCGAATATCGAGGGTTAATTAACCCTCGATATTGGACCCATAGTGAATGAGCCCCTAAGTATTGCAACTACAAGAAACTTTTGCAAAAACGTTGGAGGGGCCAAAACCTTTTTTCCTGTGATACTCAGTATTATCTTTACATTTCAAACCCCAATGCTCACCTCTTGGGATGTTTTGGAGAACAGAAATGTAAATAATCTATTATTTAAATGCTCCTTTATGCAGCAAGGTTCTCAACCCCATTCTGCACTTTGTGGCATCAGAACCCCCAGGAAATCCATCAAATGGTGTAGACTGTTCCAAATTAAAGTTGTACTTGCTTTGCTTTATATGCAGCAAGCTGTGCAATGATGAACTATTGGCTTAATATACTCTCTATATGGACAGTTAAGTGCCCTTACATGTTTTAGAGTAAATAGAGAGTGGTGTAAATCTCTCTTTTTATCATGGTGTTGTTGAAAACTAAAATGGATGTGTAACCAATGTCAGAGTTTGGTTGTAAGGAAAGCCATTTGAATCCCCACATCTATTAGCGTGCCTGATAAATCACAAGCTTCCCATTAAATGAACTAGTCATTGTAGCGGCTTCTGTTGTGTAACAGTTATTTGATTGTAAGAAGCCTTGCCAGGTTTATTTTGAGAGACTGCTTCATTGTAACCGTTGTATGATTAAATATTGAGAGTATTGCTTTTCCAATTGTTCTATTGCAGGATTTAATGAGTGCAATTAAATGGAAAAATCGCCTTTTTAACTGATGATAGTCCATTAGTGTCTCTGTCTGTTCAGGAAAGAAAAGAAGCAAATTATTGGAATGATAAATGAGTCAAAGTTACCACGGTGATGGAGAGGTGCGATTTCCTTTCACATAATCTTCAATTAGTGATCTTTCTAAGAGGATGTTTTTCAAAAGGGTAATAGAGAGGTAATGAGATCAGAAGGAGGTCAAACCAGGCCTCCTTCGTTTGGCAGCTTGATTAATTTATTTCTCCTCCTTGTAGATTGCTCTGGGGGGCTTGTGTAACCCAGGAATTTTATTCCACAGGAATGTACTTGGAGTGACTGCTTGCATCAGCCTTTTGGGTGTTAGGGCACTGTGCTCTTGCTTGGATATCTTTGACCAAGTTAACCCAGTCTTTGCAGCAGGTTTTCAAATGAAACACAACAGGCCTTGCTTCTTTTTTCTACGGTATCTGTCATTCGGAAAAATGTTGTCTCTTCTTGGCAAACCCACAATGATTCAAAACAAGCCAGCTTAGAGGGGACATGCCAGTTTGTTTTGAGAATGGAGAGGTATCACCTATTTATAAAGCACCAACATATTCCACTGCATTGTACAATAAACGGGTGTAAAAACTTAACAGATTTCTTACAAAAAACTGTACAAGAGGTAGACTAGCTAATGTAAATAGATTCATAACCATGAAAATAGTAAATAGGATATTATTAGTGCATTTTGTAGAACTACATTCTTTTCATATAATTACATATAGTTACTTTACTGGCCACGATTTCCAATGCCACAATAATCCAAATTTGGATATCCCAATTGTTTTAAAAGAAAATGTAATTACCCTCCACCAATTTATTACTCAATGTTTTGCTATAATTACTTTATCCATGCACTTAGGCATAACTACAGCTGAACACATAGAATTTATGAAATTAATCTGAGGAAACCAGCAATATTTAAACTATAGTTATGTTCATTTATTGTTACTTTGTTACTATATTGGCAGATATTTTTTTGTATTTAAACACTTTAAACTATATTTAGTCCACAAATGTGCATATCTTGAGTCAAACGCATTTTGGTGATGGTCTTTTAATCATTTGTCCCAAACTTTCTTTGAATTGCTGTTTGATTGAAAACTGTATGGTAGGCATCAACTTCATGTTAGAACTCACAATCAGCCTGGATAAAATACAGTGACCTTACTATTTTCAGTGCCAAATATTGTATAGAGTGATACTCCCTTGTTCAACATCAAATTGGCTTGTACAAACCATACTTTTTGCCTAATGTTCACTAAAATAATCTATTTCCTGCACTAAACTTGGCAGGTAGCTTCAGTCTTTAGTTTGCCCTATTTACCTCAAACAATAATAAAAACATAGATAATTCATGATTTTATATATTTTATAGAGCTGTTTAAAGGTGGTTCACCTTTAAGTTAACCTTTACTGTGTTATAGAATGAATAATTCTAAGAAACTTTTCAATTGGTCTTCAGTATTTATTTTTTATAGTTTAATCAATTGCCTCCTTCTTCTGAGTCTTTTCAGCTTTCAAATGGGGGTCACTGGCCCCATCTAAAAGTAAATACTCTCTAAGGCTACAAAAGTATTGTTATTTCCACTTTGTATTGCTCATCTTTCTATTCAGGCCCCCTCCTATTCATATTCCAGTCTCTTGTTTAAATCAGTGCATGGTTGTTAGGGTAATTTGGACCCTAGCAACCAGATTGCTGAAATTGCAAACTGGAGAGGCATTGAATACATGGCTAATTAACTGAAACCCCACATGTAATAAAAATGAAAGCCAATTGCAAATTGTCTATGATACTAAAAGTTACCTCAAAGGTGAACAACCCCTTTAATTAGCCAACTGATGAAACTTTACCTTATAGGGCTGCTCCCGGTTTAATTGTAACCAGAGAAATATGTCTAGTCCAGTTCTGATGGGGGGTTTGTGGCCCTTTGGAAAAAGAAGCCCTGTTCAATGTATGAGCTTTTTTCTAAATATGCATTGCGAAATAGGCACTCAGGTGTTCTATCCCACAGCAAGAATTATGCTCCTCTCAACATAAAACTCACTAATTCCTGTCTTTATAAAATATTTCTAAATATAAGCTATACAGTTAGAAAGCTATTTAGATACAGAAGCTGTAAAAGGCTTCACCTCGCTAAACTTTAGGAAATAGTCTTTTCCTCAGAGTAGTAAAATCAAAACAAAAACACAAAACCAGAATATCTGGAAAGCATGATAGAAACGGAAGTGCTTAAATTATCTTGTTTCTCCAATAAAATTATTTGTGCCATTACCAGCGCAGGCAAGGCATTCTCTGGCAGATGTTTATGGTCATTGTTTTTCATTCACGTCCATGTGTGCCCAGAGAGGTTTTAGATTTTGATTACTTTTGTTGGGCATGTTCTTCCGTCTATCGGTTTCTACGTGCATCTGCCTGATGGCTCCAAATCTGCCTGTTCAAGCTGTTGAGTTTCAAAATAATTTTCACTGAGCAATTACTGTCTGCAGTGTGCAATGCCATTCAGAAAAAGCCTGTTTTTAAAACTTCTGGTACAGATGAAAATATGTTGTAGTTTAAATGCACATTTGCAACTTTATAAAAGATATATATATATATATATATATATATATATATATATATATATATATATATATATATATATATATATATATATATATATATATATATATATATATATATATATATAGTCAACTACAAGAGATCCTCTGCACTCAACCCATTATCAATATATTTAAGACAGACATTTTGTGCATACTGCTACTAAAAAATGCCTTACCCTTTAAACAACACAGGGATTGTTTGTCCATATATTGCAATATATTTAAGCTGGCCAACTACATCAAAGTCATCCCATATCTGGCCAGTCCTACGCTTAATTTTCATCTGATTCATTAAGAATTCAATTGCTTAATTATACATTTTACAAAGGGACTAAGTTTTACCTGCAACTTACTAGCTGCTTTCAAAGTATATATATATATATATATATATATATATATATTGTAACAATAACACTTTTTTAAATAGATATTTTGCAGTACTAACCTTGATAAACAAATGGAAATTGTTGCCATGCAGAAGTTATTAAAGTCTGTTTTTAAGGCCATTGTCTTTGTAGGCAGATAATACCAATACAACTCTGTTGACTTTAGCGGAGTACACTTGTCACTGAACCCACCAGGGGCAGATTTTGGTCCAAACAAGCAAACATATGCATTTTGGGGCCAAAATCTGCCCTTTGTTCACAATGACAGGCTGTTATTTTTAAACTCAGTAACTGTCTGCACAAGTGATTTGTAGCTGTATGTATGTTTAGCTGCAGGTGAACTCACACAGTTCATATACTTCCTGCTAATACTGTGCTGTTACGGCCTATGGAAAATAATAATCACCAGCATGAAGCGTAAAGTTGTATTACAGCAAACACATAGCATTTTCAGTTGTTGGCCAGCAAGAGCAAGACAGAATAGGAAGGCTAAATAAGTTAAAGAGAATTAACCATAAGAATGTATGATCTATAACATATTAAAAGGATAGGTAAAACAACCTTCCCATTTAATGATGGCAATATGTTTTAGTTTTGTAATAGAAAATAGAAAAATAGAAATGCTTTCAAATCTATTTGGTATTTAGGTAATTTAGCATTCCTTAAAGTTTTTAGACTGAACCCAGATTGACCAGAGGAGCATAAGCAGTGGCCTGTGGCAATAGCGTAACTGGTCCTGCTATAATGCTCCATAGATAGGTAAATTTATCATTTCCATTTAGTTTTAAAAACTGCATTTCAATGGTTTCGGCTCTGTTTTACCAAGAGAAACAAAATGCTTAAAAGTGCCTTTTACCATTTTCTTTTCTTTTTCCCACTGATTAATGTGAGAATTTATTTTATGGCTTAAAAGGCAGCAGCAGCAGCTTCATTTGGCTGCAAAGAAAAGAAAAATACACCTGAGGTAGAATTTTATTTTACTCTCCAAGTTAACAGAACTGAAGCCAGTAGCTGGCCATTATCTGTCCATTATTAACTGCCAGCTAGAAATGATATCCAACATATGGTATTACTTAGTAAGTACAAATGAGCCAGACTTCAGAATCTGGAGTTCCTGGATACCTTTTTGTATTACATATCCAATATTTCAGTCTCCTAGGAATCTGTAATATTATTTTACCAAATATTGTGATCTGTTTACAATTTGAACAACTGTTAATCATTAAGTTCTAAGTTTTTCTAAAAAGAAGCTGAAATACCAAGCTGAATGGTAAGGGTTCACAAAGGGTAGGCAAAGCAAACTTTAAAAAAAGGAAAATGTAAGAAAATGTTATTTTATAGCCTTGCTCACTGTATTAGTTACCCATCTGACAGGCAACTGTCAGATGAATAAGTTATAAAATGTCATCCTTTGTGGCGCCAAGCAGGGAGTTCTTCACTTTTTACCCAGCTGCTTTGGACATTTTCTATTCACTAGTAAAGGAAGTTATGTTCATTTACCGCTCAATTGGTTTCAAACAGGGCTCCTGTGGAGCAAAGCACATAAGCAAGTGTCTGCAGAGACACTCACTTTTAGTTTGAATTTAATATGATCCACATTTTAATTACAGTTATTTTCAAATGTTATGACATGGCTGGCAGTGATCCTATGGGCTTTCAAGCTAACTTGTAACACCGTAGAGCTCATTCTACTAAGTGCTCTGTACAAAGTTCAAAATGTTGATTTAAATGGCCATTTTATTAAAAAAAAAAAAAAAAAAAAATAGCTTGACGGGGCTCGCTAAATATTATGCGCCTCAATAACACAGCATCTGCAAACTACTGCCCGCTTTGGTGAATTATGTACAAGGTGCAGCGAGCTCTGTGCATTTTTCTTACTGCATATCTGTGCAAATTGCTTCATTTCAGGCACTGCATCAATAAAGGCATATGTTTCTCTGGACGTGCCAATTGTTTGTCCATTTTAGCTCTTTGCCCTTGAATTTGTAAATTAGTTTTTGTGTTCTGAAACGTCTTCGGCCACATCTGTCAACCTGCAACCTATCGTTCCAAAGCAACAGTTGGACAACCGTGTGATACTAGCCCTAGAATACAGATATGATGAACCCTGGCAGTGCTGTGCTTTAGCAATATTATATCACAGAGCACGGCAGAACAGGATCTATTGGATTCATCTGTAGCTTAGATTTATCTGCTGACAGGGAGCAAACTCCAGTTTAGAACTCATAATTGAGGTGTTTCTTTCTGTCTCAGGGTGTATTGTCTTTGATGTCTGGGCTGCACCTTATTTATAAAGCAAATAGAGACCCATTAATTCTGCCAAAGACTATTCAGCGAAGCACCTGTGCATGGTATTCTAACTTTGATAGCTTCACCCATGGCACATTCAGAAACATTTTTAATACTATTTATAATACTTTTCATACTTTTTTTTTAATATTTATTTTCTTTTTATTATTTTTATTTATTATTTTTTTAAATCACTATTTTACCATGTATGTACGTATGGATTATGTACGTATGAATTAAAGTACTTGGTATACATTAAGTTTTGAAAATTTAATTGAATTTCAGAATATGTCCTTTAGCAGGATGTTTAGAGGTTATTTAAATAAAGAATTTCTATACAGGACTCATCATACAGACACAAGCATTAAATTGTATTATTGTGTGTGTGTATGTGTATATATATATTATATATATATATATATATATATATATATATATATATATATATATATATATATATATATATATATATATATATATATTGAGAAAGGTCCCTGAGTGGACCGAAACGTCACGTTGCCTGTAACTGCATATATTTAAAATTTAAATACAATATTTTCACTGAAACCCCTGGAGTTGCTGGTCATTATATATTTATAACTCCTGTGTTGTGTTTTGTTTTGTTTACTACCCTACCTGTTTGGCTTAGCTTGCCTGTAGTCCCATTTAGAGATTGGCATTAAATTAAAGAAAGCACTCAAGTATTAAATAAGATAATTTGTTTTTGCCCAAAAAAGATTCAAATATAGATTTTTGTTTTCTTTTTTACAAATGTAATTGAATACATTTTCTTGTTATTTAAAGGCTTTATGTACTGATTTTGTTATGAACAGATTTTGTTTAAATGTTTTTTTTCTTTTTAATGTTTCAGTTTCTAAATGCGTAGCACTGTAAGAATGAAAACCCATTTTCTCACAATTTTATTTAATTGTAATACAGCATTGTTTTCAGTTAAAAGTTGAAGTTGAATGAAGAATTTAGTGTTATCTTTAGGCCTCTATCAAAATAAATGGCGACTACAGAATATGTTATGCTTTTTGTAACATGCTGAAATTAATGAAAAAAAGATGTGTGTTGGATCTATATGAGAATTAGACTTGATTTTACACTACATTTTACACTTGACAGGACATTTGCCTGTTCAACATCTCATTTCCAAACCAAGGGTATTATTAGGAAGTTGATCCTCCCATTTGCTGCTCTAACAGCCACTACTCTTTTCACTATGTTTTAGAACATTGTTTGTGGGACTTTCTTCCATTCAACCACACACATTAGTACATTTTGGCATCAGGGCTAGCTCACAGTTGGCATTTCTATTCATCCCACAGGTGTTTTGTTGGGTTGAGGTCAGGGCACTCTGCAGGCCAAGTTTGTATGCCCCCATCTCGCCAAGCCTATTCTGTACAGAGCTCATATTATGCATCGGGCATAATAATAATAATTTTAACAGTGAGCTTTCAAACTGAGATCATTTTTCACATTGTGCTGGATACTTCCAGACAAACTGTGCGATGATCTTTATACCCCACACTAATCAAGTTTACGGTACCAAACTCTGGTAGGATTACACTTGTTTATTAGTTAACAGTTAATATCTTACTTTTTAGCCTGTTGATGGCAACTTGTTCCTTTTGGAGGATGACAGGGTAGTGGGATAAGTAAGGGGTCATGGGGGAGGAGTGAGGGGGGCATACAGTTTACCAGCAGAGAAGGTCCCTCTGTTACAAGGAAAACAGGCTAGTACTAACTTAAGATATAATTCTCCACTAAGTAATGCAAAGTTCAAAAGAAAAAGTAGTAACCTCTGCTGTATGCTGGCAACTGTACAGAGTTTGTCAGGTGAAATGGGAGACCTAGAATTAATTGCATGCTCTAAAAATGCTGATATAATTGGTGTCACTGAGACCTGGTGGGATGAAACATGGGACTGGACTGTGAATTTAAATAGTTACACCCTTTTTCGGAGGGACAGAGTGAATAAAAAGGGTGGAGGAGTTTGTCTGTAAAGCCTGAATTAAAGCCAGGCACTAAAGAAATAACCATTGCTGGCAGACCCGGACTGGCAATGCCAGAGGGGCTGCTATAAGGTCCCATAGAAAAGTCAGTATTTAGTGGGCTGGTGGGGGCTGTTTGGGCCTCTATGTGGGCTGATTGGGCCTCTGTGTACCTGAAATGCCAGGGCCTATTTTAATTCTCAGTCCGGACCTGATTGCTGGCACTGGTGATGGTGTGGAATCCCTCAGGGTAGAGATTTTGACTGGGTAAAAGGTCAGCTACTCTTACAAATAGAAGCAGCTTCACAACTAGCTCAAGTTATTACTATGCATGACTTAAGTTATCCATACATTGAATGGGGTTGCCAAGACAGAAAAAGCTAGTTTGTAAATATGCTGAAAGACAACTTTTTATTCCAGCTCGTTATGGTTAAGGTTATGCACTTTGGCAAAAATAATATAAATGCAAGTTATACACTAAATTGCAGTGTGTTGTGAGTTTCCTTAACTGAGAAGGATCTAGGGTTTTTTGTAGATAACAAGTTGTCTAATTCTGGGCAGTGTCATTCTGTGGCTACTAAAGCAAATAAAGTTCTGTCTTGCATAAAAAAGGGCATTAACTCAAGGGATGAAAACATAATTTTGCCTCTTTATAGGTCCCTGGTAAGGCTTCATCTGGAGTATGCAGTGCAGTTTTGGACTCCAGTCCTTAAGAGAGATACAAATGAGCTGGAGAGAGTGCAGAGATGTGCAACTAAACTGGTTAGAGGGATGGAAGACTTAAATTATGATGGTAGACTGTCAAGGTCGAGGCTGTGTTCTCTGGAAAAAAAGGCGCCTACGAGGGGGAATGATTACGCTTTACATTAGAGGACATTATAGACAAAGAGCAGGGGAAATGTTTACCCATAAAGAGGATCACCTTACCAGAGGCCACCTCTTTAGACTAGAAGAAAAGAACTTTCATTTGAAACAACGTAGGGGGTTCTTCACAGTAAGGACAGTGAGGTTGTGGAATGAACTGCCGGGTGATGTTGTGATGGCTGATTCTATTAATGCTTTTAAGAGTGGCTTGTATGATTTCTTGGACAGACAGAATATCAAAGGCTATTGTGATACTAAACTGTATGGATATGTAGATATGGGTATATATAATGTATGTGAAGGTACAGAGGGGTGTGTGTGTGGATGCTGGGTTTTTATTTGGAGGGGTTGAACTTGATGGACTTTGTCTTT
Organism: Xenopus laevis; assembly: GCF_017654675.1. Lineage (NCBI taxonomy): Eukaryota > Metazoa > Chordata > Amphibia > Anura > Pipidae > Xenopus > Xenopus laevis. Next base: position 46,867,235 of record NC_054377.1, on the reverse strand, counting down.
TTTTCAACCCAATTTAACTATGCAACTATGTAGCTATCATAAGAAAACTTTCTCTCTCTGGATGATATTGGCAACTAAGATGGTGGAAGATGGAATTTGAATCAATAATTAGTACATATACATTATTTGATGATACAATATTTTGACAGTATTGGGTTTATCTGGAATGCTTGGAACATAGGGTTTTCCAGATAAGATGTTTTTCCATAATTTGGATCACTACATTAAGGGGCAGATTTATCAAGGGTCGAAGTGAATTCAAGGGAATTTTCGAAGTAAAAAAAAAAATCGAAATTCATAGTAATTTTTTGGATACTTCGAACATCAAATAGGATACTACAACTTCAAATTTACTTTGACTTTGATTCTAAGTAATAACCGTTCGACTATTCGACCATTCGATAATCGAAGTACTGTCTCTTTAAAAAAACTTCGACTTCAATACTTCACCAACCTGCCGAATTGCTGTTTAGCCTATGGGGGACCTCCTGAGTGTTTTGCTAAGTCTTTTTAAGTCGAAGGATTTTTTGGGAAAATTGTACGATCGTACGTTCGAATCGTTCGATTCGAAGTATGATCGTGCGATCGTACTACGATTGAAATATGATCATCAAAGTTTTTTCTATTTCGAAATTTGACCCTTGATAAATCTGCCCCTAAATCTACCAAAAAACATTTAACATTTAATAAACCCAATAGTATTGCTCTCAATATGAATTTATTCATCTTAGTTCCAATAAGTGGAAGGTGAGGAGGACAGGGGAATAGAAATTATATGCTTTAAATGGACTCTATTGAAAATGGCCTTACCAGAATTTGAAGCTTCTTAGATATTGAGTTTACAGATAAGGAATATAATACCTGCAAATTATATGAAAGGTGATCTGTAACTTCAGTTGTCAATGCATATTTTATTATGCTGTGTAAAGTGAAATTCACCAAGAAAATGGTGTAACTACAACCCTTGCTTTGTCGCCCTTTATACCACCCATCGCCACATGATACCACCCATCGCCACATTATACTGCCTAGTCATTTCCTTTTTGGGATCAGCTGTGTGTTAACCAATGACAGACATGATTATATATATGTATTGTGGAATAGATTCATGCATATGTTGATTGTTGACATGTTATAGGCAGATTTGTCTTGTAACTTATATAAACATATAAACATAATGGAATCATTTGGACAATTTTCACGTATTATACACTTTCCTCCCTCCTGATTTATTTAAATTGGGCTCGGTGGTTGAGCACTCTAAGGAGAGGGATCCCTCCTCCCATGTGCAGCACCTTTGTTTTAAAAATTGTTTTTAATTAACACTTGGGGCATGGTTGTGAATAAATATTGCCTTTTGGATTTTTATGATATTTTAATATTCAGGGATAAAATTCTTGGAGGTTAAGTCCCTTTTCCGGTTAATATATATTTGAACTGAGTTGTTGGTGAACACTCCATTGGGTTTATACCCATGATTATATTAATTATCCGTCTCTCTGCTTGTTGAAATTTAAAGTTAATTCCCATAAGGGTATGCATCATATTATAGTAATTAGAAAAGAGAGGAATGTGTAGAATTTTATGAAGACTTGTTCATCAGGAGGTATTCTTTTCTATAAAGGGGTTGTTCACAGTCTATGTAAACTGTTATAAACTTATACATTAAGGGGCAGATTTATTTAGGATCGAATAGTAAATTAGAATTTTTTTTTTTGGTGTCAAAATTCACACATTATAATTTTAAACTCCCAATTAGAATGTAGATTCAATTGTGAAATTTATCCCACCTCAACCATGCAAACAGTTCTAATTCGAATATTCGCCACCTAAAATCTGCCGAGTTAATTTACAAGTCAATGGTCTGTTGAACCATTTGAATATATTAATTGCCTTCCTGACATTCAAGTTTTTTTTAGAGGAAAAACTGTATTCGAAATTGATTTGAATTTGATTAAAATTTTATGGTCGGGAATATTCAATCGAATATTAGACATTCACATTTTTTCTTAAATAACCTCCCATTTAAGTTGTGAATATTTTCGAATTTATTAGAGTAAAAAAAATACTCAAATTTGAAATTCGACCTTTGATAAATCTGCCTATTAGTTGATACATTTCTTTCTTTTGCCCTGTTAACCAGTTTAATTAAAAGCAGCTGAATTGATACAATAGTTGCTTATATTGCACGGATGCTGCTGAGCAATGTATCAACTAATGTAGCAAATTGTAACAATTCAGAATCTGCACCTGGATACGGAGCTGCCAGACTTGAAAAACGAGAGACCGGAACATTAAAACTTGAACTTGATTTTGGAAAAATGGTTAAAAAAAATTAAAAGCAATTGTTACTCTGGTGAACAATTCGAAAACAGTTGAACTGAAAAAGGTTTTTGGAAGATAAGAAACCCCTTTAACAGTTGAGTAAAACATTTACCCCTATATGTAATCAAAGGCACTAAGTTTGCCCAGGAGCAGTAACACATAGCAACCAATAAGATGGTTGTTTTTAAAGTAAATGCTTCCTGCTGATTGGTGTCTATACGTTACTGCTCCTGGGCAAACTTAGGGCCTTTCATTACATAATCCACATAGGCATACTATTTTCTGTGTGGTGAGCCTTATTTATAAATATACTGTATCTATAGTCTTTCATGTTACAATTATTTGAATAAGGCAGCTTCATCCAAATATTTTGAAGTCCCACTGAAAAACTATCCTGAACATAAGAGATTCTTGCTTGTTTTTACCAAGCTGTAGTGTTTGACCTGTCAGACATGGGCAAAATTTTATTTTAAGGAAAAACCCCATTATTTTCTGGTCTAACTAGCCTATTTAATATCCCATTCAAGCTTGTCTTTGTGAATGCATTTCAAAATCTATTAATAGATATTGGTCATTGCTGATAAATACACAATAATGCTAATATATATATATATATATATATATATATATATATATATATATATATATATATATATATATATATATATATATATATATATATTTATTTTTATTTACAGTCAAGACCATCACTCTCTATGCACCTATTTCCCATCTGTATGGTTCTTCTTTACAGATTTTATCGGCGTGAGCAATCAGTGATAAACCATTTGGTACTTATCACTACAAGCCCACTGGATTATTTTTACTAGTAAAATGGAGCAGAGCATTATTATAAGCGAGCATGTTGTTGGAGTGCTAAATATTTCATACATTTTGCATAATGGGTATCCTTGTTTCAGTTCAGCTTGGTAAATGGAAAGTAAATCCATGTGTACTTTAGACAATAAAAAAAGCATTGCTTTATGCTGCATCATATAAAGATGCAGATTTGATTCCCACTCTACTCTCGCTGTAAAAAGAAAGTTTTAAAGTGGTTAGCCCTACCTGGAAATGTAAATGCACTCGCCTAATGTAATGTTGAGGAAAAATTAAGACAAATGATACTGCATTGCTGCCACAAACTGCGGCTAGTACAAAATTCAGTTTAGTTATTATCCTATGAATGCCTTTACTAAGCCTCCTCTGTGTATGCACAATTTATGTTGAATACAACATGAATCATTTTAATAGACCAGGCAAAAAAATTCCCCAAAGTCAATTTTCAGATTATGAACCTTGGGAAAAAAAAAGAAGGGGGGAAAAGGAGAAAGAGCAGACTTTATTCTTATCTACTACCCGGGTTGCTAACCCTTTAGCTTCCATGCACGAGTATGCAGAACAGGTTGGAGCCCATTTTCCTGATTTGGGAATGTAATAAAATTGACGCTTTAGGATACTAACTAATAGAACTATGTTGCCTTTCATTGCAGGCATAATCACTCTCTTAAAATTACAGCAGTTTACATCCTTATATAACAAAACTAGTTCAGCAAATTAGATCATGTTTGTGAGTTACCACATCTCCTCACTGAATAAAGTATATTTGTTTTGTGTTCTGCAAGTCAATCTGGTATTTCAATCTCTAATTAGTGTTTTGTTTAGACTGGAATTCACTGTACTTGTCTGAAATGACCCTGTTTTTTATACTATTTTTAACCACATAGCATATTTTTTTTTTGTGTATTTCTGGTGTACTTGCATAAATACACATGAATTGGTTGCTGAATAGGGGCTAGTATAAACTTTTAGATGCCATTTCCTGTGCCAGTTCATTAATTGTGTAGTCATTTTCTTGTCTAAAATCTTGGTAAAATGGTCACCATCAACTCTCTCTTTCTATAAAATAAATTCTGCTTTCCTTTCCTGTGACACAAACATTTAGTGCTGGATTTCTTTTTAGCAAAGGCCAACAAAATAATGTGCAAAACTTATTTTACGAGAATGTGATCCTTGGTAGAATTTTTCTTAGCTTCCCAAAGATTCATACTTATCCCATAGAATAATAACATTTTAGTACAACCATTGGGGTGTCCATTTTCATTCCCTGAGAACCCTAGTAGGGCTTTTAGATGGTCTGTATTCAAGGATACCTAAATAAAAGGGTTATGTCAGACAAGGCATCTTGATTGCTTTTATCAACATCCTTGGAAATGAAATGTCTGTAACTACTGACAACTGCCCCCATCTGCCTGTCATTCAGACTGTCCTTCTGTACTCTCTTCCATCTGTCACAAAGTGCCAGTGAAAGCTTTATGGCTTCATACAAAGAATGTATAGACAATGTTTACAGTTGTGGCCCTGAGATATAGAGAGAAACCATGACCTGTCCTTTATCATTATTAAAGTGACACTGACACTAAAAAAATAGTATTCAAAATATTAATGTACATCAAAAGTTACCTATAGCTCATGTTGATAATTTTTCATTGATAGGGCTGCTTTTGTAAGTAATTGTTACTTGAAGTTCCTAAACCTGACTGTTTTGCCAATCTGACACTCCCTTCTCAACTGTCAGAGTTTCTAATGCTAACAGACTGCTGAAGCTCAAATATGGCAGCCCCCTCAGTGAGGAACATGGGGGATCAGATGGGTAATGTAAAAGCATCTGTAAATACTTTTATGGCAAAATTATAAATATCATGCAAAGACAATGTTATGATAGATGTTAAAAAAGGTTTAATTTCCTGGTGTCAGTATCTCTTTAAAAGGGTTATTTATCAAAGGTCAAATTTTAAAGATTTTTATACCTCGAATCAACACGCAACTCAATTGGTTTCTAATTTAAGAAAAGACTAGAATGGAAAAAACTAGTTGACAGTGAGTTCGGGGTTAACAACCTGAAAACTCTAATTCATAGAGTTTTTGCCAGGAAAAAACTCGAATCGCACTAATTGATCAAGTTTTTGGGCAAAACCCTCTGAAAAAAAACTACAAAGTCACGAAAGCTATCTTCAAATGGTTCAAGGGACCTCTGCTGTTAACTATTACATGACATCAAAAGGTAGTGTATTTTCAGATTCAAACTATTTCCAGTGCGGGGTATAATAAATCTCGAAAAATGTTAGTTTTTTTTAACCTGAAAGTTAGATTTTTGACCAAATAAATAATCTTGAAAAGTTGAATTTTCGTGGAAAATAAATTTGTCCTTAAGCCTTGTTAAGCCCCTGTAAGTCATCACTCAATTTAAATGGACACCATCCATAAATAAAAGAAAGAAGCAAACATAAAAAGGCTTTTGTGTTCTTTAAAAATTGGGTATCTATAACTTTTTTGGCACACATATTGGTTTAAAGTGTTTTGCGTGATAAATCACAACTCTGCAGCAGAACACCCCCCTGATTTGCGCCAGTTACTTCCGCTGCTGCCTGTGAGAATAAATGGCATTTCATGCAACAGAAAAGTCAAAATTGCTTATACCAGCATTTGACATGATTCCCAAAGAAGAGAGAAGGACCTGCATGTAATTTTATATTTAAATATATGTGTATATATACTATGCCGGTGCTGGTACTTCTATGCTTATAATTTTATTAATTTGCATTAAAGTATTACCCGTATTAGCTTATATTAAGGGGCCTATTTTTGAAGCCTCGGTTTTTTCTGGTCAGGTTTTTTAGGGATTTAATATACGCCAAAGCTGCTAAAAATCTGAATCCAAAAATATTCCATCTCAAACCTGTTGAGGTCCCTTTTACAATTTGAAGATGCTTCTTGACATTGTGATCTGCACTGCTTTTCGTACGATAAACCGAAAAAGTCGAGGTTTTTTGGCAACAATTTGAAAATATTTTACAATTCAAGCATCAAATTTGTACGATTCCATTATCACACAATTGGGACTTTTCCTACACCGACTTTCTTTAAGTTCCTGGATGGGTGTTCGGTCGACTTTGTTTTAGTAAACACCCCCATAAATGCATTTGTGTCAACTTATGCCAGTTGTTTACTACATTGAGGCCTATTGACTCTTTTACAGCCAGGATTTAGAGTTACTTTTACAGTGTTTACATTCTTTTAAAATATATACTGTATATTTTTTTATCCTTCAGTACATATAATATTTTAAGACTTTGCACACTATTCTAAATAATTATGAAAAGGAAATAAATTGAATCAAACTAAATAAATCAATCAACCCCTTACAGAGTTAGTGGTTTGTTCTATACTTTATTATGCTGTAGAATGTTACTAAATTATACACATGACTTGTATACCTGCTGTATGTTGTCTAAATTGGTCTTAGCTCAGGTTTAGTATATCTAGTGTGCCTGGTTTCATGTTTCTGTACAATTTGTCTTAAGTCTGGAACTGCACAATCGGCATTGCATTCCCATTAGTCTTCCCAAGTACGATGAGGTATCATGCAAAGGGCAGTAGGAGAAGGTGTGCAATTAGTGAGTTACACACTTCTGAGCAGAGTACTCAGCCAGGTGTAGATGAAATTTCATAGTATTTATGAATAGATGTCATAACATTGACAGGATGATAAATGTTGCTGCTTGGCTTTGGTAGGTAACTTTGTCAAGTCCCATGGTCTGGTCAATACAAGGACTTTCAATTTGTAGGAAATCCTGTAAAATAAAACAGTGTTAGCAAGCTTTAATACTGTGGCTGATTCATAGTATAATTTAAATATTGAAATTTACACCAAAAAATAATAGTCTTAATATATTTTAAATTATGTAAAATCTGTTTTAAACACAAGTCTGATAACTTATTTTACTCTTTTAAAACTGCTTAGTATTTTGTTTTTGTTTCCCCAGCAAGATTTTATCTTTATTGAATTTATAACTGCTTATAGTTACATGACTGTACAGAGTTGAAATCATACACCGTTCTTTACTTTTCAATGCATGTTACTATACATTGTGTTTTTAGTTGTGTTTCAAGATCCAGCCTTTTGGGATTTCTCAAAATAACTGCAGTTCCTTCTAATAAGAAGTAATGGGTTTGCTCTATTATTGATTGAAATCATATAGCTTGATTTCTCTGGTAATAAAATGGAGTGCTGAATATGTTTTAAGACTGATTGGATTTCCTACAGAAAGGGAGAAATGAATGCACTTTATAGGGCTATGTGTCAAATTCCTGAAATGTTCATCGGAACCAAGGGAAGAACTAGTCATGGCTAGAGCTACCGACGTCCAATGTAAAAATCTTATTAGCTTGTAAGAAACTTATTAACCTGTTTGCTCTGCAAATGGCTAATTGACTCAAGTGGTTCGGCATCTCTGCCAAGCTTTTTTTCTGCATTGTTGCTCAGAGACACATTTTCAAAATGGCTGTTTTCAGCAAAGAAGGCGATTTGTTTGAATTTCTATGCACATTTTACATTTTGTTGTTTGCTTATACTCACTGTTTTTATACACTGTGAAAAAGTTTAAACCTAACTTTACCCTTGAGATTTTTAGACTCAATTGATGGAATTTTTACTTGGTTACTATTTAACTACGAAATGGCATAAAATAGATCAAGACTTATTTTGGGGACAACTTCATAGCAAAATGCCTTCTGGTATGAGTTTAAATTCTCTTTGTCTTGTATTTTGCAGTGCAGAATGATCACTTCTAGTCAAAGATCCATATCGGTAATGTAGAGTACCCAGAGAGTTAACTATTCCCTACTGCTGCAGGTCAGTACCCCATGCCCCGTGGGATGGAAATATTCCCCATTGGCCCTGGTTCCCTGATGTATAAATGGAGAGGAGCATCTCTAGCTCAGTGGCTCAGTACAGAAGTCCAAGAGCAAGATCTATGTCAGTGCAACGTTAGTATTGCTCAAGCAACAACCGACTTAGGGGCAATTTACTAAAGGGCGAAGTGACTAACACGGGCGCAAATTTCGGTACTTCGGTTGCTGGTGTAACTTTGCTAGTGAAGGAGATAGACTCTAGAGGTACTTCGCTCCTTAACACCTGGCGAATTTGCGCTCTGGTGAATGGACGTAACTATGCAAATTTAGTAAGATGCGGATTTTACTGAACGTTACCTCCTGCGCCAGACTTGCCTTTGCCACCTCAGACCAGGCGAAGTGCAATAGAGCAGATAGGAGTTTCTAAAAAAATAGTCCATTGAACTTTAGCTTCCCGCCGTATGCAAATTAGGCAACGCTAGCGCAACTTCGTTTCGCGTGGCGCAGTAGTGGTAGTGCAACTTCGCCAGCGTTCAGCGCCCTGGACGCAATTTTCGGATTTCAGTGAATTAGCATTGTCCTGGCAAATCCACTCCTGGCAAAGTGTTGCGATGTGAGCGAAGCCGTCGCTGGCGAATTTTCAGAGTTTGGTAAATGTTCCCCTTAGTGTAGAGAAAGCAACTGGAAAGGAATTAAATTCTATAAATACCTGAGAGGCTTCCACTGAAGGGAGACCAAAGCACTGTGATGTCTACTCTGTCTCAAACCTTGTTGGGAATTTGAGTACTGTCTGAGCTTTATCAATTGCATCATTATTGAATTTACCAAAGAAGTACCATCTTCTGTTCAATAAATCTTCAGTTTATAGTTAAGAATTACTGGAACCTACTATGCCTTTCATTCTTTAGACCAGTGATCCCCAACCAGTAGCTCGTGAGCAACATGTTGCTCTCCAACCCCTTTGGATGTTGCTCCCAGTGACCTCAAAGCAGGTGTTTATTTTTGAATTCCAGGCTTGGAGGCAAGTTTTGGTTGTATAAAAACCAGGTGCACTGCCAAACAGAGCCTTAATGTAGGTTGACAATCCACATAGGGGCTATTAAATGGCCAATCACAGCACTTATTTGGCACCCCAGGAACATTTTTCATGCAAGTGTTGCTCCTTTAACTTCTTAATGTTGCTCATGGGTTCTAAAGGTTGGGGATCCCTGCTTTAGACTGTCACACAACAAAAAGCAACAATTCGGCAAAAACGCCTCACCTACATACACCAGCAATGTCTCTGCAATGTAACATTGCTCTCCTGATCAGCAGCTCTGGTTTTGAAGGGATATCTTTTAACCCCTCTGTACCCATTACAGTAATAATGTGATTTTTTTTTTTTGTTCTTAGTTGTGGATGTTAGCATTTTCATGGCTATGACATTAGACACTGCAATTTGATTCTGAAAAGAATTCATATTGTTGTACTGTCGCATGAAGTTTATGCATCTCACAAGACTTGCATTGAACTCTTATATACAAAAAAAATACAAATAGCCTGAGTAGTTTTTATTTTTTGCAAACTTCAGAAATTGATTCCTGAGATGCCCCAAACTCTATTTATACTGACAGTCTATTTTAAAAGCACACGGCTATTTTTGGTATGGCTTTATAGTGTTCCATGTTCCCTTTAAGAATGAGTCCTTGGCTGTAAGCTGCTGCTGTAAGTGGGAGATGGGCTGAATATCGTGTCTGTAGAGAGATTTTCTTATTAAATGTGTTGGTTGGGAACAAATTCCCTGACACAGTTGATATCCCTTAAGGAAATGCTGCTGCTTGTTGCAAGATATATGAGCAGTCATGGAAAAGTATTAAAAACATATTAAAATAAGCCTAATGCTACTTTGTTAAAAGCCACATTACCTGAATAGATGGTTTTGCAAGTTCAGCAATTACAGGGAAGTTAAACAGAAACAGCTTCACTGGCTTTAACTTTACCAGCGCCCTTGACGAGGTGCAGAATTGTCAGTATTCTCGTAAAATTCTTCAGCGATGGCTTCTTCTGTTCTCTTTATTTCCTTAAGTGAACATCTGTCTAATTGTTCACCTCCATTGCTTTAGTGCTTTCCTCATGCTTTCTTTGTTTCCAGGCAATAAACTTTATTTTCTTCATAAGAATTCAATCTACACGAGGGTATTAGGCAGCTTGTTTGCACCTTTCAGTTTCTGGATATTATCCAGAAGATTTTTTTTTTTCGAATGCGTCCCCCCCCACTCTTCATAGGTTCATCAGTGGCTCATGTAACTTAACACAACATGGTGTTTAGGTTTCCTTGTATTGGTACCTTCTGCTACTACACATCTGTTTTGTCATGTTTCCAACACCATCCTTCTCTATTTAATACACAGAAGGAGTGTTTGCTACCGTTCTTTTGCATTTACATAACTTGTAGCAACCTGTGTAACTGGCCTCTGTGGTGTTGTTTTGCCAATGAGTAGGTAATGGGTCAGCTTGGCTTGGTCACACCTAAGAAATTCAATTTGTAAATGTTGTTTTGCTTTTGTTCCATAGTTTGTAGCAATTCCCGATGGACGTAATCGCAGTTGCAGAACAAAACTATTTACCCATCCAACAAAAAGAACATCTTAATTATCTTTTCACCCCTTCAGTGCCTGACAAGTGTTCCAGCCTCAGGCAGTGAAGGATTTTAAATCAGCCGTAACTGCTATGGATTTAGCATTTCATTAAGGAAAGAACTTCTTCCTCTAAATTGTACAAAGCAATTAGGAATGTGCTGATGGTCAGGACCCTATAAAATGATGTCAATTGTGGGGTTCTAAGACAGGCCATGGAGGATATTTCAAGCTGTGCTGAATTGCTACAGCAAGATAAACCAGTTCACAGCGTACATCACAACGATTGCTATAAAAAGCATAATGTGCTAAATGTATTTATCATTGTAAATGACGTGTGCGCTCATGGCAATATATCAATGAAAGAAACTAATAATAATTTCTCACAACAGGTTTAAAAAAACAAACATTTCAAGAAACCATGCTTGCAATCATAATTTATGTGACCGCTAAGAGGCAAATTTAGCAATGGTATTTAGATATTTGTAAATATAACAGAATGTTACTCAGTCAGCTAGAAATGTTCTTACACACTTCCCATAGGCCACTTCAAGAAGCATTCAAAAAATTTCTGCACGGGTTGAACAGGACACCTGCAGCATTCACAGTTATCAAATGTTGGATAAATTGTCCCGGTTATGTAGATTTTTACAGCAAATAGAAGTTTACTGTTACAATGTGACTTGGATATTTTTATGTTGATTGACAAAGATAATTGCCAATTTTCAGGTGGCTATACAGCATAAAAATCTTTAACATGGGAAAACGTTGGCCTGTGGAAGAATGAATGAAACATTCACTTCTCTGAATATCATGCAAAGTGACATTGACTTTGTGCTCGTGTTTGTACTAATTCTAAATTTAAATCACAAGCCAGTCCTATGAAAATGATTAATCACTTTACATATTGATGGCATGGTCACAGTTTCTAGTTCATTCAGATACAGGAGCTGACAGACCTGGGTAAGTCACCAAATTGCAATTTGGGCTTGCTTTTTGCATCATTGTGCAAACCAACAGCACGTTGCATAAGCCATCAGCTGAGAGTCAACCTTTGATTCCTGTCGTCAGTGGCTGAAGAATCTACTTTAAATGAGAGGTTTGACCTATCAAAAGGAAGACATGATTTTCTATTTACAATAATATTTTTTTCAAGGAAATAGACAGATTTTGCATATATTATTCTATCATGTTAACAGGGGGGCTATTCTATTTTTTTTAAGATAAGGCATTTTCATTAGTTTACAATGTGACAGCCATTTGTAATATATTTATATAAATTAAATAGAAAATGTTATTGGTTTTATATCTGTGCAACATAGTACAACACAAAAAAAAAGCAATGAATTAATGCTAATTAAGACTAGTGTCTCATGTGCAATGTTTTTATTGCCAGATGTGACACTGTTAGGTGGCACTTGATCCGGTGGGATGTGCGACAAGACATTTTGGCCGCTCTAGGGTTGGAATATCACTGTTGACATCTCTGGTTTCTTGCCAGACAAGTGTTTGGTTTCTTGCTGTTAAAGCAGCAATCATAATCACTGTTCCAATACTTCTGTTTCATTGTTTGCTTTTCTGGACCATTGTTTAATGAGTCATCAAAAATGTACCATTATTTATATTTCATTTTTAGGCGTTTTGAAATATTAGTGCATTTTAAATGACCTTTCTGTTAGTAACTTTAGCTTGTTTTCCTAAACCCTTTGGCTTCTAAGTAGTGCGACAATTATGTTACTTTAAAAGCAACCTCAAACTGTACAATCGTTGTTAAACCATTGAAAAGATTCAAACAAAAATAAAGCTCCTTTTTATTAATAATAATAATACAACATAATGATAGTAAAAATGCTGTAACACTTGTTTCACAAGGGTGTCAGTGCTTTATGTGTTACTGCTTGATGAGATGCTTCTTATTGTACTCAAAAATCCAGAATGAACAGATATGTTTTTATTCTCTTATTAAAATCATTCACCAAAGATGCTTCTCAGATTGTGTTTGGCAAAGAGTTCCATATGTATGTGGGTGCTGTGTGATAGAAAGCACAAGACTCTCAGTATTTTAGTGGAACTTTGGGAACAGATAAAAAGGACAGATTTACTAAAAGCTATGATGTGAATTTTATTCATTCTTGACTGCAATCACTTTTGTCTCGCTTATACTTTTTTAAAAAAAATTTAGCAGCACAAACCTGACAAGATCCATTTAAAACAATGGACACATCATACTTTATTAATGTTTTCACTGCACTTGCTGTACTATTAAAGCCATACCTCCCAACTGTCCCTTTTTCGGGGGGACAGTCCCTCTTTTGACAGCTCAACCCGCAGTCCCTCATTTGTACTGGAAAGTCCCTCTTTTCTCTGCAATGAACAGCCAAAAATAGGAACAAAGTTTGTCACTTAATTGGCTTTTAGCAGAGAGCCCAGAACACTTAACAGGTGCAAATAAGATACTTTGTAAAAATTTTGAGACACAAAAACATAGTTTAGATAAGGAGAAATATTTTCCAACTTTCATAACCTGCCAAATTTTGTAAAACAAAAATGGTAATTAGGGGGTGTGGCCACAGAAAGGGGTGTGGTCAACAAATTGCTGCGCTACGTGCGGAAAAAAATTTTTTGACCCTCTTTTTACGTCCAAAATGTTGGGAGGTATGTTAAAGCCAATCTAACCCTATGCCTAGTAATGCTATAAAACTGTTATCAGACACTTTCATGAACATCCAAGTGACAAATCAGACAGATAGATATAGTGAATCTGTTATGTCTGTAATTCTTTATGTTGGTGTTGGATAAACTTGAAATATGTTTCTCGATGGTGCATTCTGACATCCAGGCACATATTATGAATATCCCCTAAATAGTTCTGTAGTCTGTAAGAAATAAATAGCTGATATAAAAGTCCTTTCACAGCTAGAATATACAAAATATAAGGTGCCACATATTTTATTTAGATTGTCTTTAGCTCTTTAAGTGAATCACTTAGTATCAACTTTAATTACCAACATGCCAGTGCCACAGACTACATTTCTTAGTTTCTATGTTACATACAGTACAGTAGCCTGTAGAGAAAATGCATTGCCTAGCAAAGTGTGGTGCTGGTCACAAATGCTTCACTTCAGACAGACAGTATGTATCTCATTGAAGCATTTTCTCTACATAGCAAAGGTGCAGAAACTTTTTCTACTTTTACTTGAGAAAATCCACATATGGGGAAAAAAAAAAGAGTATGTTTTCCATTTATTCACATTTAAATATCTGTAATATATGAAGCATTTTTTGCATAGTTTAATAAGTGCACAGAACATTCTGTCTGAATATTTGCATTTATATTTGTAACTGGAACTGTTATATTGCTTTTCTTATCAGCAGTCAATCACTGCAGTAACAGCACCCATAATATTTATTATAAAATGTCCTGTTTCTGTGGTGACGGTAGAATACTTCAGTCATGGCTCATATATCAGCAGTTAGCACCAAATACATACCATGAATGAGGTGCATTTGACGTTTTAAGAAAAAAGTTTACTTGGTACATAACAGACTAGAGACTGGACACATTTCAAAAAGTTCTGGGTTCAGAATGGTCAGACTGAAAGTATCCAGTTTAGATGAAAGCTATAAAAATAATCTTACAAACTGTAAATGAAAAATAGCACAGTTGAGAAGTGATCCAGGAATGCAAATATGCAGTGGTGCATGGGTACATGGTGGTGGTTGACGAGAAGAAGCATTTAGACAGGCTTGTTTATCAATGATTACATTTAATTATGAGATATTCTTTTAGGGCTAATTTATAGGTTGTTTACCTAAATATGTGCAACTGATCATCTTTATGCAATGTTTTTCATTCTACTCATGACTTCCAAAAGGGCATGCTGCCCAGAACATCAGTGATCTTACACTTATTACTTTATGTCAAATACAATCTTGCTTTTTCCTGCAACAAATAAATCTCTAGCCCTCCCTGCAACTTAAGAAAAGAACCCAGTTGTGGTTACAATATAATAAAAATAAACAGTTTGCCGTGACTGCAGCTGACATTTATCAGCCCATTCTGAGTGCCTTTTCTCTCTGTATAGTACAGAACATAATTTGTCACTTTGTAAATACATTCCAGCCTAAATCCCTGCCAGCATATGTTAGTGTCTGAAGGATGAAGGCATAGTTCAAGTCTGCATTTCCAGGCGACAAATACAGAATGCATATAGTCTTGGGACTCCATGGGAGTTTATTGTGTCCAGTAAATATTCTAAGTGGTCCTACAAAGACCTCCAATCTGCCCAATCAGTTTACTCTACTTATCTTTCTGCTAAGTCGAAACGTAAATTACTGTTTACTAAGGCTTCCTTTTTTGAGCACGGGGAGAGGGTAGGTAAGCTTCTCGCATATGTCTCTAGAGCTGATAATCCCACGCCTGTAATAACAGAACTAGAAAACCAGCAAGGGCTACTGTGTAATAAACCCGGTGAAATTCAGGACCTACTGACTTCTTACTTTACTGAAGTCTACAAATCTACCAATGTTACGTCAGTGGAGGAGAGAGAAAACTTTTTAACTAGCCTTGGGTTGCCACTGCTGTCCCAGGCGGATAAGACCCTGTTAGAGGAGGCAATAACCTTGAGAGAATTGTATGATGCTATAGACTCCTTTCCTTGCCGGAAGGCACCTGGCCCTGATGGCCTCCCCATCGAATTTTACAAAAGGTTTAAGGAGAATATTGGGCCCTATTTACTATCAATGCTACAGTATGCTTTTCAAGAGGGTCACCTTCCTCCTTCCCTGTATGAGGCCTCTGTTGTTTTGTTACAGAAGCCTGGTAAAAACCCTACCCATTTGGATGCCTACAGACCAATCTCTCTTCTCCCAACTGATATAAAAATTTTGGCAAAAGTACTAGCGAATAGGATTAATAAGGTCATCCACACTGTTATTGCAGAAGACCAGACTGGGTTTATGCAGGGGAAGTCAACTGCTCTCAATATTAGACGGCTTTATTTGAACCTTGCCACTACACATGATAACTCCGGACAGAGGGCAGTGGCTGTCTTAGACATCACAAAGGCATTTGACACGGTCGAATGGCCCTATATGTGGTCCGTCTTGCAGCAGTTTAATTTTGGGCCCTCATTTACTAATTGGATAAGACTCATGTACTACTTGCCTAGAGCGGCCCTAATAGTAAATGGCATACCA
Source organism: Xenopus laevis (assembly GCF_017654675.1). Lineage (NCBI taxonomy): Eukaryota > Metazoa > Chordata > Amphibia > Anura > Pipidae > Xenopus > Xenopus laevis. The sequence continues at coordinate 46,851,405 of NC_054377.1, read as the reverse complement.
TCAACACAGTTCCCCCTGGAAAGGGGTACGAGACAGGGTTGCCCGATGTCTCCCCTCCTTTTCGCCCTAGCCATGGAGCCCTTTGCGCAAGCAATCAGAATACATGATAAATTTCAAGGGTGGCGCCTTGGAGATAGGGAGGAGAGGATCCAGCTCTATGCTGACGATACCTTGATATATCTTGGGGATATGGGGCCATCCCTACAATGTCTAACAGAGGTAACAAAGAAATTTGCACACCTTTCCGGGTTGGTCACTAGTGCAGCAAAATCCAGCATACTGCTAGTAGATGGCACAATTACGCAAGGAGAAGAACCGCAGTCTCCCTTTCCAATATAGATCAATTTACTTACTTGGGAGTAGTGGTCAAGCTGCCCATCTCTGATTACTATAGTTCTAATGTTCTACCCTTGCTGTCAACTGTAGAAAAGAAAATTAAAGCATGGAAATCCTTGATGTTAAGCCCAATGGGTAGGATACAGCTCATAAAGATGATTCTTCTCCCTAAACTGACATATATCCTTCTCCAAGCTCCGATTTGGATTAAAAAGTCTTTTTTTGCCAAAATTGACTCTAGCTTTCGTCGACTGATTTGGGTGGGCACCCGCCCCTCGATTGAGTTTAAGTACACTTACCAGGGACAAATTCCAAGGTGGGGTATCCTTTCCAAATATTTTCATGTACTACTTGGCTGCTCAGCTGAGTCACCTAGTGGTGTGGGTGGGAGAATCTTTTCACCAGACTCTTTATCAACTGCATAGGCTAATACTGGGTGGCTCATTCCCCCCATTCCAGTGGCTTCTCATTAAAAAACCACGGCCGATGAAATACCCAAATCAAGTGTTGACCTTCATGCGCACAATCTGGGGGAAAGCCTCTCAAATTGCCATGATTGCCAAATTTCTTCCCCAGACGCCACTCTGGGAAAACTTTTGGTTTCCGGGCATTGCTAGGCTGGGCAAGAATCCTATATGGGCGCGATGCGGGATCCATACCATAGGGGTGGTTTGGCATGAAGGGAAATTGGTCCCGTTTGATAAGCTACAGGAAGATTTTCACCTACCTCCGCACCAGTGGTTACGGTACACTCAAATACAGCAGAGCCTGTCCTATCAGAACAAACAGCAACCAATTCAGTTAGCTCATTACAGCTTGGTTGACTGCCTTTCACAGGGTTCCACGAAGGGTATTATATCAAAGCTATATGCGGGATTGCACACTGCACATTTCAATAAACCTCTATTGTCCCTGAAAGTTAAGTGGGAGAGTGAAGTTGGGGTGCTTGAGGATGAGGAGTGGGAGGAACTGGTGGCCTCTCCTCCCACAGTCTCCGTCAACTATAGAGATAGAATGATACAGTTGTACCTAATTCACAGGGCATACTACTATCCGGCTAAGTTGCACCGTATTTTTCCTGAATCCTCCTCAGAATGCCCCAGGTGCCATGCTCCTGATGCCTCTCTCACCCATATGATATGGGACTGTCCGGTCCTTGCTTTATACTGGTCTGAGATCCTTGACACGCTTGATGCGATTATGGAAACCACACTCCCAAGAACAGTGAAAACCTGCTTCTTTGGCATAGGCCTCAATGATATCTTTACGTTCTTACAAGCTCTTTTTGTAAAAGAATGTTTATTTTTAGCAAGGAAGCTCATCACTAGGAAGTGGAAGGATGCCCTACCTCCTTCCTCAGCACATTGGAGGCAGGAGGTTAAATCTCTATGCAACCTAGAGGCCTTGATTTATAAAAAGAGAGGTAGCACTAAGAAGTTTGACAAAATTTGGGATAAATGGCTGGATTGGGTACAGGACTAGTGGATCTCTGTTATTCTGTAGTATGTGGTACACTGTCATGCAATTCCTATGGTTGCTGTCGTGATATTTTTTAAAGTGAAGAATTGCTTATACTACAGATTATGCCTTTGGAAACGACTTTTATTTTTATGTATAACCAAATGTGACGATGTGATGTATTGCATTGTATGTCTTCTAAATTGAGTTCAATAAACCACACCTGAATTCAAAAAAAAATATTCTAAGTGGTCAAAACAGACGTGGGTTCCACTTAAAGTAATATAACTTTCACTATATCAACAGTCATAGATAGAAGGGACAGTGTTCAACACATAAACCTTTTCCCATAAATGCTTGCCTGAAAGCTTGAAGCACATGTATGTAAGACAATGTGAGAGGTACTTTCCAATAAATCATTGTATCTCGCGTTTCCTAGTTTGTTGGCGAGTTTAATGTTCAGCATTTTCTAGTTTTTGAACTGATTTTAATCGTTGATTTGTTTGGAAACTTTGAAATGCATCCCAGCATTTCTAGAGAACATAACGGACATATCCACTTTGACCAAGTTATGTTTCTAAATGGCATTTAAACCCAATCCTCTGACTTTCCAAATAAACAGGTTTATTATTTAAGTGCTGTTATAATATTTTTGTGCAGGATCTCAGCTCAGTGTATGGCTATATTGTATTGCTTACCGATTAAATGAGCCCCTGTCCACCCTGTTGTGTTTCCAAAGCTCTTTCTAAAGACGTATATTACTTACCGATAGCACCGAAATGCCAATTTCTTTTATTTAGAGGCATCATCTGCGTATGTAACGAGAGTTGTCAAATATAATGGTGTGTGTTGAAGGACTCTTTGTCATATAAATTTACCTGTAGTCATGTATTATTTATTTCATCTATTTTATATGCCATTATAATAAGTATTATGGCACAGAAAGCTTTTATGCTCCAACTCATTGTGCTGCCTCTCATTTCGAGCAGTTCTTCAGGCAAATGTAACCATGCTTTACCCAGATCATTTTTTACATTAGAAAGATAAAAATTGCTTTTGAAATTGCTTGAACTCTACTGTTGAAACATAAAGGCACAATCCATATCCCTGCAAAATTCAAGTGACTGAGCTCAGATTTAACTATTACTTGGATATGCTACTAACACTCAATTGTGACCTGCTCAACCTTAGCTCTTGATGCACCACAAGGTACTTTTGAAGGCCTCTGTCCATATTTGAAACTCTATTCTGTTGAAGCTGGACTACGTTTATTGCACCTTACTAGTTAGGTCATACATTAATCTGTCTATTAATAACCTGGAATGAGCATGCTAAAGGTGTAAAATGGTTGGTGATACCTAGTTGTTGAGGGTAATTTTCGGGTTAAAAAAAAACTACATTTTTTGGGGGGTTTTGTTCAGACTAGTTTGAACTAGTTCAAATCCGAAAATACTCCAGCTAAAACCTGTCTAGATCATGTAGAAGTCAATGGCAGAGGTTCCTTCAATCATTTGAAGATGTTAATAGTCTTCATGATGTTTGAGTTTTTTTCGGTGGGTTTCGCTCAAAAACTTGATTAATTTGAGCAATTCAATTTTTTTTCCGTGGATAACTTGATTAATTCACCATGAATAAAATGATTTCAGTTTTTTCCATTTGATTTTTTTCTTAAAATGGAAAATTTGAGTTGTGAGTTCATTTGAGGCATAAAAAACCTCAGAATTCTCTAAAACACAAACAACCCCCGTAAAGTGAAAATACTTGCACCCCCAACTGTGTTATGAAGCAGCTATGCAGAGCTTGTTGACTGTACTGGAAATTATTTTTACACGGGTGCTTCACCTTTTTTTCCACTCCCCAAATTCTTTTATGACTGCTGCACCCATGAAGCAGCAAAAGGAGGAGAAAGAATATAAGACACTAACACAGTCAGGTACTGGGAGGCCACTGGAGGTTGGGGTTGCCACCTGGCTAGTATTTCACCATCCTAGTATAAAAATACCAGTCAAAACCTGGGCAGGTATTAGAAATTTACCAGCAAAGTGCATGATGACATGACTCCTCCTCTCAATGTCGTTATTCTGCCTGTATACTTCTTTTAAAAAGGTCTTACCAGTGATGCAATTGCAAAAAATCTTGACGTGTCATAGTCACGCATTCTTCACAGAAACTTGAATGCATTAATATAACTTGAAAATAAAAAAATCTTGCTTTAAGGAAGAGCATGGGCAAGTTAATTACAATAAAATAAGGGCCGAAGGAAATGTTTTAAATGCACTACATAATAAACCCTGTATGTTAATCCATGTTATTATTTTAGTTCTTCTGTAAATATTTTTTAGAGTCAGTTTTACATTGTCTCATTGAGGGGACTAACCAACTAACACATGTAAATCAGATTTTATGGTGTCCTCAAATGGGGGAATATGCAAAAATGCGCCTTTCTTTTTTGGCACAGAAATAATTATATGAAATTAAGACAATTGCATGAGTAGTTTTGATGAATGAACCAATATATATTTAAACTTTTTCTTTTAGGGATTGTTCACTTGTTAACTTTTACTATGATGTAGAGAGTGATATTCTGAGACAGGTGTTCATTTTTCATCTTTTTGTCTTTGGACAAGTTGCTAGGGTCCAAATTACCCTAGCAACTGTTCATTGATTTTCATAAAGACTGGAATATGAATAGGAGCAGGTAAAATAGACTGAAAGGCTTTATTCTCTGAATAATCACAAGGAAGCCTGCAGGTGGCAGTAAGTTATTCCTTTTAACATGTAGACTGTATATTTTTTATTTTTTAACTTTTCTTTTAATAATAAAACATTGCCCTCAAGGTGTGTATATATATATATATATATATATATATATATATATATATATATATATATATATATATATATATATATAGTGTAGTAGAACCGGCACTCACCCTCAAATCATCGAGCCCCGGGTGCTGCTTCAAGGGTTTGCATATTAGATCATTTAAGAGCACTCACGGGTGTTTGTGAAGAATACTTTTTATTGGAGTGTTACAATCTACCCCAATCTACCCCATATATATATATATGTGTGTGAATTAAATATCAATAATATTACGGATAGCAATTAATATATTTTAACTATCTATATTGTAAATTACCCACTCCTTTACTATCATTTATAAAGAAAAACAGGCGTCATACAATGTGTTCACAAAAGGAGAAGAAAAGGTAAAAATCTGTGGGGTGCCAAATGTTAGATACCCACCCAGTGATTATAATCACTTATGTGTTACCCTGATCTGGTGCTCGTGGTTCCTGAAAACTGCGCCAGTCTGGGGTACATCTATAGGCAGGGGCGATCCGTGGGCTGCTGCCGCCTGAGGCAGCAACCCCGATGCCGCCCCCCTCTCCCAATCCACGCTTAAAAGTTTAGAGTTGGAGCCGGTCAAAAGGGGCGGTATCGTTTGTGTACTGCACTAGCAGAGCTGAATTTCCGGTTTAAAAAACGGATATTCTTCTCATAAAGTTACAGGAGGCGGCTTTTTGCCGCCCCTTGTAACTGACCGTTCACTGCCTCCTGAGGCAAGGAGCTCACCTTGCTTCATGGCAGGAACGGCCCTGTCTATAGGTGTAGTTAGCGTATAATCTTCTTGCTCTTACCTTTACTTTGTTCTGGGCCTCCGCATGCACAGTAGAGTGAAAAGCCAAACTTTAACCAAAAATCTGTCTTTACTCTATTGCACATGCACGGGGCCGGGGCCATTGAAGAATGGAGAAACAGAAGAAGATTTCACATTTCCTTTGCCTTTAATAACCAAGGCTTACAGACTTAAAGTACACTTTGGCCAAATCCTCTTTTGAATATATGTGAATTGGGTAATATATCTAACATTCTGATGTGTTTTTGGTGAGCTGCTCCATGTAAAGATGTAAATTTGAGGAATGCCCATAGCTGAACAGATTCTAGAGCCTGAACTTTCCAGTTTGTAAATAGATTTGTTGGCCTTCCTGAACTTGTCGAGAAGAAACAGAAATAGCTATTTCTGTTGGTTACAATGTGGCAGGGCACTTTATATTCACAGGTGTATGGCAGAAAATGAACCACGGTTAAATAGTTTTAAATAATGTTTTACATCTACACTATAGAGTATTTAGTGACACTGCAATGCTACATTACGATGCAACCTTTGGCTGTGGTAACTTATTCATTCAGATGATTTAGACTTGCTCTGGGCATTTTATATTAAACAAGCAAATTCCACAGTGCATTAAGTATAATGTGATGCCCTGGTCCAAGTTAACCGTTATTTATCATTCTGCATTTCGGTATTTTCTCATTGCAGCACAAAGCTAAGGTAGAAGTGATGAGTTTGGACCTGGCCTCTCTCCACAGTGTGCAAAGCTTTGCTGAAGACTTCAAGAGTAGAAACCTGTAAGTAATGATGGACTATATTTATAAAAGTACTTTTGTGCAGGACTCCATAAAACTGGTTTTCAGGCACCGTTACCGTTCATTTATGCTTGAAACCTTTTTCCTCCCTTTAAAGGAGAAGGAAAGGTTAAAACTAAGTAAGCCTTATCAGAAAGGTCCATCTAAATATACCAGTAATCCCCCAAAGTAGTGCTGCTCTGAGTCCTCTGTCAAAAGAAACACTGCATTTCTTTCCTTCTATTGTGTACACATGGGCTTCTGTATCAGACTTCCTGCCTTCAGCTTAAACCTCATTGCCCTGGGCAAGAGCATGCTCGGTTTGCTCCTCTTCCCCCCCCTCCCTTCTCTACTGTAATCTGAGCCCAGAGCAGGGAGAGACTCAGGCAGGAAGTGATGTCACACCATGTTAATACTGCAGCTCCTATCCTAAACAAAAAGAGAGTTTCTAGAGCTTTTTACTCAGGTATAGTAAAAAATTCTACAGAATAAATATAGCATTCTAGCTTGCACTATTGCAGCTAATCTATTGGCAATAAAATGCCCCCATAGCTTTCCTTCTTCTTTAAATAAAACAGGCATTAATTGACTATAATGAAAGGTATCACATTGCTTTAGAACTTAAAGGGATTGTTCACCTTTAAATTAACTTTTAGTATGCTGTAGAGCAGGAGACCTTTTTTTAACCGTGAGCCACATTAAACTGTAAAAAGAGTTGGGGAGCAACAGAAGCATGAAATTCTTGAATGTGCCAAATAAGGCCTGTGGTTGGCTATTTGATAGCCCTACGTACACTAGCAGCCTACAGCAGGCTCTCCTTGGCCATAAATCTGTTTTTTATACAACAAAAACTTGCCTCAAAGCCTGGAAATCAAAAATAAGTACCTGGTTTGAGGCTACTGGGAGCAACATCCAAGGGGTTGGAGAGCAACATGTGGCTCACAACCCACTGGTTGGGGATCACTGCTGCAGAAAGTGCTATTCTGAGACAATCTGCAATTGGCTTTCATTTTTTATTATTTCAGTTTTTTGCATTATTTAGCTTTTTGTTCAGCAGTTTGCAATTTTAGCAATCTGGTTGGTAGGGTCCAAATTACCCTAGTAATGGAATATGAATAGGAGACAGTCAGAATAAAATAAAAATAATAAAAAGTAGCAATAACTATACATTTGTAGCCTTACAAATTAATTGTTTTTAGATGGGTCAGCAAACCCCATTTGAAAGTTGGAAAGAGTGAGAAGAAGAAGGCAAATCATTAAACTATAGAAAAGAAAAAATGAAGTCCAATTAATTTTTTTTTAGCATTTGCCATTCTATAACATACTAAAAGTTAATTTAGAGGTGAACCACCACTTTAAGGGCAGATGTTTTTCTAGATCCAGGTAGGAAATCCAGGAGTTTTCTCAGCCCTCTGGTCTGTTTTACAATTTATTATACGTTACTTGACTGTCGTGAATTGTTTTAACAAACTGACACTATTATCAAAAACGATACCTGCGTCAGTTAATCAGCACAGAAAATTATCAATAATAACCAACACACTTCAATTAAATGCCCGATGGTTGCAGATTGGGATAGGCTTATTTACAGCTTTTGTGTTTTTCTGCATTTTTTAATGTAGATTATAACTGCCAAAATGATCTACCTATTTAAGTCACAATGATGTCCCATAAGCAATGTAAAATCTGGAGATGGATATCGCACTTCATGTGTATTAAATTATTGAATGTAATGTAGAGCACCTGAAATGAAATACAGCTTTAAATTTGCTGGTGATTCTGGTTAATTACTTCTTAAAAAGAAGTTGAAGCATCTAGGCTAAGAAGAAGCTTACAGTAACTGTAAAACTGCTGTGACCACCAGGGGGAGAAAGTGCAGTTAAAGGAGAACTAAACCACCTTCAACTGCTCTCCATTGGCCTCCTCATCTCTCCCTTCCAGTACAGTCTATTATGTAGAGAAATGCCCCTATTTTAAAACCTGAGATAAAAAAAAGCAGATTAGCACAGTGGAGTACCCAGGCACCATTTTCTGTCCGTTACAATACCCTTAGGGGCCCATTTATTAAGCATCAAATTTATTTGGTTGATTAAAAGGGAAAAGGGGGAAACTTGAATTCTTTGAGGAAAAGGAAAATTTTAATTTTTAGAGATTTATTATACTCCAAAGTTTTTTGCATATATATATCCATGAACTAATGGATAATAAAACACTATTGTAGTGGCCTTTATTAGTTTTTCATAAAGGATCAATTAGTAGCCCTTTATTTTTTTTCTTCCTTTTTTTATTTTTTATTCTTATCATCTGTGTTTGTGACGTGCTTTCCTTAGCAGTCTCTATCTTTACTGACCTCATTTTCAGTTTACAAATCTTATGTTATTTATGTGTACTAGTTCTAATACTCCTAGTTGCAAAAGCGATATATTAATTTGCTTCATCTGTATTTTAACTAGCCAAAACAAGAGCCATTATTTGTGTTTGTCCATGTTAGATTTGCATGGTACATGGATTGTCCTAGAGCTGCTACTATCCCCATGGGCAAAAGAAGACTCATATTTTGAGCACTGCATGGAATTTGTGGAGTGTGAATAGAAACATACAACTGTTAAGGGCTTTGTGAACTCTATTACAGCTCTGTATTTCTCTTGGGAATAAGAAGAACAAGTTGTCATTGGAAAGAAAAATGTTCCAATACAGACAAGGCTTTAGTAAGAATGATATGACCATAACATTTAAAGGCACTTTAAACTCATGAGCAGTATTGTTTGGGAACTGAGATACATAATTTTGGAAAAAATGGTAATGGTAGAATTTGGGGCCTATTTTTTTATGCTGTGTAAAACGAACCATGCCAAACTTAGCATTAAAAGCTGCGTAAAATAAATGGCTAATGTATAATGGTGTGGAAGTCGTCCAAATGCCAGATTTGTCGCCATTATTTTTTGCTTACTTCAGACCTTGTGTAATTCATAAAAAACATGTAAAAAGCTGTGATGGATAATGTATTTCCCATAGCATTTCCAAGTGGCTGCTTACAGTTATGCTGTATTTGTTAGCGGAGGTACATGGGCACCAAAAATCAGTACAAAAAACGTTAAGTACGTTGTTTTATGCAGCAATGCGTGGTGAATGTTTTTTAACATAGCATAATAAATAGACCCCTTAGGGTGTCTATTGGTTTTATAGGTTAGCTGCAATTGCCCACGAACACAGCTTTCCCATTCAACAATATAACAGCCTACAATTTACCCCAAATCATGCCACCTGTCATTTTTTAAGGATGTCTTAACAAGACCTCAAGAAGCACCCCACCACTGTCTACCTTAGATCTGTCTCAGAATATCACTCTCTGCATCTTATTAAAAATTCATTTAAAGGTGAACAACCTCTTTAAGAATAAGATTTTCTTTTCTATTAAAAGCAACTTATTATAGGCATCTTATTATAGTTTCTATTGAAACATTTTGATTATACTATTGCTAATTTTAGTTTATATCTTTTATTAGGCAGAATAATGTCTTAGAGTTTTGGGGTCTGGAGTTTAATTCTGGCCTGGGCACTATCTGCATGCAGTTTATATTTTCTCCCTGTGTTTGTGTAAAACAAGTTCCTTCCACATTTCAAAAACATACAGGCAGGTTAATTGGCTCCTGATGCAATTGACCCTTATGTGTGTGAATGTGATCTGGATCTGAGATTTTAAGGTCTACTGGGGCAGGGACCAATGTAAACAATATTTGTAAAGTGATTTATAAATGTGTCTGTACTAACTAAATAACAGATGATATATAAAAAAATAAAGTGGTATGTTGCCACATTCAGTGAAAAGTTACAACAGAGAAAATCTGGAAAAAAGAGGCATCGTCTAGAGGAGCTCTGTCTTCTTGTCAATTCCATTTAGAAAAAACACAAACAGTGGAATTGTGCATGATTTTGTACTGCTGTTAGCAGAGGTGGGAGGTTTTTGAGTGTGGAGATGCCCATCCACATACCCTGGTTGCTTATCTGTAACAGGAGTGTAAAGCCTGAAGTGCAGCAGGAGCGAAAAGCCAGAGCTGCTGTCAGCTACATGAATGGGATTTATTATCTGTTAAGCAGTTATCCAGAAAACTATGATTTTCAATTTAATGAACAATTCTTTATGACTGATTGGCTGTTTCTGATTTTCTGCTATTCAGATAACAGATCCCATACAAATGCCATCAATCCCTAATACTCAGATGATAGGACACGTTTGCAAAAAAAAATTTTTTTCATTTGACCAAATTTAATATAGCTTTTGCGAACCTGGATGTGGTCACAGTGATCGCAACCACCAGTGAAGGAAAGATTGGGAATATTTTAGTTTTCACCATTGTGCAGTGTATGTAATAAAAAAAAAAAAGTTTTAAAAAAAAGTTACTTTGCAATGTACAAAAAAATAAATTTTTATTTATGCCAATGTTTTCCATTCATGACTTTTATTATTACTTCTCCTTAGATTCCGAGCATGTATATGCAGTAAGCATTCAGTGACATCATAGGGTAGCTTTCAGCAGCTTTAGGAGTGCATTTGTGCATGACATCAATTCCAGTTAGCAGGAAAAATTTTCAGAAGCACGCTCCCCCATTTTTTAATATACTGATTGTAGATTTTTGGCCAAGGGGAAAAATTGCAGCTTCCTTCAAAACTATTTGCTTACCCAATCTACAAAAAACAGTTGGAAAACAGAAAAAATAATAACATTCATAAAAGTGAGTGCATATGTTTCAATGGTTTAATTTAACGGGGAATTGCACTCACATTACTCCCATTGCAGTGATGATGTGAGAGCACTTCCCCCTCTGAGATTCCAGTAAGGGATATGACTAATGAATGTAGCCTAAACCAGTAATGTCAAGAGATTAGGTAGAATCTTAGGGGAATGATTTACTAACATTGGAAATTTTTTTTTTAAAAATCTCAACCTCTGACTTGTGTAAAAATACATTTAGTGCCATTTACTCTTAATAGCAGAATTCTTTCCAAATTGTGCAAAAATATGGACTCTGTTAATACATTTATTCTAGTGCAAAACAATTGAGGCAGCTTCTCAAAAAAAAAAAAAAACCAGCATGGCTTGGACTATGTATGCACACCTATGAAGAACTTTAGTTTAAATCAGTTTAAAAGTGCATACTAGGTTAAAAAAATTAAACCAATTTCTTTTGTATTGAAGGTAAATGGGTAATAAAGGTTAATAATGTCCTTTGTTTTCCTGTGTAATTAATTGTCTTAAGATGCATGTAGTGGCACTACACAGTAAGGGGCAGATTTATCAAGGGTCGAATTTCGAATTTAAAAAACTTCGAAATTCGAATTAAAAAAGACCAACCGGAATTTATTTAAAAAAAGGGTTTTTTTGCAGGTGAATAAGTCCACATTAGTTCGAATTCTTATCGCACAAATCAAAGTAATAGTGCATTTGATGGAATTCAAATCAAAGTTTTTCCCCAAAAAACCTTAAATTTTTCAAGTCCACCAATTGACTCCAATTGGGTTCTAGGAGGTGCCCTATTGGCTAAAACAGCAATTCGGCAGGTTTTAGATGGCGAATGGTCGGGGTCGAATTTTAAAAGAGACAGAATAAATTTATATGGACTATTCCGTTGTCGAAGTGCGCAAAAATGAGCTTGAAATTAGAATATTTTTAATTAGAATTTTCACTTAGACCTTTGATAAATCTGCCCTCAAGTCTCTAGTTGGTGGCACAAAGGGTACCTTTCATCCAATGGTTTTAAGCAGGCTCAGAAGGACCTGAAATCATTATCTGCTGTCTCACATTGAGTTAAATGGGAATTGCCTCACAGAATAGTGTTTTGGGGCTGAAAATTGGCACTGTCAATGGTGGCACATTGTTTCCATGGAGATGGCTTGAAGAGGCAATTTCCGCAGGGTTTGGCTGCGGGTCTTCAATTTTATGTTAATGTAAATAGCTAAAAAAAAACATGTGATTGGGGTGTGAAAAATATTGTTTAAGGGTTGGGAACGGTAATAATTTGCTTTCCTCTATTACATCTGCTATATACTTAATATTAAACCTAGCCCACGCTTGTGGATCCTGTATGCTGCATAGTTGTTGTAATTGTGGGTTGCACCACGGTCGGGTATAACTCGAGCAATATTGCTGTGTTTTGGAGAAAAGCTGTTTTCCAGGCCCTAATTGTAGCTCTCATAAGTGGGGAGCATTTTTTGGTGTATGTTGTGCCATGGTATAATGTTTTTTTAGCTCCTCCAAAGATCCCAGTATTTGAGCTTCTAAGAGGGTCGCTGCATTATTTAAGGATGGTGTTGCCTATTGTTGGGCCACTGCCACCTGTGTTGCAAGATAGAGAAATAAGTTTGGGGCTGCTAAGCCTCCTAAGTTTGTTAGTAATTGTAAAGTGTGAAGGGCAAGTCTAGAAGGAGTACCATTCCAGAACATCATAATCATGAGGCTTTTTAATTCAGTGAAAGTTGCTTTCATTGTTCCATATGGGGCTTGTCTAAGTTAATTTTGGCAGAATCACCATTTTAAACAGATTAATATGTCCCATAAGGGTTAAAGGTAGTCGAGTCCAGGCCTATTTTTTTCATTCTATATACCTAAGAATGGGGTATATATTGAGTTCCACAAATTGTTTAAGATCTTTTTGGATCTAGATTCCTAGGTACTTACATGTCTCTACCCATTGTAGGCCATGTAGATGTATGGGGGAATTTGGCGGGAGAGGGTCGATTGGGAAGAGCATTGATTTAGATCGGGTAGTATGTGTATTAATTAGATTAAAAGCGAGTGGTAGTGCTCGATCCGGTTTAGCTAAGTACAGACGTGTTTCATCCACATCCACATACATAGAAATTACTTAATGGACCTAGATTCAGCCCTTCAGTAGCAAAGGCATGTTTAATGCTATATGCCATAGGTTCCATAGCAATCGCAAATAAGAGAGGCAACAAGGGACACCCCTGCCTCATACCTCTGGTGATTGGAAAGATACCAGATACTTTAGTATTGGTCCTCACTTTTGCCACTGTGAGGTAGTACAGTTATTTTACCCATTTAATAAAAGTGGGGTGGATTCCCATATTCATAGTAGTCCAAAAATATTCCCATTCCACTGAATTAATGGCCATTAATCTTAATGTATATAACCTTCTGATGTTAGTATCAGTAGTTTGTCTCTGCATAAAGCCTGTTTGGTCTGGGGAAATTATAGTAGATCGGTGTTCTGCGATCATGGAGGCTAATACTTTTGCCAGAATTTTAATTGGGAAATTGGTCTGAATGATGAACATTCAAGTGGGTCTTTCTCTGGTTTAGGGATTAAAACTATTAGTGTTTCCCTCGTTGAGACAGGTAAATGTTTTTCCTGTCAAGAACCCCATTAGACAGTTTTACAATAGAGCAGTTTGTTTAACCTGCTTTTTATACCACTCCATGGAAGGTATCATTTCTTAATAACTATCTGTGGGTGATCAATGAGATGACACTAGCCACTCATAATGTACCATTTCACTTAGCATAGAGCTGAGAATAACAAGCATCGGGGAAAAGAATGTAAATTCAGTTTATTGCAGCTAGGTAGCTCTAAATACCTAAAAGGATGGCGTCTTTTTGACACATCTAGTGATGATTTATTTGAAGAACAAGTTATGTTAGTTTTGGTGCATTAATTATCCCCATATGGGGCAACCGCTAATCCAGTGCGTGGTGATTCAAGATGATAAAATTAATCAATCTAAGAAACAATACCCAGGATTTACTTAAATAGCATGGAGGCATTTGTGTGTGTATTTATAGCCCCTAATTTTATTTTATCACCTCCCTCTGTCCTAGTCTCCCTGGAAATAAGCTTCACAAGTAGATCCCTTCCTTTCCTTCTGTCATTTCAAACCTTATATGTATGGCACAATTTTCCTGTATCTCACTGTGAGGGTTCACATGATAACCCCTTGTCTCTGGATGCCAAAGCAGTTGTTGTAAGCAGATTTTGCAGAGGTTGTCAATACAAACTGCATTGGGGTCTGTAAAACAGACATTTGCACTTTACTACATTCCCTCTGTGAAGATTAAAATATAGTTACATTGAAGCATGGCTTTCATAATAATAATTCAGATCGAACCCTGGGAGGGGGATTTTGACCTCTCGGTCAGTTTGCATTACCCCTGTTTAATTGCACAGAGACCCTTACCTACAATAGCTATAAGGCAAATTATCAGTATGCCCTGTACTCGGTGCAGCATTATCTACAATGTCCTTGATGTTTTATAGACCTGGTTAACAACATAATAAAAAGAATATAGTTTATTGGAGCACACATTACAAAAGCCGACACATTCAGGCATAAGATGAGCCTCGGTGAAAAGGTATTGTTTGTTTTTAAAACCACTGGTAAAAAAGTGCTCAAAATTAGACAACTGCCGGGCCACTACATACACAGTTTGTCAAAAGCAAATTTAAAATCTGTCCATGTCCCTTAAGCTTTTGAGGTCAGGTGAAAGTCCTAACCCTTGAAATAATTCAGGTGTGATTTTTGATAGGGTGGCGAGGAGGTCACTTTAAGATAACACAGACAGATAGCATTGGAGAAAATATTTGCTGGCTTGTTTGCATTAGCAGGAGACTTGGCTTCACTGTACAGGTAATGAACCTTTTGGTTTCATATATTTTAATGCAGCAACACAGACACCACCAGGCTAGAAAAGGAGGGGGAAACGCATCTGCTTTAGGGAACGAGGGGATATAAGGCAGGTGCTTCCTTTTCATTCCGCCAGGCTTTCACCGAGGGAGGCTGCAGGGTCACTTGACAAGTGACCAAGAGCAACTCACATCTCTCTACTCACCTTGTCATGGCAGGTTAAATCACTCACAACATTAGTCCCTTTACAAGGGTCTAGTATGCACACAGCCTCAATGCTTCATAACCTCAAAGTTAACACTGTATGGCAAACAAATTGATGTTTTCTCCAGCAGAAATACTAGGGATACTGTTAGCTTGAAACAGAGGGTTACATGGTTAATATAGATATCAGGAAGGTGCCCATAAGTTGTCTAAGCATGAAATTGTTATTTACAAATACACAAAAAATAAAACAGAGCCTCAAAGTAAATCAAATAAAGTCAATTTAATTTACCTAATGCACTTTTAGCACAAAACGTGTCTTTTTTAAAACACATTATGACGCATTCACTTATTGAGACTCACTGACCAAAAGTGCAATTTCGAGCACATTAAACCGTTTTTTTCCCCAGAATTCCCGCATCATTGTGGATGCAAATGGGTGATTCTCTAGCACTTGCTTCCGATTTGCCCAAAAGGATGCAGCTGTGCATGTATTTTGTTGCATATTGGGCACAGTTGCACAGAATATTTTTGTCTGCCTGGCATCATTTTCTTTCTAACGGGATAGATTATACAGTGTTGTTTTATCTGCTTAAAGGAGAAATAAAGTAGTTTACCACCTTGGAGAAGCGAGAAGAGAACCATTCCATGGTGCTCGCTGGAATAACCCCGGGCCAGTGCAGTTTTCTGCTGATAGGAGCACCGGCCCGGGGTTTCAGGTAAGTAAATACATTCACTTGGGGTTGCCTAACATTTGGCAACTTTATTTCTCCTTTAAGCAGATAAAACAACACTTTATAATCTACCAGCTTTATTTTAAAAAAAAAATTAGGAAAATAATCTATTTCATAAGCACCCTTTGGCACATTTTCCCCATATATTTAGATTTGTGAATGTTTCAACTAACCTTATTAAATATAAGCATTTTTTATTTGATTCTTCTTTAAATTGAAATATCCACCACTTTGTGCTGTCATTGATGTGAAAATACTCTAGTAGCATATGCAACAGAATTGTCTTTACCAGATCACACCACCACTATTAATGCACGTGGTCCTACATTCACACATTCATCTTGGTCATTAATTCATTAATGGTGTTGATATTATAAAGCCATAAATTCACTTATGTCTTCCAATATTAAACGTAGGTCACAAGATATTCCATAATCTTGAGATCAATTTTCTTGCTGTTGCAGGATATGAGAAGTTGGATGGAAAAACATTCTATATAATTGTATGTAGATTATCTTTGTTATTAATGTAAATTAATTATGAATACTTTAAAGAAAAGTAAAATATATCAATGTTACTGTAATACAAGGCTTAGTGTAAAATCTGACACACTTTCATATATGTGTGAGAGGCATGTCATGTACTGGGGAAATTAAATGAGCAGTTAGCATTGTAGGATTCCTTATTTATCAAAGCACAAGCTTTGGAGGCCACTTGAACCAACGATAACTTAATTTTGAGACAAAATATAATTGCTGCACTATGAAAATATTTTGGGATATGTATTTGACTTTTTTCTATTATTACAATATTGCTTGTCTCTGTAGTTTAATACTGTTAGTAGTGTTTACTTGCTGCAATGTGAGAAACAGATGTATGCATACATAAAATTAATAGCAGAATGCTTCTCCAAAAAGGCCATATTAGGTAAAGCTCACATTTGCCTTTGGCACATATTTTCATCCTTTCTCTACTTGCACATCTAACATGGCCTGGGAAGGCCTACAACTACCTACTCTGTGTAAGTTCTAGTAGTGGTTAGACTTTATTTATAACATGTTTAAATAAGGATTCACAGAATCGAGGTTAAATTCGGGATTCAGCCAAATCCCAGCACTTTTTGCAGGATTTGTATTTGCTTTGGTGGGACCCTAACCAAAATACAGCTGAATGCACCAAATTTTTTGTTGACGATGATGCATTTTTCATTTATATCATATTTGAATAGGCATGTACTTTCAAATTCATGATTCTAGTTCGGTTAGTTTATTTATTCACACTTCTGCTTATTTATGTTTAAAATAAATTTGGCTAACTTACATTTTGCAGCAAATGGTTTCCTAGCATGTCTTAAGATACACTAATGATCTGAACAAACAAACACTATATTATTCAATTTAATTTTTGCAGGGCTCTTCATGTGCTAATCTGCAATGCTGCCTACCTGGGGGGACCCTGGAAGCTAACTGAAGATGGGCTTGAAATGACATTCCAAGTTAATCATCTTGGCCACTTCTACCTTGTCTCTCTTCTTCAAGATGTACTTCGTCATTCTGTACCATCAAGAGTTGTAATGGTCTCCTCAGAATCACACAGGTAAAAAACAAACTAGATATATGTACAGAAAAATATAATGATATTTCTTTATACAGGTAAGGGGTACCTTATACTAAAATCCATTATATAGAAAGCCCTGGATTACAGGAAGGCCATTTCCCATTGAGTTCATTTTCGGCAAATAATTATTTTTTTAAATAATTTACGTGCACACATACACACACATATACATAGAAAAAGAACAGTGAGAACAAGAGAACAGGAAGTCTTGACAAGGCATGATGTTGACTAGTGTTATGTGAAAGGAGATTGTTTGGCTGTGTTTAGATGTTCTTGCTTGTAGGAGGTGGTACAGGTGCAGGCCAGTTTGAATGAAGTGAAAGCTAGAAGAGTATTCCACATGCTACCACATAACTCAGCTAAGGGCATTTGTTTCTAATATTCAATAAGCCAGATTTTAAAAGAAAACAAGATAACAGCAATGTAAAATCTGCATGAATTATGCAGGCAAAAGCTAGAAACATGCCTGACATTTGTATATATGGAGTTCCTGCAGTGTATATGTAGCCAATTTCAGAATTAACAATCTGGGATTTAAGTCAATGCTATACAGCCTCATCTTCTTATGGGCCCCTATCTCCTCCATCTGAGATGTGTTTTGTGCACATATAGTATTTTGAAAGTGTACATCAGTCAAATAATCGCCCACTGGACCTTTCGCTATTCCTGTCCATTCCTGGGGTTTCTTTGTTCAATTTAATTTCAGCTAAGGGCAGATTATTTATTATTATTATTATTATTATAAGTGTGAAATTAGTGCTCATCACAGAAAAACTCAGCCACTTTATAGTAATTCTTATGGGGTTTTAAAAGTGTATTTATCAGTAGTTTCAAGTTCACTATTTCATAGTAACAGTATTCTTTTCAGTCTTCATAAAAACTAGTGATGCACCGAATTCGGTTTCGGCAAAGATTCTGCCTTTTTCATCAGGATTTGGATTTGTCTGAATCCAATGCCTGGCCGACCCGGATCCAAAAAATCACACAAACAAGGAAGTCAAAAAAGTTGTGCATTACATGCATGATTCTCTTTCCCTTTCGTTTCCCTAATTTGCATATACAAATTCGAGATTCGGCCAAATCTATCGCCTGAATCCTAAAATAGTGGATTCGGTTAATAAAGACAGCATATGTAATATGATGCATCAAAGAGTTAAAAAAAAAAAAAAAAGCCAAGAAAATGATTTTACAGGTCAAAAAAACTGTAGACAGTTTGCTTGTTATTGCATGTTTAAAAACTTAAGCCGTACAAAGGCACACCATTTAAGATAAAATAAACAAAGCCAGCCCCTTTTAATTAACATCTTTTAAAAATAGTTTTCAACAGTGCTTTACTGTGAATCATTATTTGATTATTTGATTATTGATTACTCTGTGACGAAATGGCAAGCGATTGTTTACTTGACACACGCATACCTAAAGATTGCAAATAAATGCACAATTATCCACTTCAGTTGGGGCGTATCTTTTGCAGGAAGTGGTGATGTGACATGTATGAAGTACCAAGGGACTCTTCTAGGGAGCTATTAAGTTGTCATTTTCAGCCTTCTTCAGCTACACCTTATTTATTACTGGACTAAGGCAAAGTTTGCTCCTGTTACTTTACAAGATAAATTTGGTTATCATCATTACTTCTTGACTCTATGGCAGCTCACAGAGTTACAATGAGCTTATTTCTCTAAAAGAAAATATATCTTCAGAGGCAAATGCACATTATTTTTACGAACGCCTTTAAAAAGTGCATTAGCATACATGGCAGGCAGACAGCTTTAATTTTATTTCATGTATTACTGGCCCTTTAACTCTGCAGATGTTGGCTAGCCTTTGGTTTCATGTTTCAGTTGACCTGGTACTGGACTGTAGCTTGCTATGTTTTCCATGGCTCCACTTACTTGTAATGTGGGGTAACTGCTTGTGGCTGAGTTTCTCTATCAACTTATGCACAGTACAAATTGTCCTCATTAGCCAGAGCAGTTATGTACTAATGGATGTTTTCAGTGAATTAAATGGAAAAAGAATTTTAAATAATGAAAGTATCCATATTACAGAAGAACAGTTGATAATGTTTTAGAGTAACTGTAAATGTTATATTTTATAATTTGACTTCATATCAGAGCAGGCCAAATTAAAAAATATTCCTTGAAAGAAGACCTCCTAGATTGTTTAAATAGTTGATGCCCTCACATATGTCTTCTACTTTGAGTCATGCATCCTGAGAATACTTCTACAAATATTCCTGCCTGTTCCAGGCCCCTACTAGCCACATGGGTTGGTTCCCACCTAGAGTGACCTGAATCTGCAGGTATGTTGTGATTGTGGGAAGAATAGCTGAGTAAACAGTGACTGACCCATATAGTAGACTTTGAAGAAATGATACCTATGATGTACTATCATAATATTACATAATTAAAAGATGAAATGAATAGGAAAGCAAATTGAGCTGTTTATGTCATCGCCTACCTTTACAGTTCATAACAGGATAGGTTTTTAGCAGCAGTTTTCCATCTGTGATCATCATGTGATCAAATACACCAGTGCTTGTGATGTAAATGACAGTCATCACTGCATGCAATATGGCATATTTATCAAGCTGTGTATTGATTTAGGCAATTGTGTATCCAGGTGTAAAACTCCAGAATAAAAAGCAGCGGCTGCTTGGAAAATGTTTGTAAACATTCTTTGTTTACACTGCTTTTTACACCATCATTTTCTTGACACCTAATAACATCATGTCCGATGTGGTTTAAAGTAATGGCATAAATTATCACCAACAGGTGGCGTAAACGGAAACACCTAACTATAGCAAATCTAGTTCTTAATGGATGATTGCAAAGATCCCAAAATTTTGCATCACATTTATTATAGTTCTCTGAACCAATAACAGACACGTTGTGTTTTGTGTAGAACGTTGCCTATGGAACGCAGGAGTAAGCTAAGATGTTATTCTTCTTGTGATGCTTTCTCAAAGCCTGCTTTTGTTCACCATGGGCGCCTTACATACTACATATAATTGAAATGTTTGCCAGTGGTTCAGGGCTCTTTGATTGCTCCTGGTGACAAAAGTGCTGTGTGTGCTATTGCTCTTACTGAGTTTATTACTACACTAAATGTCTATTTGTCAAGGGATATCATACTAGGGTGATACATACTTGGTGCTTATGGCCAGCTGAGGCTTTTTGGAGCAGTAATTCACAAACAGCTGGTGAGCCATAAGCTAATATTACTGCTTTTGAATGTTTTCCCCTCAAAACTAATACCAGTCTCTAGTTCAAATGAAATAGGGATCATTTTAACTCTGCAACCTAACAGCCTAAATCTGCAGGACACTTTCCAAATGAGGGTTAAGCTGTGTTTATTAATAACCATTTATAAAAAAAAAAACATGGCTTTTCATTGCACTTCAGGCCACTCATTGATCCTTCTCTGAGATGGAATAATAATTGATTAAATCTGAATGCCATGACCTTTATTGATTTGTCATTCAACAACTTCGGCATCCAAAGAAGAAGAATGTGAATTTGTTCTCGAAACGCATACAATCTACTTAGAGACTGTGAGCTGAAATTCAATCACTTTATAAAGCGGAATTCATTGCAGTCATTAGGTTCGAGAAGACAAAAATGAAGTGGTTTTTGTCTTGCCTCTGTGTTTAACAATATCGGCGGAACAACAGAAGAGCTTCATTTTTATTTCCATTAGAGGAAATACATAATGTGACAATAACAAATTATTGTAGCCCATTATTTTCTAAACACGGTCAATTCCATCACAAAATGTAATCATTTAGAGAATGCAATTTGGTAAATACATTACTGTTAGTATTTATTTAAAAAGACAATCTGTATTAGCTGTTATAAATTGTGGTGCAGGAGCTGCCAATACAAATATAATTGTTCAAATCATTTGAAATGTAGGGATTAATAAAGGTTTCAGCTGCTGATAAGAAACAGAGAAGCATGGAAAAATATTTAGTCCTCCACTTGTATTATGGAAACATGTGCTATATATCATTTGTGTGCTATATGGTTCTATAAAAAACATAGGATTATGCAAAGTAGCATTCTCAGGTTTAAGTATGCATCTAAACGTTAGTCCCAGAATTGTGCCTATGGTAGGACTGAACTAATTCAGAGATTTAAGATGGAGGCAGAGATTAAACCATTGCTACAGAAAAAAAATTAAAAGAAAAGAAAGAAACTATTGCTTCAACCAGCATAAGATGATCCCACACTAACCAAAGAGGGAGCATCCTAGTGCACACTTGTACACGGTTGCTGTCAAGGGACTAGGTTACAGCTATTAGATTGCTCCTTCTTTGATACTCCAGCTAGTAGCCCTATGGCAGAGGGGGCCCCAAAAAAAGCACATTGTTTGGGTTGCAAATGGGGCAGATAGAGATTGGCATTGATGGAGTGGGTGGGGGTTGGCCATACCATTAGCAGGGTTTTAACATAAGAGGAGCATAGCTGGGGTGGATTAAGGCTGTCATCATGCATGTGTGAGAATATTTTTTTCATTGGGGTGCCAATGTTGCGATCTACTTGCGAACACTGTAGGTGACCTGTGGGGTAATAGGTGCACTCTTTGGGACAAGGGCCCAGCTTACTTAATAGTATGGGACCCTATAATTATTGATAGCTGCCCTGGCTGTCTTGCAATGGCCCCACAGGAACAGGAATACACCCAGCATGAAAAAAATTATTATATACCCAGTGATCGAAATATTATATTTTGCACATGGTGCTTCAGGATAACTTGGCTCTTGCACTACTGGCAGATAATGATTGATATGTATATGCCAATCAATACAGCGTATCTTTTATTATACCATCCTTTTCCTTTGTTTCTCCTCATACATCTGTTCACCAGACTTTCCTCTTCAGTGTTAAATATGAATAATTTTAAATACATTGTGTGAATTAATTGCTTTTGTCTTTCAATCTGTCAAAGTGGAAACTGCATGGGTATATGGAAATACAGTGGTGTGAAAAACTATTTGCCCCCTTCCTGATTTCTTATTCTTTTGCATGTTTGTCACACAAAATGTTTCTGATCATCAAACACATTTAACTATTAGTCAAAGATAACACAAGTAAACACAAAATGCAGTTTTTAAATGAGGGTTTTTATTATTTAGGGAGAAAAGAAATCCAAACCTGTGTGAAAAAGTAATTGCCCCCTGAACCTAATAACTGGTTGGGCCACCCTTAGCAGCAATAACTGCAATCAAGCGTTTGTGATAACTTGCAACGAGTCTTTTACAGCGCTCTGGAGGAATTTTGGCCCACTCATCTTTGCAGAATTGTTGTAATTCAGCTTTATTTGAGGGTTTTCTAGCATGAACTGCCTTTTTAAGGTCATGCCACAACATCTCAATAGGATTCAGGTCAGGACTTTGACTAGGCCACTCCAAAGTCTTCATTTTGTTTTTCTTCAGCCATTCAGAGGTGGATTTGCTGGTGTGTTTTGGGTCATTGTCCTGCTGCAGCACCCAAAATCGCTTCAGCTTGAGTTGACGAACAGATGGCCGGACATTCTCCTTCAGGATTTTTTGGTAGACAGTAGAATTCATGGTTCCATCTATCAGAGCAAGTCTTCCAGGTCCTGAAGCAGCAAAACAACCCCAGACCATCACACTACCACCACCATATTTTACTGTTGGTATGATGTTCTTTTTCTGAAATGCTGTGTTACTTTTACGCCAGATGTAACGGGACGCGCACCTTCCAAAAAGTTCAACTTTTGTTTCGTCGGTCCACAAGGTATTTTCCCTAAAGTCTTGGCAATCATTGAGATGTTTTTTAGCAAAATTGAGACGAGCCTTAATGTTCTTTTTGCTTAAAAGTGGTTTGCGCCTTGGAAATCTGCCATGCAGGCCGTTTTTGCCCAGTCTCTTTCTTATGGTGGAGTCGTGAACACTGACCTTAATTGAGGCAAGTGAGGCCTGCAGTTCTTTAGATGTTGTCCTGGGGTCTTTTGTGGCCTCTCGGATGAGTTGTCTCTGCGCTCTTGGGGTAAATTTGGTCGGCCGGCCACTCCTGGGAAGGTTCACCACTGTTCCATGTTTTTGCCATTTGTGGATAATGGCTCTCACTGTGGTTCGCTGGAGTCCCAAAGCTTTAGAAATGGCTTTATAACCTTTGAAATTGAACTCAGGTGTGATAAACCACAGTTAAGTTATTTTTTAACAAGGGGGGGCAATCACTTTTTCACACAGGCCCATGTAGATTTGGAGTTTTTTTTCTCCCTTAATAACCTAAACCTTCATTTAAAAACTGCATTTTGTGTTCAATTATGTTATCTTTGACTAATAGTTAACGGTTTTTGATGAGCAGAAACATTTAAGTGTGACAAACATGCAAAAGAATAAGAAATCAGGAAGGGGGCAAATAGTTTTTCACACCACTGTATATATTTGCTTAAATAAACTATAAAGAATATGGTAAATGCTTTTTCTGTACAGGGAATATGCAGTGTAATATATAGGAGGGAATGCCATCATTTTTTTGCTTCAGCTAAAGCATTTTCTGTATTTGTATCTCTGTATTTATGACCACTAGGGTTAAACTTTAACTAAAGTTTATAATGTATGTAAATCAACATCAGCAATAAAGGGGCCATTCTACCTCCTAAGATGAGAGCTCCTGGCCACCTGGACTAACCACTATTTTTCCAAAATGCACCTGGGGGATTGGGTGGTGGGGTGACAAAAACTAGAGATGTGCGGGCTGGCCCGATACCTGTGGGTGGGTAGGTTTCGGGCCAACCTCTCACCCCAATTTGCAGGTGGCAGATGGGTCCGGTTTTACCCGACCCACAGATCACTAGTACAAACTTTTTGTTCAAAACAAGAAATTAGGCTTTCACATATACATGCACTTTTAGATGTTACATGCTCTTTGGATCTGAGGGTAACATGCCCTCTGCCTTTGAGTTTCCTGCCCTGCAAGAGTACCCTCTAAAATGAAGTTCATTAGATCATAGATCATGCCTTAAATATACAGTAAACAATATACAATATTTATGTATAATGTCCTAAAAATATCCACTGTACCTACTGCATATGAAGTGTCATTTATCCAAACACTACACACATTGCATCTGCATATGGTGGTTTTTTTTACATATGCACTGCATCGTCAAGTAAATGGGTTATGGTGTCAATACATTGCTCAAGTGTATCTTCTTTAAATAGAGGCTTAAATACAATGTGAATAGAGTTACTGCATACATGAACAAAGCCTTTGTGAACTCTGTTTAGAAGGTTGCTTTGTCTGCTTATAAACCATAAACTGGTAGATGGGGATATGCTAGCTATCGGGAAGACAATTAACTTTGTCTTTCATATTCCAGAGAGGGAGACTGAATACACCTGACTGTGCATAGATGGTTTCTTGCTGTCAAGGTACACCTAACATGTCAACAGTTCACAACTGCTTTGTACTACACATTCATGATTGTAGGTTTCTTTAGGCATATCTTACTATAAAAACTGTGAAATGCTTATTCACATGACAATATGCTACATTTCCATTTAATGTACCCAATGCAATATCCTCAAGTGTAGAGCTCTGCAGCAGAGTTCATGGCTGACATATTTGTCCATGTTACTTCCAGTCCTATGTTCCATGGTGATAATCGGTGTTTGGGAGTATGCACTGGAAGCCAACCTGTGGACCTGACCAAGTAAAAGTAGTAACCTTCGCTGTATGCTGGCAAATGCACAGAGTTTGTCAGGTAAAATGGGAGACCTAGAATTAATTGCATGCTCTAAACATTATGATATAATTGGTATCACTGAGACCTGGAGGGATGAAACATGTGACTGGACTGTGAATTTAAATAGTTACACCCTTTTTAGGAGGGACAGAGGGATAAAAAATGGTGGAGGAGTGTGTTTGTATGTAAAGCCTGAATTAAAGCCATGCACTAAAGAAATAACCATAGCTGGCACTGGTGTGGGTGTAGAATCCCTCTGGGTAGAGATTTTGACTGGGCAAAAGGCTACAAAGAGAATTATCATTGGTGTATGCTATAAACCACCTCGTATAAGTGACAAGTATGAAGCCCAGCTACTCTTGCAGATAAGCGGCTTCACAGCTCGGCCAAGTTGTTGCTATGGGTGACTTCAATTATCCAGACATTGACTGGAGTAATGGGGTTGCCAAGACAGAAAAAGCTAGTAGGTTTGTAAATATGCTGAGTAACAACTTTTTATCCAGCTCGTTCAAGAACCTACTAGGAATAACTCACTTTTGGACCTTTTAATAACCAATAATAAGGAACTCATCTCTAGCATTTATGTAGGTGAGGATTTAGGGAATAGTGATCATAACATGGTCTCCTTTAAGATTCTATAAGGGAGTAACTAACTAACTTTGACAGTATAAGGGCATCACTGCAACATATTAAGTGGGAAAGGCTTTTCACAGGGTCAAACACAGAACAAAAATGGGAAGTCTTTAAAATGCTGCTTAATAAATATACATGTCAGTATATTCACCTTATAAACAAGGAACGTCGTTGCAAAGCAAAACCTTTTTGGTTCAATAGAAGTGTAGGTGTTGAGGTAGGTAAGAAAGCACATGCTTTTAAGGGTTTCAAGTTAGCTGGGACAACCAAATCATTTATAAGGTACAAGGAGGCCAATAAATCATGCAAAGAAGCTGTAAGGCAAGCTAAAATTGATATGCAAAAGGATATTGCAGCAAGCAGTAAAAATAATCAAAAATTAATTTTTAAATATGTTAATAGTAAAAAAAATGAAGTAGGAAGGGTTGGGACCTTTAGTATCAGAGGGGGTCAGCTGGTTGATGAAAACAAAATAAAAGCGCAGATTCTGAACTCATATTTTTCGTCTGTCTACACAAATGAGAAACCAGTTAATGAAGGTTTCCTTCTTAATAGTCCCAATTCTAGTAATACAACTAATGACACATGGTTCACACATGAGGAAATTCAAAAGAGACTAGAACATGTTAAGATTAACAAAGGTCCGGGCCAGATGGTATTCATCCCAGGGTACTTAGCGAGCTTAGCTCTGTGATTGCCAAACCTCTTTACTTAATTTTTCAGGATTCACTGAGGTCTGGCATAGTGCTGAGAGACTGGCGAACTGCTAATGTGGTGCCTCTATTCAGAAAAGGATCCTGTTCTGCGCCTCAAAACTATATGCCAGTTAGTCTGACTTCAGTGGTAGGAAAGCTTTTTGAAGGTTAATAAAGGACAAAATACTGGACTTCATAGCTAATCATAATACTATGAACGTGTACCAGCATGGTTTTATGCGTAATAGATCTTGCCAGACTAACTTAATTTCTTTTTATGAGAAGGTAAGCAGGGACCTCGATTCTGTGATGGCAGTGGATGTAATTTACTTAGACTTTGCTAAAGCATTGGATACAGTGCCACACAAAAGGTTACTGGGTAAATTAAGGAATGTTGGCCTGGAACATAGTATTTGTACCTGGATAGAGAACTGGCTAAAAGATAAACTACAAAGAGTGGTGGTAAATGGAACATTTTCTAATTGCACAAGTGTTGTTAGTGGTGTACCACAGGGCTCTGTACTAGGTCCCTTGCTTTTCAACGTGTTTATTAATTAAAAGTGGGCATTGAAAGTACTGTTTCTATTTTTGCAGATGATACTAAATTGTGCAGAACTATAGGTTCCATGCAGGATGCTGCCACTTTGCAGAGTGATTTGTCTAAGTTGGGAAACAGGGCAGCAAACTGGAAAATGAGGTTCAATGTTGATAAATGCAAGGTTATGCACTTTGGCAAAAATAATATAAATGCAAGTTATACACTAAGGGGCAGATTTATCAAAGGTCAAGGTGAAGTTTAAAATTGAAAAACTTCGAATTTCAAGCTATTTTTTGTGTACTTCGACTAGGGAATAGTCCAACTTCGATTAGAGTTTGAAAAAATTTTCAAAATTCGAAGGTCGTATTTTTTTGAAGTACTGTCTCTTAAGAACTTCGACCATTCGCCACCTAAAAGCTGCCAAAGTGTTGTTTTAGCCTATGGGGGACCTCCTAGAATATGTATGGAGGCAATTGGGGGAGTTTGGGAGATCGAAGGTCGAAGTTAAAAAAACGTCGAACTTCCAATTCAAAAAGACCAATCAAATGGAGGTCGAAGTTTTTTTGGAGTCGAAGTGGGCTGAATTCGGGCTACTTCGAATCGTACGATCGTACGATTCGAAGTACGTTTGTACGATCCGAATTCGAATTCGGCCAACTTCGAATCGTACGATCGCACTTCGAATTGTACGATGGTACGATTCGAAGTAGCCCGAATTCAGCCCACTTCGACTCCAAAAAAAACTTTGACCTCCATTTGATTGATCTTTTTGAATTGGAAGTTCAACGTTTTTTTAACTTCGACCTTCGACCTTTGATAAATATGCCCCTAAACTGCAGTGTGTTGGGAGTTTCCTTAAATGAGAAGGATCTAGGGGTTTTTGAAGATAACAAGTTGTCTTATTCTGGCCAATGTCATTCTGTGGCTACTAAAGCAAATAAAGTTCTGTCTTGCATAAAAAAGGGCATTAACTCTAGGGATGTAAACATAATTATGCCTCTTTATAGGTCCCTGGTAAAGCCTCATCTGGAGTATGCAGTGCAGTTTTGGACTCCAGTCCTTAAGAGGGATATAATTGAGCTGGAGAGAGTGCAGAGACGTGCAACTAAATTGGTTAGAGGGACGGAAGACTTAAATTATGAGGGTAGACTGTCAAGGTTGGGGTTGTTTTCCCTGGAAAAAAGGCGCTTGCAAGGGGACATGATTACACTTTACAAGTACATTAGAGGACATTATAGACAAATAGCATGGGACCTTTTTACCCATAAAGAGGATCACCGTACCAGAGGCCACCCCTTTAGACTGGAAGAAAAGAACTTTCATTTGAAGCAACGTAGGGTGTTCTTCACAGTCAGGACAGTGAGGTTGTGGAATGCACTGCCGGGTGATGTTGTGTTGGCTGTTTCAGTTAATGCCTTTAAGAATGGCTTGGATGATTTTATGGACTGACATAATATCAAAGGCTATTGTACTAGAAGCTATATATAGATATGGGTATATATATGTATAGATATGGGTATATATAATTTATGTGAAAGTAGGGAGGTTGTGTGTGTATGGATGTTGCGTTTTCATTTGGAGGGGTTAAACTTGATGGATTTTGTATTTCTTCAACCAGATTTAACTATGTAACTATGAAACTATTACAACTGAGGTTGCAGGGTGAAACAGCTGGAGTGACCTTTCCCTTGACCTAATAGTTCCTATTTTCAAATGTGCTGCTATTTTGTTTTCACTTTGATCAAATCAAAGTAACCAAAGTGTTCTGCGGGGTATTCCACCTAGAGTTCATGCTGGCTGAGACACTGGAAATAAAAATGTGGTCATTTCCAAAAAACTAGGCAGCACAAAGTTGAAATCAGCCATTGCTTGAAAATAGCCTGTGCTGGATATTTCCTAACAGGTGCCACTTACTACATTCAGATTTTTGGGATGTCATTACTGATGTCACAGAGGCTCATCTACTGGCAGATTTTCCTGCTTCTTCCCAGAAGATATGTGAATTAGGGGGTTATTTATTAAAGGTTGAGTTGTGTTTATCCCAAAAAAATTGAATCCGAAAATACTCCAGCCAAAACCTGTGGAGACCTCTGATTTTTTTTTTTTTTAGGTGATTTACTCTTAAAAACTAGAGGGTTTTTTTGCTGATAATTCGATGTATTTGAGTTTTTCCCCTGATCGAATTGAATGGAGTTTTTTTTTTCAGGGTTTTTCATAAATAAGCAAGCATTCGAGTTGTGAGTTTTTTAGAGGTAGAAAAAACCTCATAAATTCTACCTTTGGTAAATAACCCCCTTAGTGTCATCCTAAACTTAGCAAAGTTCATTCACTGATAATAGAATATATTGAAGAGTTCCAATAGGAACAAGGCTACAGGCAGAATACTTTTATAATACCTAAAACCATGTTAAAACCATATAATACACAAGAGCCATATATATCCTGTAAATGATATCCTTATAAACGGTGCTTAGTGATGTAATTGGTAATAATTGGAGCTTAGTGGTGTAATTTCTGTCACATAACTCACTGAAACTTGTGTATTATAATAAACAAATGGGGGAATGTAATTAGTCGCAAAGAGCAAAACAATTCGCACTATTACGACTAAAAAGCCCCATCTCGCAATGCAATACTGTTCCTTAAACTGTTATTGCATTGCGAATTTTAATTGCGCAATGCATCTCTTAAGAAGTGCTTGAAGGTGTCGTAATCTTTTGGAGCAAACAAAACGACTTTTTCAGTAAGTAGTTTTATTACATTGACTGCACGTTGGCGCAAACCATAAAATTCGCAAACGGTCTTCCACTGTCGGATTTGGTCACTAAACAGCAAAAGCTATATTAAATTCGCACAAAGCAAAAAATTTTCACGTAAAGACATAACTTTTCGCATTTCGAATAGTTTTTCCGTTACCGACTTTTATTACATTCCCCGAAAGTACTCTCTGTTGCAAAATATGAGGGTATTAGAATTCACCTCCAAGTTCCGTGACCTGTATAATAATCCATGGTCATGGAACTCCTTGATAACTTGGGTATTTATTCACTATATCAGTATTTGTGCCACTCACTGTTTTTTTGTGAATTAAAATGTATAATGTACAACCCTACATGGCAGGGGGGTAGAAACTCATGAACTCAGTGTCATGAAAACTCTGAGATTGTTTTTAATATACTCTTATTTTCCACATGTGGTACATTATTTATAATATAACTTTCGATGAATCATAAGTGACATAATTTAAAACTGATTATATCTCATAACTTCACTAAAGACCATTAATAAATTAATAAAGATATATTTTTGCAGGTTATTCATAGTTCTCGTTTTTTATTATTATAAAATACAATCCTTTCTAGAGAATTGCCATTCTTGTCATTGTTCACATTCAGATTTTATGCATTTTATTGACACTGAAAACAAAAGAAAAAACCCTTAGGAATAGTAAAGCCAAGACTTGTTATAAATATGACTCTGTATATCTTGCAGTGCATACAGTTTCAGTTCCCTATGTGGCAAGGAGTTAACTGTGTCATTCTCACTCAAATAAATTAGTGTAAAGCATAACATTTATGGAATATGAGGCCATACAGAAAGTCTCAAGCGGAAAAAAAAATGTAATGCTTATTCCTAAAATGCTTAAGTGACCCAGAATAGAGCTTATTTTTTAATCATGTTACAATAAATGTAACCCTTGGGACTGAGAGTAGTGAGACCAGCCAAGGGTCAGACTGAAACCTTTATCACTTCCAAACACAGGGGCTTATAGTATAAATGACACACTGCAGAACGATTTACTTATACCATTTAAAATTTATGGTAGCTGAAATGAAAGGAGGCAATAGAGTGCCAGAAATAATCCCACCCTGCACTAAAACATGAAACATCGCCTAATTAGGTGGGAACTAAATCTGTGCATCCTTATCTGTGCAAATCACATCGGGTTTGGGAACCAAGAGTTCAGCCTAGTTATTAAGCAAAGGGGGCTACTGTGGGGCAGGCCGAAGTAGCTTTCAAAACATAAATCTGCCAACTCCCATCACTTGCCAGATGTGGAGGGCACCAGGGGATATGTTTAAATGAGCTGTTATTTAATGGGAGATTATGTTGAATTGTCAGCTGCTTGTCTAGCTTTGTAACCTTGTGCCTGAAATATTATTTTCAGTCATTTCTGTTGGCTTTATTTCCACAGGCTGCCGGCCTGATTTGGATCAGGCATTTGAAATCAGCACATTCTAGAGGCTTCCCACAGAAAAAGATCAGCCAAAGTTTATAGCAACACGAACGATATTAGTGTATGATCTTTTTACCCCTTTTGGTGTCAGTGGGCAACAACATGCAGTTCAATGAAATTGCCAAGAAAAATGTCACACATTGTTCTAATAACTTTTTTTTTAATCTTTTTTAAATAATTTATTTATTATTTATAAGGTCTTATTTTATGGTAAAGTGCAGTCTTTCTAGCACTGTTAATGAGAATGTTTGATAATTTAAATCAAGGTCATCACTACACTGAAAGGTGTCAGTTAAAGCAACATGCTTTCTCATGTTCGTGCAGACGTTTTTGAATAACTTGTGCTTTGCATCACCTTCAGAATTTGCACTTATGCTGGGAATCTGGGGAAAACACTGCTCTGTGGATCTAAAAATGGCCTCCAAAGGTGGTGGTAGCTGCAGGGTTCCCAGCAGATTTCATCAATCACTGCAGTACAATTGCGCCTAAAGAACCATGTGCAAATGACGTAATTTTATATGTCTGCTTATGTACAGGCACCATTAACATACATGCAGAAAGGTAGATGAAATTATGTAAATTATAAAGTTATCATCAACAAAGTGCCTAAAATCCAAGGAAAAGCAAGGGCCCAGATATGGCATAGAGAATAGCTTCAAAGATAGTCAGAATACTTAACTATCTCTGGGTTCTCTGATTGTGAAAATCAAGGAGACCGTGGAATTAATTTTTGTAGCAGGACAATCGTGCATTGGACCATCTTGCATATATATATATATATATATATATATATATATATATATATATATATATATATATATATATATGTATATATATATATATATATATACCAATATCAGCATAGGACACCTGAACACTGTGACCAGCAGCCTTAAGGCTTGGCAAATGTTCCATTGCATCCTCATTCTGCATATATATATATATATATATATATATATATATATATATATAGTGAATAAAGTACCCCCTCTTGTAATATATAAGGATATTATAAGTTACCGAGGAGTTTCATGACCATATAAAAACACGAGGCCGAAGGTCATGGAACTCCGAGGTAACTTCTAATATCCTGATATTTTGCAACTGGGGGTACTTTATTTATTATAATACACAAATTTAAGTGAGTCATGTGACAGAAATGACATCAGAACTCACCGTTTATAACTGATGACTTCAGAACTCACCGTTTATAAGGATATAATTTACAGGATATTCATGGCTTTTGTGTATTATATATATATATATATATATATATATATATATATATATATATATATATATATATATATATATATATATATATATATATATATATATATATATATATATATATATATATATATATATATATATATAATTTTTTTTTTTTTTTTTTTTTTTTTTTTTTTTTCTTGCAGCCAGGCTACACCAAACTATCCTTTACAACAGATGCTTTCACCAAGCATGAAAATAAACCAGGTTATGAATGCACAAAGACAAACATTTATTTTCAGAAGGGTTTCCTCATTTGACAGTACCTGGTATTATATGGCCCATTTATTTTGAGACTGTGTTTGTGGATGACTGTTTTGATCCTGTGGATCCTTTGGGAAGGTGATATGTGCCTATTCAGTAATCTTTATGAAGAAATAACACATTTGGTCCATTTAAATGTGACCACTGTGTCTAGGAAGCTGCACGGTATTTGTTTTCTGTTCAATCCATCACATTTTATGCCTGCATGTTTATAACCACTCTGTGAAAATTCAATTACATATATATATTGAACCGATAAAAAGAGCTAAGCAGAAGCAAATCAGGCAACAAGTGGATAAATTACTGCCACTTGCATTGCAGGTTGTTAAATGTGTTACAAAGCTTAAAAGCGTGGCCTCTTAATGCAGCTGTTCAGTGTACTGTGTCTAGTAAGAATGCACTTTTGTACAAATTTAGGATGGATTATTCTTAAACAACTGGGGCAACACTTTCATTAGCACAGTTCTTCAGCTGGGTTAAGGGTTAGAAAATGAGTGTGAGCAGTGAGTCAGAAGGTGTTTTTTAGTGTTTGCTTCCCCAAGTAAACAGCAGTATCTTTATACTCCTTTGATGCTAAGCTTTATAGTGAAGATATTGGTGATAATTGGCCCAAAGCATAGAAAATCACGTACAGTATAGTAAATTAATACTGGGAAACAAGTTTAAATGAGTGGCCTCAAAATGTAAAAGTAATAAATTTGGCACTTTATGAATGCATTGTAATAATAAAACTAATAATAATATGCTGTCTGGAGCCTGCATAGCAAACTTACATTGCTAAACTAGCACGAGGTTAGACAATAAAGACAAGAAAAATGATACCAATATAGTGCAGTATTTTGTAATTATGGTGACACATCACTTAGTGCTTAAAGCAACAGTAAAACCAAAAAACGAAAGTGCTTTAAAGTATTGAAAATATCATGTAGTGTTGCCCTGCACTGGTAAAACTGATGTGTTTGCTTCAGAAACACTACTATAGTTCATATTAACAAGCTGCTGTGGAGCAATGGCGGAAATTGAAAAACGGCTATATGGCACAGGTTAACTAATGGATAACAGATAACACCATTAGACAGACAGAACTTATCTGCTATCTACTGTGTAACCTGAGCCTTTGAATGGCTGCCCCCATTGCTACACAGCAGCTTATTTATATAAACAATAGTAGTGTTTCTTAAGCAAACACAGCAGTTTTACCAGTACAGGGCAACACTGCATTATATGTTCATTACTTTAAAACACTTATTTTTTGATGTTACTGTTCCTTTAAAGGAAAACTATACCCCCAAAATGAATACTTAAGCAACAGATAGTTTATATCAAATTGAATGACATATTAAAGAATCGTACCAAACTGGAATATATATTTACATAAATATTGCCCTTTTACATCTCTTGCCTTGAACCACCATTTCATGACTATCTGTGCTGCTTCAGAGATCACCTGACCAGAAATACTACAACACTAAGGGGCCGATTCACTAAGCTCGAGTGAAGGATTCGAATGAAAAAAATTCGAATTTCTAAGTATTTTTTTGTTACTTCGACCATCGAATTGGTTAAATTAGTTCGAATTCAAACGAATCGAACGAAAAATCGTTCGACTATTCGACCATTCGATAGTCGAAGTACTTCCCCTTTAAAAAAAACTTCGACCCTCTACTTCGGCAGGTAAAACCTACCGAAGGTCCCCATAGGCTTGCCTGTGATTTTTTGATCGAAGGATTTTCCTTCGATCGCTGGATTAAAATCCTTCGAATCGTTCGATTCGAAGGATTTAATCGTTCGATCGAACGAAAAATCCTTCGATCGATCGATCGCAGGATTAGCGCTAAATCCTTCAACTTCGATATTCGAAGTCGAAGGATTTCAATTCGAGGGTCGAATTTCGAAGTATTTTTAACTTCGAAATTCGACCCTTAATGAATCTGCCCCTAACTGTAACAGGAAGAAGTGAGGAAGCAAAAGGCAGAACTCTGTCTGTTAATTGGCTCATGTGACCTTACATGTGGTTTGTATGTGTGCACAGTGAATCGTACGATCTCAGGGGGCGGCCCTTATTTTTTAAAATGGCAATTTTCTATTTATGATTACCCAATGGCACATACTACTAAAAAAAGTATATTATTATGATAATAGTTTGTTTACATGAAGCAGGGTTTTACACATGAGCTGTTTTACTCAGTATCTTTTAATAGAGACCTACATTGTTTGGGGGGTATAGTTTTCCTTTAAGCGAAATAGTGAACATAAGTGCCCTTATTATTCTGCTTATCCAAACTATGCACCCCTTGTAACGCCACTCCAAAGCATGCAATGTGATGTATTCAAATGGGGGGGGGGGTACTTACAAACATTTAAAAGGAAATATGCATTGAGGGAATTATTAAGCTGAAGATTCACCAGTCTGCTCCAAATTCTGCAGCTCTATAAGAATGCACTGACATAGTGTAAAACCGTAAATACTTTAATTGCCAATCAGTTAAAATTACACTCACAATGGTCTTTGTAAAAATGTGCATATAACAATTATGAGTCACTGTCTGTGCGTCTCGACCACCTTGTGTAACCCTGTGATGCCCAAGGTTAGACAAGGCGGTTTATTGCAATTAAAGTATTTACGGTTTTACACTGTCAGTGCCTCTACCCGTTATTTAGTTACTAGTGAGGTTTTTTTTTATTATTATGAAGTGAAGCATTAGGCTATGGCGCACAGGTAGTTTTCTTCTCTTCAGGTCCACTGCACACACAATGGAGTTCAGTGTGAAAGTGCGTAATATTGTTTTCCACAAAACAAAATTATCTCTGTTTGTGCACTAATAGGCAGATCTTGGTGCCATCTCATAAACATGCCAAGGAATAAGCTGCAGGCCTGGGTACCATCCTCACTGACATTTGTTCATCATGTTTAGTCTTTAAATATCCTACTTGTCTTTCTTAATTTAGAAAGAGGATATATATATATATATATATATATATATATATATATATATATATATATATATATATATATATATATATATATATATATAATTTTTTTTTTTTTTTTTTTTTTTTTTTTTTTTTGAAGATATTACTGTCTGGCCAGTACTTTATCAACTCAGTCAGAAAAATGAAGCTGATGCCAATGTTATTAATCATAAAGAAATATAACATATACAAAAGGCCAGTATTTTTTATTTAGAAAATGTCACAACCCTAGCCCCAAAGGAGAATGTTATTCTGCTTGGCTTCTTAATGGGAATGCAAATAATATTTTCCTTAATCATCTTAACAACACTTCTAATTTAATAAGGATGTTTTGCTTATCCAAAGAAATATCTAAACTATTTTTAAATGAATTTGCTCTAACAATGACTCCATAGCATAAGTGATTAAAAAGAGACCCTTTAAAATCACCCAAAGTGAAACTAATGTCTGTGTACTTTGGGATTTAAATTTTACATGTTTTTTGTACTGTCCTCCACCAGATAAAACAAACCCAAATCTATTATATACTAGTTAAATTACTACACAATTGAGCGATTTAAAAAGTAAATCATATTTTGTATATTTGTATATATGATTTGGATTCTAGTTTAGGCTATTTTTTTGCTACGAGTAGCTATGTATGTCCTCAGCTACCCTTATCCCTCTAGGCCAGTGGTCCCCAACCAGTAGCTCGCAAGCAACATGTTGCTCACCAACCCCTTGGATGTTGTTCCCTGTGGCCTCAAAGCAGGTGCTTATTTTTGAATTCCTGGCTTGGAGGCAAGTTTTAGTTGCCAATCAGAACCTCCTCTAGGCTACCAGTGCATATAGAGGCTACCAAATAGCCAATCACAGCCCTTATTTGACATCTTCATGGACTTTTTCATGCTTGTGTTGCTCTCCAACTCTTTTTACATTTAAATGTGGCTCGCGAGTAAAAAAAAGGTTGAGGACCCCTGCTCTAGGCTTTAATATGTTTCGATTGATTCTGCACAACTGATCAAGGGTACCTACTAGTACTATGTACAGGCAATGAGGGGCTCATGATAAAATTCAGACGGTGAATGTGCCAAGACAATGTAACACAGGCTTTTAAATTTATGGGCTCTAAGAATAGGACTTTTAACAGAGATGTAAAGTATTCTAAATATTATGGGGCCCCTGCACAGGTAGGGAGCAGTTAACTTTTCTCTTACATATAAGCAGGTTTGGAATGCAGGTTAATAATAGCTCAAACGCTGACCTTTTTGTCTACTTGAATTAATTTTTGCATTGAACGTTTAATTTTATTTTCTGCTCAGTATACTGTACTTTCTAAGCTCAGCAGCAGCCAGAGTACAGAGCAAGTTTTAAGTGGAGTTATGTAGAAAGTCTGGAGCAGTGACAAATGTGTTGAGAATGGAAGCTTGAGGACAATTTTTCTAAATTTCTGCCATACCAAGAGGCAAAAGAAAGCAACAAGACAAAACAGCTGGTGTGTAATTGTTCTGTCAGACTCGATTTTAGAACATCACCTAGTTATTTTGATTTGTGTAAAGCCATGCTGTGGGTATACTTAAAAACTTTAAAGTCTGCCAAAACCCATTTCACGTTTGTTTGTATTTATCTATTAAACAGAACACTGGCAGAAAGCAACCAAGGTTATCATCTCAACATAAGAATGTCTGAACAGATTTTATTATATTATCCGCATATTGTGTTACATCTATGGAACATTGAGAAAATATATGCAGTGTAATTATTATCATTATTTAACTTATGTACCCATGCATCCATTTACCTTTTCGTGTTGAAACATAGATCAACATGTCTATATATATATATATATATATATATATATATAATATCACACTCATTTAAATGAAGCCATCACAGCAGCTCAATAAGTGTGAGACTGGGAGATATGGATGACATTAGGCACTTGAGGGGGAATGTAATAAAAGTCGCAAAAAAACAATTTCGCACCAATAAGAAAATAAATTCAGATCTTACAATCTACTCTAATATTCTTCCTTAAACTGTTATTGCATTGCGAATTTTAATTGCGCATGGTGAATTTTAATTGCGCACTTTTAAGAAGTGCTTGAAGGTGTCATAATCTTTTGGAGCAAACATAATATTTTGGGCCCCTAGAGAGGTGGAATTGGAGGTGCCTTGGTGTTTTTCCCTGAAGAACTAGTAGTCATCCCTGAAGTAGAATATAGTGGGTGGTACTTAGGGGCAGATTTATCAAAGGTCGAGGTGAATTTTCGAAGTTAAAAACTTCGAATTCCGAGCTATTTTTTGTGTACTTCGACTAGGGAATAGTCCAAATTCGATTTGAACCGAAAACTTCAAAAACTTTGAAAACTTCAACCATTCGCCATCTAAAACCTGCCAAAGTGCTGTTGTAGCCTATGGGGGACCTCCTAGAACCTATTTGGATTCGAATATGGCTGAATACGGCCCTCTTTGACCCAAAAAAACCTTCGACTTCAGTTTGGTTGGTCTTTTTGATAGGCACGTTAATTCAATTCACCCCCAAAATAGCAAAAGCTAGCTTTGGGAGGACCAGCCCTTGAGCAGGGAGGCCCCACTGAATAATATGTTTCTTATTATTTGATCTGTGCTACAAAATTGGAATTGGAATCCCTTGAAGTACCCAAAAGTGTGTTGGGAGGGTTTGTAGGAAGTTGTGAAAACTTGAGTTCTGCTGTTGTACTGTTGTTCTACTGTATTTTTAAATACTACCTGTATTTCAGCCAAAAGATTTGGGAAGGTTAAGTTACACCATATTGAACTTTGAATAAGTACACAGTATTGGAAGCTATTGTGACAAGCAAACCAGAGTGTAACTGGTATTGTGTTCCAGGCTGTACTATCCCAACAGCCAAAGGGGCATTTTGTACAAATGTATTACCATGCAGGAAAGGATCTTCTAGAAGTAGCTGAAAAAATAACAAAGCTAATTAAATAGATGCTAACATTAGCAGTGTATTACTAGATGAATAAGACCTATGCAAAGTAAAACCTAAGCTGAATTATGAGTAAATATTTGTAAAAAGAATTACAACAACCTTTAAATTCTTAATATTAGCTATATACCAATATTACATTATACAGCACAAAAACTCTATTAGATTGTTATAATAATGTTATCTTGTATTAGAGTCATTCCTTTTTTCTTGATTGAATTTCATAAATTATTCTTAATTTGCATTTCTTTCTGTTCAACAACTTTAGCAAAGGCTGGTTACTTCTTGCTGGATTGTAGTAAAGTTTTACTGGCTGGATATGTAAAAACATTGTTCACTTTCCCCCCTTCCTCTTTAGATTTACAGAAATTAAAGATTCATCAGGGAAACTTGACCTGAACCTGCTTTCCCCATTGAAAAAGGACTACTGGGCCATGGTGGCTTACAACCGTTCCAAATTGTGCAATATCTTGTTCTCCAAGGAGCTGAACCGCCGCCTTTCTCCCCATGGGGTGACTTCTAACACAGTACATCCGGGAAACATGATGTACTCCTCTATTCATCGCAACTGGTGGGGGTATACATTGCTGTTTGCTTTGGTTCGGCCGTTCACAAAGTCCATGGTGAGTGAAACATTTTACATATCTTCTGTTTTCTCAGTTGAATTAAAGTGTATAAAGTTGTATAAAAATCCAGATGTACACATTTACATTCACTTTTTTTACTGTTTGAAGCTGTAGCTTTATATTATGACTTACTATATGATTTTGAGGTGGTAGTGATCTGGAAATGCTCTCACAAGTAATAATGAGTGCTGGTCACTTCAGGACTTGTTTATTGGGATAATTGCGTGTTGATGTGCAATTCATTCGTCTGCAGAGTGGAGACAAATGAAATGTGATCTGGTGAAAATCTTGGGAATTGGCTCTTCAGAATAAGGAAAAAGGGACTTGTGTTAAACATGTTTGCTTCTAATTTGTTGAAATAAGTATGCGCCCAAGAAAAATGTGAAAAGTAGTGGTGAAAAATTTTTTTGACCTTGTCACCTTTACTTCTGGTTGCATAAAGGGATCGTTGTCTTTTTTGCACATTATAGATGTAGAGTTCTTGAAAAAAACGATGTACTTTGTATGGTAACGGTTATTAACTGGAGTTTAATTCTATCCTATTTAGAGAAGAATACATATTTGCTTACACAAT
Organism: Xenopus laevis; assembly: GCF_017654675.1. NCBI lineage: Eukaryota > Metazoa > Chordata > Amphibia > Anura > Pipidae > Xenopus > Xenopus laevis. Next base: position 46,811,516 of record NC_054377.1, on the reverse strand, counting down.
TAGTAAATAATGAATTCAGATATTACTGTGTGCATGAAACATCATTAGATGTGGGTGCTGTTACTTTAGATATAATGAAATGTATGTATTGGTTTTTTTTTCCAAGTGGCAGCCAGGTAATATTTTGTTGAAGAAATGAACGCTAATCCCTACTTATAAATTAGGTATATTTTCTCTTTACATTTCATTAGCGTAATGCAAAAATCCCAGTGGCTGTTGGCAAACTGGTGGGAATGCATATATATTGATATTTTTTAGTGGCAGGCCTCAGTAGGAGGATTTTACATCTGCTGCTTAATGATGAAATTATAACTTCTAAAATTTGGACAGGAATTTGCTTCAGAGAATAAATTAACTGGTATAAGCTTCTTTGATGTCTTCCAAGTAAAGATCTATAAATCTGCAAGTGCTGAGACCAAGTTACTATTATCACACATTGGCTGTAGCCTTTGATAGAACCAAATATTTTTGTTGGCAAGGATCTGAGCTGAAGAATACCATGTGTTAAGGGGCAGCAAGCGCTTAGCAGATGCTACAAGGAACTCAAGTTTCAAAACCCGTATTTTTTAACATTTAAAAGTGGGTCAGGTTTGTTGAAGTTCTGAGACTATTCGGTTACGTTTCCTGTTTCATTGGAAAGCCAGTCATTGTGCTAGAACTTTAACAGATGTGCTGTTCCCATTTTTAATAGATGGGAATAAAACTCTGGTTCTCTTGCAGAGTTATAAATTACAGCGTGAAAGCACAAGCTGTCACCGTGTTAACCTTAACTAGCCACAGCAGCATGAATCTGCCCTCAAATGACCTGATGTACTAAGATTTATAACTCTAACATGTACCAAATTCCAGAAGGCTGGAGGACTCTGTCAGGTAGAGTTGGGAGGTTTTTTTCCCAATTCTTAATTTTGAAAGGAAATGGGAAAGCATATTGTGATTGTTGTTAAATAGATTTAGTTACCATTTCTTACTTCTACATGAGGGGTTTGGGAATATTCGGTATCTCTATATATTAATTATGGGGAGAATTCCAAGAATCAGCCCTTGTTGTGGAAAAATGCTGCACAAGATTTATTTGAAGAACTGACATTATTATACTCCATTCATATACATTGTTTTTAGGTTCTGAGGTTCATTCAGTACTTGAATAATCTGTAAAGTAAACAGATGAGTTACCTTGAATTCTTTTCTAGAGACGTATTACTTTACCATCAAGGAGGTTTACCAAGGTTAGATCAGCAGCCCTTTCTACAATAAATTCTATAGTGTATCAATCTGCAAAATGTAAGAGCATGTATAGTCATGCTTATCAGTATACTTTGGCCCAGGGTTTATGCAGTTCTGTATAACTTTGTTTTCCTTCTACTTATTAACTAACATGAGTTTCCAGGGCAAGTACCTGAATTTCCTAATTTAATCATTGATATTCAGAGGCCTTTTAATAATGGACTGGGTCTCTATAACCTCATTTACACTGAAGTCGGATTTACACATATTGTTTAGTAGAATCTAACCCAAGTCTTCTTTACTGTTATTTTGGGTATCTGTTCATTGTCCTTATGTTTTCTTAAGAATAAATACTTGTAGTCTCCTCTGCTGTATTTCAAAACAGGGTCCAAATACTTTATTTATGATAAACTGATGTGGGTTTCATGTGCCATACAAATGGGCTGCTAGATTCCAAAAAAATGTTTTGGCAGCTAGAAGGTTATTACAGATCTGCTTTCAGTGTGGCATTATGGTTAAGCATCAAAATAATTTGCTGACTATTCCCATTCTAGCACCTCATTTAACAGTTGATGGTGTGTATCGAAAATGTTGACAGGAAGCGGTCAAGCCTTAATGTATATTGGATCAGTAGGAATGAATTAAGGGTCCTGCAGGAATGTTCTCTAGTTTATGTGTCGTTGGAATGCTTTTATAGCTTCCTAATCTGCCCTTACGGCTGTGGCTAATCAAATAACTAAAGATCATACTGCTTCAAAACGAAAAGATTACTGTGATTGTTTTGTAGCTCATATTGCTTCTCTGTTTATTTGTACATAAATTTACTTGTATGTTACCACATAGCAATTCTTTTACTGGATATGTGTTCACTGGGCACAGTTCCATTTGACATTAGGCATGATGAGAACCTTGCATCATGTGGCAGTTGTTGTGGCAGAAAGCCACACAGGTAAGCACTCTGACATGGGGCATCAATGGGTATATGCAATCACATTTCACAAATGCAGCTAAAATATGCAAAAACCAGCAGCAAATACCTTTTTTGCTTATTAAATAATATAAAATGTTCTTGTAATGTATGGGCTCTTTATTAAAATGTATACAAAATTGCATATTCCTTGATTTAACCTTATATATCATCTGTGCTTTTTATGTTTGGTTTAGGTTATTTCTATACAAAACTTATTTTCTACAAAAAATTCATTACAATACTGGCACCATCCATCATTTTACTGGGCTGGTCAGTAAAATATGTGCCAGGCTGCAAGTCCATGCAGAAAATAGAAATCAATTGCAAATGTAGTTTATGCCAATCTAACTCTGTGTCATGTTATTTTGTGTGTGTGTTGTTAGGTACTTAAAATTTGAATAGTGTTTTATCATCCACTTAAGTAACTACTATTGGGTTCTTTTAAATCCTTTACATTAAAGATGCACTAAAGCTTAACAAAGAAGTAAGCTATAATACTGTACATTATGTTCTGGGGGGTTGTATCAACTCAAGGCAACCAAAGCTCTTTAGCAGTAAAGATCTGTGTCCCCAAATATGCCCGTAGTAGCTCCCCATCTTCTTTTCTGCTGATTCACTGCACATGTTCTACATGCTGTCAGTTACTGTACCTGAGCTTAGGGACCAAGCCACTATATACTGTCTAAATAGAATGTTAAAGTTATGATTAGTAATTAAATAAAATTCACATTACTCAGCAGAAACATTCCTTAGAGTCTAATACAAACTTCATTTTCTGCTTCATGATTTGTGAAGATACAGCTGGGCAGCTTCTCAACAGCTGCCGAGAACACACTGAGCATGTTTGTGTCACTGTCAGTCCTAACAAAAGATTGTGGAAACATTTTTAGGCCTGGATCATTATTGTTAGAGTTGCTGGTGCAACACGTTCAGTATATAAAATACAGCATTTTCAGCTTTAGGGTGTAATTCTCTTTGAAATAAAATTATATAAGCCAAAGTAGTCAAACAAAATGAATTGATTTTTTTTTTTCAGCTGGATATCTTATTTATTTGAAATACTGAGAGAAATCTCTTTTGATATATTGAAAAAAAAATACATAAACAGAGGGTAAAAAACAGAGGGAGGTCCAAGAAATTTGAGCAGAAAAGGTCTGGCTTGCAGAGTGCTGTTCAAATGGTCTTTATGCAGTTTTCCAAAGAAAGCACTGTATATCAAATGTGAAAGCCTGCTTGTCCTGAAATTCTTAGAACAGGTTTGCTTGAATGTTTAGCTAAATACATAAATAATTAGTTTTACCCTGATTCATGCCAATAATCAGGATCATCAGGAAAATAGAAATTTTATGAGATGGCTTGGAGATAAAGAAATAATATCCAAAATCAATCAATGAGCAGAATGTAGAAGAAACAATCCGCATGTAACATGAAAAATCAATGAAAAATTGATCCACTTTGCTTGATTGGAAGTATTAGAAAGCCACCCACATGTAAGCAGATATCATTGATAGGTATTTTACATTTCTCTAACTCTTCCCCTGAGAATCTGGCATTTTGTCCGTATACATAAGGCAGCTGCATTACTACCCTGTAGGCAAATTTTTCAGCTGCTGAAGCATATCCAGACCACATTAATAAAAAAATTTCTGAAAATTGGCTACCTGTTTCCAATTTCTAAATGAGAGTGGGTTTTGCCGTGTTGTTTTCTTGTCTTAGGTTATATGACATTTTATCCATTGTCTGATTGAACAAATTATATTAGGGATGCACTGAATCCACTATTTTAGGATTCTGCTTAATTTCGAATCCATTTTGAAAGATTTGGCCACATACCGAATCAGAACCCTAATTTGCAAATGTAAATTAGTGAAACGAGGGGGAAAGAAAGTGTAAGAAGAGTAAAAAAGTTTTGACTTCCTTATTTGTGTGCGGAAAAGTCACATGATGTTTTGGATTTGGATTCAGTTCGGCCAGGCACTTTGATTTGGCCCGATCTGAATCCTGTTCAAACAGGCCGAATCTTGGCCCATCCCCTAACCGAATCCTGGATTTGATGCATCCCTAAATTATATAGTTGAATACTTGTTTGGTTTTACCAGGCTAGCTATGTAGACAAAATAGGGATCTTTGTATTTAAATCTGTTATTGGTCAATATAAGGTTCCATTCTGAAAACTCATATTGCATACCAGTATGGTGCTTTATTACAAGAGCTCTATGGGGCAAGCAAAATTTTAGCTGTATAAGAGAAGGGACTGCCCAAACAGTAAGCCGCTAGGGTAATATGGTAGTACCTTACAAAAATGTGCCCTTATGCCAAATGTTTTAATATATCAAATAAATGTTTCCAGTAGAGCTGTGTATAGTGATGATTGTTTGAAACCAGAAATCTTTTGTCACTTAAGTGACAAACTGTATGTTAAAGTAAACACAGGCCTCAGGCCTGTCAGTTTGAGGAGTGTACACATGTCCATTTTTCCTTTTAGAAGAATTAGAATGGCAATGGCAAATCACCCCAGCAAACTGCTTGCCCTGCACATAAAAAGCACCTGGAAATACCTTTTCTTTCATTTCATTACCATGATCACCACTCCAGGGGCCATCTTTTTCTTTTGCCAGACTTTACAGCCTAGTAAATATTAGTACATTAGTAGTAGCAGAGACTGACTTGCACCCCTATGTGTTTTTGCATTTTTCTAGCTGGACTTTGAAGTGATATCCTCAATTGTCTTGCAGAAAACAATTGTCTTTTGTTCCATTGTTTTTACAGTAAAGCTGGCCATAGATGTAAAAAATTTTAAAAGATCTTTTCGTTATCGTGAGACGACAATTATCTTGAAACGATCGTTTAAATGTACGATTTGTCCATCAACTAAAAATACCATATCAAGCTATATTGCCAGGAAAACTGGGGTAGCTGCCTGCTTGGCCCTGCAAACATAGATAGATTGCACTGGGACCGATAAATTTTTTATAACCTGGCCGATCAATCTTTTGACAGATGTTGGACGCAAAATCGTAAGATGCACGATTGTTCGATTGCCACTAACTTAACAATAATTTGATATATTGGTCGGATTGCACTGAAATTGATCGTTCACCAACGAAAGATGTTTGCATCTATGGGGACCTTAATGCAGATGTTCTAGATTCTATGTTTTGGGCTTTTGCTTTGATCTATGCTGTGCTACCAAACACTGCCAACATGGGATGCAGTAAAATCACACCATCTTGCCACTGTGTTAAATCAGGGTTCAACCTGGCACAAGGTCATTTTTCATTAGAAGGATAATTATTCGCCCCCTTGATTTTGTGGACAATAACTATCATATTTCCTTTGCAGTTATAGAACCCCTTTACACAAAACTAAATATTAGTATTTCTGCACCTTTTTTATGCCTTTCAGCTGTAGAATACATGCTTATTTTCAGACTGTGTTTCGACATACACAGTACCTGGAGCACCTTGTTAATAAAAAAATCATGATCCAACCAGCAATATGTTTTACTGAACAATGAATACATTTTCTAATCCTTGTTCAACAATTTTATCCATTTTGTTAAAAAGTGTAAATTTTACAGCCTTATTTTGTAGGTGGGTTATAGAACATCACACCCTTTCCTATATATCCATGCCTCAGACACATACATGTAGCATTTGACAGCTGTGTAATAACAACGCTCTCCAGTTCCAGCGGCATTTAAGGAAATACAGTTGTAAGGATTTTATGTTCCTTGCTTCAATCAGCCAGAGCCTGCCATATCCCAGCCCAAGGACCCTCAGCAGACCATTTTCAGCATTTTGCTGCAATTAAACTCCTCTGGTTTTAGCCCACAGGCAATTTAGTACCTTTTTACATATGCACATTATGAACTTTTGACCAGGAACTGGTAGTCATATATTAGAAAGCAGCTTCTGAAAGCAGACTTAACAAGTTCCTCTGAGTATTAGCCTGAGTCAGTTGTGGAAAAGGGTAATTTAAACAACTTGCAGAGAGGCCATTTAGAATCTTACTGATGATCCTAAATATGTATTTTTCCCTGTGTCTTTCCACTGGAAGCTGGTTGCAGGAGCTCTCGGAGATGTGATTGATCTTTTATTCGGCAGCTAACGAGGGCTGTGATTCTGTTAGTGCTCTACAAGGCAAGGGAGAAGTGATTTAATGAAGTGTCTAGTGAGCTGGCCGTAGATTTATCCTGTTGTGTCTAATTTGCAGTGCCCGTTGTGAGTGTAACAGAGACTACATTTGCCTTACCATTAGCCAGGTATTTCCTTAGTAAATTGTTGTAAGGTCAGGTGTAGTTATCTGAGAAGAGGCAATGCCTTCCCTCCTTAGTGTCTCCAGATGACAGGAGCAGCGCTGAGCGTTCACTGAAGCGGAAACCTGAAGAGCAGAGGTCTGTCTCTAAGTCCCCCTTAGCTGATGCAGGAGCAGATGAACTGCCAAGCAGGACTAATAGAGTCATAATTGGCGATTAGAACTGGAACAGGGCAATAACATCTTAATACAAACTGGCGTATATTATACTTACTGTCAGTTGCATTAAAGTTCCACAGTAGCCTTTACCAGCTCCAGCCCGCCTTATTAATTCACAGTTATGAGGCAATCAGTTTTAATAGTCTCTACACAAACAAACAGCGACATGTCAGAAAAGGTTTTACTTTACAGTGACACAGTTAAGCCTTTGGTGCTTTGCACTGCCTATGAAAAAACCTGGCATGTTTTTAACAAGAGAGATGTTTTGCTAGTTCCTGTGTTAACCCCTTTTATACCAAACTTTTAGTTAATGAATTTGTTTTTTTTACACATTGCCTCAGCTTACCCCATTATTACCATTAAAATAGAAGGAAAGGCTGTATTTACTTGGGGGTGCCAAAAGTTAGGCCCCTCAAGTGATTGCACTTACCTGCAACTCTGGGCCGGTGCTCCTATCAGCAGAAAAACCGCCAGGGGTTCTTTTACCGAGCACCACAAAGCGTTCGGCTTCCTGCTTCTTCTTTCTTCGAGTGGTTGTAGTAGCGTGAAAAGCTGAACTTAACAAAGAAGTCTGCTGATTCATTCTACTGTGCATGCGTCTGCCCTGGGAAATTTGAAGGAAGATGATCGCTTTGTGGTGCTCGCTGGAAGAGCCCCAGACCGGTGCAGTTTTCTGCTGATAGGAGCACCAGCCTGGGGGTTCAGGTAAGTATCAATTGGGGGTGCCTAACTTTTGGCACCCCAAGTAAATAGGCTTTTCTTTCTCCTTTAAAAAGAAAAAATACAGCAGGACAGTTTTAGGTATATGTCACCTTAAGGTGTTCCAAGCCTTTTGAAGTTCATATCTTCCTGTTATCCATTAAGCATTATACCAATCAATAGTGGATATTAAAAAGAACCCTATTTATAATAAACATTTTTTCCAGTTTACCATAATATTGTACAGCTAATCAGTGTTGTAATAAAAAGTGACCTCTTTGGGGTAGATTTACTAAAGCGTGAAGAGGCCGTCGCTAACAAAAACTCGTCAGAAATCCCATCCGCAGGCACATCACCAATTTACTAACAGACGTAGAGGATTCCCTGGCAAAAGAGACTACTACTAGCACAGTTTTGCGCCCTATCGCCAGGTGAATTTTCACTCAGGGAAGTGCGATTTTTACAGAACGTTACCTTTTGCCAGAGTTTCTTTCGCCACCTTAGATCTGGATTAGATAAAGCTTAATCTTAATCCTTAATCTTATGTCAGTGACATCATATCCTGATTTCCTTCAAAAGTTCTACCTAGTGTTTGTGTTAACATTTTTTTTTCAACCATTTGAGAGGCATGCCACATTTGTTTTAAGGTGGGCTCATGTCTAGGGCATTAGAGGATCTCTTTAATCTTTATTTTGCTAAATTTAGCTACTAAAGGGTGAAGTGGCTGTCGCTAGCGAAAATTTTCCAGAAATCCCATCCACAGGCACATCGCCAATTTACTAAAAGACATAGAGGACAATTCACTAGTGAAAGTGACTGCTGCTAGCGCAGTTTTACACCCTATCGCCAGGTGAATTTTTACTCAGGTAAACGATTGTTACTCCACAAATTTTACAGAATGTTACCTCTTTCGCAAGAGTTTCTTTCACCACCTTAGACCTGGTGAACTGAAAGCTGAAGCTACATCCTCCTCAATCTTATGTCTTATGTCATCTTATGTGACATCATATCAGGGCCGGAACTAGGGGTAGGCAGAGAAGGCACGTGCCTAGGGCGCAAAGCTGGAGGGGCGCCAGGCACGCACCTTCTCTGCCTCTGCTATCCCCCTAGTCCGGTCCCTGTTCTGGCGGGCGTATGCGTGTGCGCGTTTGCGCGAAAAACCGGAAGTGCGCATGCGGGTATTGGGCGCTTTACCGGGCCAGGCTGCCTGGGGCGCCTGCCCGGGTTGGCCCGGCACTGCATCATATCCTGTATGCTGTTCTAAAAAAAGACTGGCATTTTTTCATATTTTAAAGTGGGATTGCCTTCAAAAGTTCTAATTATTAAAAATGTTTTTTCCAACAATTTGAGGGGCATGCCACATTTTTTTGTGAATATGTTGTTTAGCTGTTTGGCCGTTGGGCTACATTGATTGCATTCGAATTTAATCAATCAGTGGAATCATTTTAGCTGAATTTTCTAGATAGGGGGTCTTACAATAATTTCACAAAGGTTATGGAATAGAACTAGAAAATCTTGCTTAGTGTCACAAATAGGGTCTGGATATTACTAGACAAAAAGGAACACCAAGAGCCCCAATAGTGTAATATGTTTTTACAAGGAGTAATGGTAGAGTAAACAAGTTAATACTCACAAACCAGGGTTACCGATAGGCAACCACTGTATAGGCAGGTGGGGAGATTATCCTGACCCCACTCAGGAATAAGACGTCGCTCTCTGTAGAAGAAGAAAAAGGGGATGATACCCCTCCACTCGGGGTGGACTCGATATACTGGATATTACTAGAAGTTATTTTGCTTCCTGTTGCTTATTTGTTTTTAATGTAAATATGTTTACAAAGTATATTGAAAAAAGCAATGCTGCCATTTTGAAATATAATAGTTTTCAGATATGGGACAGCAATCACCCTACACTGCAGCATGGTGCTTCTACACCTCACACACAACCTGAACACTAACTACTGACAAATCTAGGGGGAAACTCTTTATTGAGGCCAAAATATAATTAGTTGCTGACCCTTTCAGAAAATTCACGCATATTTATATCGCCAAATGTTTAGACCCTTTCATTACATTATTGCCCATTAATTTAACCAACGTTCAATGAATTGTCTCAGCCAGGCAACCATCATAGCCACAATTCGGTTCACCGACCTTAAAGAGTTACATCTCTCTAACCATAGCCCTCTGCCAGGCTAGATCATTAATCTTTGTCAGTTGCTAAAGTTGTCAAATTTTTGTAGTTAGAATAGAGCTAGTGCTGCCAAGAGGAGTTCAGAACAATGTAACACTGGCTCAATGCTCGTCAAACACATAGTTGGAAAAAGTGTCCTACTAACATACCACAGCAAATGTTTATTTGCATTGTATGGGGTCAGAAGATAGTCATGTTATATTACAAACAGGGGCAAACAAATATTTAAGAGGCAGTGGTTGAGATTAGCCATATCAGGAGCTGCACTGTGCAAATCGTGGGGATGAAAGAAAATCACCCTGTAGACATCTTAAAGTCCAGGGTTTAAATGTGTTTATCTGATAAATGTAAAAGGATTAAACTGCTCATGGGTTTAGGTGTCAATGAAGATTATCTTATGTCTGAAAGGAAACATTGTCTCTTGGCATATTGCTGCTGCAGAAGTGACCAGTTGTAATGGAGATTATCTCTCTGATTATACCTCCTTGGGACATGACATCATTTATAGGTGAGCTAAATGCCATGAACTGCTTGTGGCTGCATTGCATTCTTGTAAATTGGGGGGAACTTATTTAGTACACCATAGGAAGTATAACTGAAGAGCATAAAATGACTACTGGCAGCTCAGGGCACTTTTATCACTGGGTTTCTCCATAAAGCAGACCACATCAAAAAGCTGTTTGCCATTTTTCGAGCAAACTGCTTATTTTTAAATTTCACAGTTGTGGAAGATGTGCCAAATAATTACCATATTAAAAGGCAAACATTCTATTGCCTAGTATTAGGATAAAGGATCTTTAAGACATACATTTTTTGTCATTTTGGAAGGTAATCTTTTATTAATTAATTTTATACAGCCATATATATATATTACAGTCACATAATTCATGTTTTTGCTAGAATTATTGTATATGAATATTATATGCAATGTATAGCACAATACCAGTATTTTAAATATGAAAACATGTTTAAGATGCCCTTGCAGCTGGTTTATCAGTCATAACCTACTCAAATGGTGATGATTTCCAGTTAATGTGTTATGATTTTAGAAACGGAGCTTGTTTGAATGAGTATTCTTTGAGTGAGCTCTTGAGGAAGGGAGTATTGGGGACAGTATTATAAAGTATTTAGAGGGATAAGCAAAATATTTTGCTGTGTTTGCTGCGAAAAAAATGCCATAAACTATAATGTATAGTTTTTTTTTTAATGTTTCTCAGTTTTAAATCCGGCAGTTTCCTTCAATGCATTTGCCAAATTTTTTGCAATTTCACAAATTTTCTGTGACAACTCTTCAGATTTGCCCATCACTAATTATACGGTATTTGAGAGGAAAATATGGGGAGTGCCTTGACACTACCAAAGAGTTTGGGAAAAGCAAATGTTTTGAAAAGAATCTCATGGATAATAACTGATGGTAAAATAAAATAGCATGGTGGGATCTTTCATATTATACTGAAGACGTGTGGGGATTGGAAACCGGTGAGATGATGTGAGATTATTACATGGGGTAAAACAACAATATAACAATATAACAAAGAGACATGATGATAAGGGAATGAAAGGGAAGGCCATGGAGGGACCATGATGTGTGTGTGTGTGTATATATATATATATATATATATATATATATACAGATGAAGCCACTTGGATTTGTGAGTTAAATGCGTCATGACTCAGGGGTAATTGAAGAAACTGTGTTATCTTAAGTCATCTTAACTCATTTAATGCATTTAACCTTTTCATTAGCATACCAAAGCTCCATTGTTCACAATGGTGAATGCTTTAATTAGATGGGTTGTTGTGACACAGTTTTCTGTGTTAAATGAGATAAATGGGATATCTGTGTTTAGTTATTCTGTGTCAAACAGACAAACCAAAGTGGCTGCATCTGTATATATATATATATATATATATATATATATACACACAAATCTTGGATACGTGGGTGCACATCAGGAGCCTTTAGACAAAAAGAAATTTGATTAAAAATATAAAGTTTTATTAGAACATTTTAAAAATTGGCCAACGTTTCGGTCTCCACCTAAGACCTTTGTCAAGACCTTTGTCATGGTCTTGACAAAGATCTTAGGTGGAGACCGAAACGTTGGCCAATTTTTTAAAATGTTCTAATAAAACTTTATATTTTTAATCAAATTTCTTTTTGTCTAAAGGCTCCTGATGTGCACCCACGTATCCAAGATTTGCATTTAATTACATTTTGTGAGTAGCACTCGGGTCAGTTGTGTTTAATAATGGTGTGTGGAATTCCTACGACTTTTTGTGTGTATATATATATATATATATATATATATATAAGTATTCTTTATGGGAAAGGTAGTTCAAGGGGAAATAATATACTGATAGCATTGGATCATGCTTAAACCCCAAGAAAATATGTTGTATGTATATTACAGTTTTGGTAAGTTTGCTGGACAACATCAGTGGTAACATTAAGACATTAATAAATGCCTTCAGATTGGTAAAGAAAAAGTCCAAGGCATAATTTTAACTAATGCTGGATGGCCACCAGTGTAACCAACCTGGCGTAATATTCTTTCATTAGCACATTCATTTTAATGCATTACCTGGAGGAGGTAATACAGACAGTAGTTATTTTAAAAAGGATATAAGCATGGTTACATAATTGCTGGTCAAATATTTTTACAAATCCATTTAGATTTTCAATGTATATATTTAAATAAATATTGTTTTATGAGAAAGTATGTGTATTTATTGTATATATATTTCTTGCATGTTTGTCACTCCAGGAAAGCTATTTTTAAATATAGACATGCTTCCTGTACAGGAAAAAATGGCCAGTACCTGGAGGCACCTAAACACTTCCAAAGCCAGTCATAGTGTTCCAGTTGGCTCTAACGTCTTGCAAACAAACTTCAACAGGACAATTGACTTTATCCTAGAAGTACCAGTAAGAGTGTTACTGCTGGTGTTTAGCATGTACAGGCTTCAGTCAACTGATCTGATAAAGCGCTCAATGAACTTGTAAAGACTATAGAAATTGGAAACAGTAGGTGCTTAGGTACCCATATGTAATTAGTATGGCAAAATAAATTCTAAAAAGATGCTAAAGCAAGATTATATTTTTTATTAAAATGTAATTAGATAATAACATTGGTTCAGTAAAAAAATACAATCAGTCCATGATAAATTCTCTTTGAAATTGGGAGACATTATACAAGATGTAATGCATCTGCTTCACCTAACTCACTTTATCTACCTATCTGTATCTAATGTTGATCCCCTTAGATTTCCAACATAATGTAGATTCACAAAGAAAGTAGACTTTAATAAATGAACATTTAGATGAGCAGTATTTACAGCTCACATGGAAGCCAATTAAACGAATTTGCATTCATGTATGTATTCATTTCTAGTAAGGAAAGGGTTGATGACCTTTGTCACCAACAACTGTACTTCTTACAGATTCTGGTTGTACTTTTAACATTTAATTTTTCATTGTAATTTACAGTTATGGGGAAAATACTCTGTACTGAAGGCATCATTTCACAGTCTGAAGTGAATGAGCCGCCCATGTAATTTTCTAGTATTGACGCTTGTGTCCTAGCACCATCTCATTATTGTATTATTGTCTACCGATCTACCATTTCATTACAAGGTCTACAATAGAACTAAAATCTAAGCCTTTAGTCCATAGCTCATTGCACAGGGAAACGTTGTAAATGGCTTATTGTATATGAGATGATGTGGATCAGAGCACATCTGAATCAATAAGCAGCTAGTCAGAACCTGGCAAAGTATTCTTGGTTGCATTCCTTTTTATACGTAAGAATTCCGAAAGACAATGTCAAATGTACAATCAGCCAATGAAGTGTTGCTATAAAACATTATCTTGACACTTTTGTGGTAACATATTAATTCTTAAACTCCTTTGACCTTTTTAAAATGCCTTTATGAATAAGAAGAGATGGAAAGATTGCGCTTTTTACATCATATATGATGAGATAGGAGTGAGTGAGGTGCGAAGCTATATAGATAAGGAATTGAGTAAATAACCCACTGGCCTCTTGGGATTTTCTATAACAAATGACATTGAGATGAAACTTTCATATTATGGAGAATCGGAAGCAAATTCAGGACCCCAGGTGCATGTTCCCACCCTGAAAGTGTGCAGGCATCCCCCATGCAAATGGGTGCATTGTACACAATGGCTAGACTCTTCTTTGTATTCTTCAACCATATACGTGCTAATGTTGCAGAATCTATGATGGTGACCCAAAATTCCAAGGAATATAAATGCATCTGTGGGAATCTCATGTTGATTATGTGGAGTAAAAGCGACGCTTGGTGTGGCTTGTACATCTGGCAGGTAAAGGGTTAATCTCAAAACTGCTTATTCTGCAAAACGCTACAAAATCATACAGTAAGAAGGAAAAGATCTACATGTTATTCTTGGCAAATTTAGCCTTAATTTGTGGATGCTGTAGCTGTGACAAGCTGGCTGCCTATACACACAGTTTTTGGGGATAATTAGCTATGGTAGGCAGTTGAGTATAGGATCAGGAGAATAGCGACAGGGACACAATGTCTTCTGGCAAAAACACAGGTTTATTTTGGAAAACTCTTCCCAACATAAAGGTGACAGGAACACAGTTCACTAGCATTTCAACAGCACACATTGAAGACTTTTCCTCACTCTGGAGTTCCCACCATACAGGGTGGCTTCCACACCTTTAAACAGTGATACCAGCTCACCAGCCTCTAGCCTGTCTCACCTTCTGGCTTTCCTCAATCACTTTATACTCTCAATCACTTGTTCACGTCTCCCTCTGCTCCTTAAGGCTCCCATAAGCAGGCCAATAAAAGCTGCAGACAGACCAAGTCGGCAGCTTATTGGCCCATGTGTGGGGCCATCTGTTTGTTGATGTGGTCAGACGATCTGACTACCTGTATGGCCTCCATTCTGATCTGATCATTGGGCCCTAGGGTCCACATTCGGATCAGCCCAATACCTTCCACCTCAATGTGGGCATATCGGGGATAGATAAGCTCATTTGGCGACATCTGTGTATGGCCACCTTTACAGTGGCTGGCAGCATCCCTAGCCCCTCTGGGAGTTCCTAACACAGACAGGTAACCTCCCTGTTCTGTGCCCTGCTCAGAGAGACCTTCCTTACATTTCCACTACAATTAAATACCTTTCCACAGGACAGCCTTCCTATGGAAAGTAAGCTCCAACATGCAAACATTACCACTGGAATAGATTGCCTGTTCCTTCCAGAACACTATAGCTTCCAGGGCCAGACAGCAAAATCCTTTACACAGAGAAACCATTCTCTGTTTAGTAACATCACCTTTGCAGTTTGCATCTCCTATTGAGGAGAAATTAAAGGCAAAACTTACCTTTTTACACATTTCTTTGGTCACTTTATCACACTGCCCTTGAATGTGCTAGATTTGTCTTATTTGTTGAATGAATGAATAAAGTTGAAGGTATACCAGTGCATCTAATACCTCTACCGTTCCAGTGTTTGGCTCTGTAATTCCCACTTTTAATTAGTATGCTTAATTTAAATTACAAATCTAAATGTATGACAAGCTTTGTTTCACTTGGCAAAGACCTTAAAAAAAAATATTGAAATTACATCCATCTCCATATGCTTCTCTGCCTTGCAGCACACAGACGCATAACTCGATTTCATACAAATAGTAAAAATAAATGGCTCACAAAGTGATAGCTAAATGAAAAAGAAGGAAAAGTCAGCTTGGGTTTTCATTGTTTGATCATATTATTGTCATTGTTTGATCGTATTATTGGCCTGTTAAACCTATATATTTGCCCAAGCCATTAATAATGCATGCCTTCCAAATCTATGTACATTAAGGTCTTTGATCTTGACATGAATTCTGTCTTCTCTCTGTGCATGTTGCCACTAAAGGCACTGGGTAAGAAATTTGCAGCAGGAGATGCATCAGCTGCCACCCATCTTGGGTAATGAAATCCGTATTTTAATACACTATGAAAATCAAGTGAAAACTACTGTAGTTTGCAGGTAATTTCATGTATCGAGTAGATTAAAACAAAATGTTAAGACATTCGACTGTGAAGAGATCAAAGACACTAATTTCATTGTTCTATTTTACTGTTTATGGACTTCAAAAAGACTTTAAGGCTCAAACTGCTTTTAAAATCATCTGTAGAGCTGCTTTGAAAACAGCGGATAACGTCTTCATTAACAGAAACCATTTCTCTGAGTCTCTTTCTGCTCCTGTTTCAAAGAAAATTAAAATAAAGTTATTCTCGCACCGCTTTATTTACTTATGTCCTGCGAGTGACACAGAAAAGGAAGCAAGAGTTTCATTGCTTTTCTCCAGATAATATAATGAAATGGATGCTATAATTAGCAGGCACGTTTTGCAATGGATAAATCATTGTGGCATGGGAAACCGGAAAATAAAAGGGATCATTTTTTTTTTGCAGTTGAAAACCATTTTCTTGAGTACACTTTCCACTGATAGTTTTTTCTGTTTGTATATCTATGAAATATATCTTTTGAAATATAATTCTTTGGGCCTGCCAGTTTTTTAAAATGTGTCTGCCATGTTGTGTTGGGTTCACAAAATGGAAATGTGTTTATTCTCATTGTTCCTGTAGAGTTTGTAATTATTGGTCTGTGTAACTTTTGGCTTCAGACTTGCAGGGAGAGGTAAGATGGAATAATGTATTTGTTGACATGCAATAAAACTTATAGAATTACAAAGCAAAACCTTGTGGGTACTGCCCTTTCAATGGAATGAAAAATAGTTTTAGCTGATAAGAGACACCATCTCTCCCAAATTTTTCAATTAAAACCACAAACAGTGGAATGCATAACCAAACGCAACCAATTATATATTTGCTGTCATTTGCAGGATATCAATGAATGCTTGCTGCTGATTGGTTGGTATGAACTGGGTGAGAATACTTTTTCCATCTGTACGTCTAAACTGGGAACACAACTAATTCTTATGTAATGCTAAGTCAATACATAATTACAATAGATGCCACAACCAAGGTGCCATCCAAAGAACATCTTTAAAGCCCTGCATTTGTCTTAAATATTACTCTTGTCATGCTGTAGAATGTTGCATTTTTACAAACATACGAGCTAAATTGCTAAAGTGCAGTTGCCTATAGCAACTAATTAACAATTAATATTCACCTACTGTATATGTTGGAAAATGAAAGCGAAGACCTGATTGGTTTCTGTTGGCAACTTGTCTTAGTAAATTAGACTTTATGACATTCTACGATATGAACAGTTTTTAGCTCTTCTTTTCTAGGCAACAACAATAATCCTTTTTTTTAGGGGCAGGGATATATTTACCATATAGGCACTTGAGGTCCTGTGCCTGGGGCAGCAGCTTTAAAGTGGCAGCCTTCAGATACCTAAACGGTAAATAGAATACCTAGGTTGCAAAAGAAAACTCTTCCCCTGCCACTGTATATATTCCCACAAATCCACTGTTAGAGGTAGGGGGTATCGGGTACAGGTTGCAGACAGAAGTGGCATCACGTGTGCATGTATTACGTGGGGACGTCACTTGTGTCATTGCACATGTGGCACAAAGAGGGTTGGTGCCTAGGGCAGCACCAGACCAGAATCCAGTCTCATATGTGGCATGGAAGAGTTAGTATTAAATATTCCTACAGCCATCACTGTACTGTATGTAGGACCGCTGCTCTGGCTCTAACGATGCCCCCCAGCTAGCAAATGTGCACGTGACATCACTTCCCTCAATGGCCTAGGTACCCCCTTCCAGCTCAACTACTGGAGGCAGGAGGCTCAGGTTTGCAACAAAAACAGCCTCCTGCCTGGGGTTTCTTGTTCAAACCGGACAAGCTTAAACAGGTACAAGTTCCATGCTATAACAGTGAATAATAAGTGACAACCTCACCGGGTTGCAGTTTTACAGAATACAGGGAAAACTCCTTACTGCTGTCTTTGGAGTCGCTACAGCATACAAAGTTCACCACCACACACTGCACAGCCAGGCTCCTTTAAAGTGGGCCTGTCACCCAGACATAAAAAGCTGTATAATAAAAGTCCTTTTCAAATTAAACATGAAATCCAGTTTCTATTTTTTATTTAAGCATTCATAGCTCATTTAAAAATCTCAGCTGTCAATCAAATATTGTCTGCCCCTCCTCTATGCCCTGGGCATAGAGGCGGGGCAGACAATTACTTTCACTTTCCATTCAGCACCTAGATGTCACTGCTCTCCCCAATATTCCCCCAGTTCACTTCACCACTTGATTGTGTAGCCATGGCATGGGGATGTACATCAGGTCCCACATCAGGTCTGGTGCACAAACAAGATTCCGAGATGATGCAAGGCTTGTCCTAATAACAGTGTCCACAAAATGGCTCCTGCCTGCTTGCTATAATTATTAATTCCCAGACTGAAGGAAACAAGATTCAAATAATTTATATATTGTATTTAAAGTTCATTTTGCTTGACTGATGTGATAAACAGCCCCACCTGCGGACTAATTGGGCAGCGTACTGGTTTAGCCCTACTTCAGGGTCCTAGTCTGTTTTACCCTGGAGATTTAAAGGAGCCAATACCTCAGGCTGGGTGCTATATACCTACCATTGTATACAGCAACCCTACTGGGACAGAGCTTTTTGTCAATATTTATATCGGCCCTGCCTGCTGCTAGAACATAAAGCTCCTGCAGTAAAACCAGCTGACTGAATTCTGGCCCAAATGGTTTTATTTAAAATTTTCTTGATTATGGAAATAATTTTGATGATCTACCTGGGATCATTAGCAGGAGACCCTCAAGTCAATGTATATGCTGCAGAATCAGTGTTACAGCCTAGTCCTGTCATTGCAATTTGGAAGCTTTAGTGTACAGCTGTTGCTTTCAAATGCCACCCACAATGTTCTGCTGTGCAGGAGAACACATTTGTAACTCAGCAAAGTTCATATTGCAAATATCAGATTAATGTATTCCTAGATGTATAGCAAAATGTGTTGTATAAACATCTGGATAGAGTAGGCCTTCGTCTTCCAGAGCACATGGTGGGTGGCTCGAAGCCTCATGGACCTGCAGCTTTCAGGCTTAACTAATATTATACATGACCACTGAAGCAGAAGAGGTTTTGATAACCAGAGTATGTGAGCCAAACGCCTCCACCTATACTTGCGTCCTGCAATCATAAATCATCCCTTCCAGTTTTTTTTTAATAGTACTTGTGGAAACTTTTAATTTTGAAATGTCAATCCCAATATCTCAGGAATTGTGCACGCATGGTACAACGCATTAAAACTAAACACTGCAGGGATCTCTGCCAAGTCTCTATCTGTGGAAAATGGTGAAACATACTTCACAGTTGAATGTATCAACTCCATATTTTCTTTGGCATTATCCTGTCACTTCTGGTACCTTTAAGAGCCAAATTTCCGTTTGACCGGCAACCCCAAAGATCCCACCAACAGCCGACGACTCATGCTTGAAAATTGCAGGATGGACAATTTTTACCTCTTTTGGACCAATCAAATTGGGGCCACAACCTTCCTCCATCTCCATGGGTACCTAATGTTTTAACTCTGGCCATGAAGCATTTTCTTCCATCGTTTCTGAATATGTTTAACTAGAAATGTGAGAGAAATTAGACATTCGCTGATTAGAGCAAATAAAACCATTGAACTTCAAATAAATATATATATATTTTTTTTTTAAAAAAAGTTGCTGTCATTTGATACAAAATAGCTCAGTATTATAGAAGCATTTGGAAAAAATAAATGCTATCATTAAAATGGGCAACTATGTGTTAATCTCCTTGCTTGTTTCCAGTGGTAATGTCAGAAAATATGGGTCTGGTAGTTGGGCCTTATTCATACATGTACTGTATTTTCTGCAACATTTAATATTTTTGTTATCATTCTGTATAGTTGTTAGACATTTATTGCTTACAGAACTTATTGTATTGATTTTTTGGAAAGACCCTGCACTCATGCATGCCAACAATCACTCTGTCTATTGTGCATTGCTGTGCAGGGAAGGTCACTTTAACCTAAATGAACTGGAGAAAAAACTCCTGAGTTAGACTTCTATCTACCCACTTCCTGTTTTGTAGTTTTTCCCTTTTGAGACATAAACGTATTTGCTGCCCATCCAGAACTAAATGAACAGATAATTCCAGTTTCTTTATTTTTCTTGGCCATTCAATTAATTATTTATCAATTGTACACACTCTTGAATCAGTGTGATTATCCAGGGCACACAGAGTATAAACCACTTGAAGACTAAATCCAGGGATAGATATTCCATGGCACGTCCAACAATCTAAATATTGCTCTTAGACTAATCGAAGCAGCAGGGGTAGTCACAGCATTTGATGGACTATATTTCAAATTGATTTCAAAAATGTATTTAAGGGGATGATCTTCCACTGTAGATTACCTATTGATTTTTAATATGAAAAGCTCATTATATAGGCAGTAACTGCATATAAAATCCCAGCAAACCTTTGCATAAATCCTTTAATTGAATTTCAAGAGCCTGTGTTTTTGTAATTAAATCTCTCTCTTTTTTTAGTGTTGCTGTGCAATTTGCATGCTGTGAAACAGGGGCCTTTTCAGACACTGCTGATTGTATGAAAACCATTTGCATGCCAGATTGGTCAGCAACAGCAAGCTAAATAATTGGTTACAGCTCACATTAGGAACTGCTCAAGCCTCTCCTTGTGGGGTGGGGGCAAAATATTTTTATGACAATGACTGTGTTGCTGGTAAAAATAGAAAATATATATTTGTGGTGAAAATGGAGTTTGCCTTTTGTTTACATTAAATATTACAATTTTACACAGTGTAAATACCCTTACACCCTCCTCAAAGGAGAGCTAGCAAACTATTCCTTCAGGCAAAAGTATTGTCTCAGTTAGCCATAAGCCTTTCCTAAAAAAATGGGTGAATACATTTCTAACATGATATCTATTTTTTGGGCATAAGAAGGCCATGAGTGTTTGTTTATAGGTATAAAGTAATTTCTTATAAAAATCTTCCCCTGAGACTAATGAAAGGCATTGTGATTTAACAGCAGGGAAACCATTTTCATCAGTTCTCTGTGTTTAGGTTCTAGTATAACAACCACTGACATATTTTTGTAATTCTACATCTTTCTGCTGATTAAGTACGGCCCATAGTATGGAAGGAGATGGCAGGTCCTGGTAATGGAAACCAATGCGCCTGCCCTGAATATGTGTTTCTGGGTTTCTTTAGATCTATGTTGTGCCTCATGTTTATAGGCAACAAGAACACTGTAAGGTTTAATAAGCCATTATCTGGAAACCCGTATCCAGAAAGCTCTGAATTACGGGACTGCCATCTCTCATAGACTCCATTTTAAACAAATAATTAAAATTCTTAAATATGATTTCCGTTTTCTCTGTAGTAATAAAACAGTACTTTGTAATTGATTCCAAATAGATCGCATTGATCCCAAGATATAAATAATACTTACTGTAGGCAAAGCAATCCTATTGGTTTAATTAATGTTTAAATTAAACACCACAAAAATACCCTGCCATAGATAATACTGAGAATTGCCTCTACTAAAACACACGTAGTGTCTCGGCAAACCAAATATCACTATTGTCTTTTTGTAGCCATCACAAGAAGCTGCTGCTAGTAGCTCTGTGTATGTAAACCCTTAAATTATGGAGATTAAAATTATGTAAAAAAAAAACCCTTATCTGGAAAAACCCAGGTCCAGAGCATTCTGGATAACAGGTCCCATACCTGTATTAGAAATGATGTCTTCAAATCTATGCTTCTTTTTCTTCTGGTCACATAGCATAAGAAAGGAAATATAAGCTGGCTTAGTTATTGTGTGGTAACGGAATATAGTATGAGCTCTAACATTTATATTGGGGCTTCTTTCATCATGGTGTTGTTATATGAATGGGTCCAAGCAAAAATGTAAGTTAGAGAATGGGAACACAGTTTTGGAAAATTGTTGATGTCGAAAGAGAAGGAAAGGCATATTTACTTGGGGTGCCAAAACTTAGGCACCCCCAAGTGCCATTATTTTGTATAATTAATCCTATAATTAGGATTAACCCTAACCCTAATCATCCAACTCCCTGATCTGATCAGGTTCGATCCTCGATCAGGTTGACCTAGCTGGGTCACAATCTGGCAAAATTTACCAGGACTAAGGGGCAAATTTACTAAAGGGCGAAGTGGCTAACGCTAGCTAAAATTCGCCAGCGTGACGTCATTTTGCCACTTCGCTGATTTACTAACGGGCGCTGGTGTAAATTCGCTAGCGAAGTAGACACCATGCAAAGTTTCCCTATGATGAAGGGACATAACTACGCTAATTCACTAACTGACGAAACGACGCCTGGCGAAGCTGTCACTAGCGCATTTTCGGTGCTTAGTGAATTTGCACCTAAATGTTATGGCATTTTGCATATTTGAATCTGCTTGTACAGGTTTTCAAGCAATAATCCCTCCAATGAGCAAAAGTATTGGAAATTACTGATGCGCCGGGTGGAAAACATCTTACCTTGCTGTACAAGCTGCCATAATCAAAGTGCTATTGTACCATATTGTACCATAAGCTTACATTTTGATAGGTAAAAAAAACTTGTAGATTCACCCTCACCCCAAAAATTCATTTTGCAAGATTACTTGTAGCTATTTTTTCAAAATGAATAGAAGCCAAAAAAATCCATTACTGCACTCTTATTCAACTACATTATTTCTTAAGATAGGCACTAAATACACTGCTAAAATTAAAAACATCCTAAACAATGTTTATATATATATAATAGTGTATAAATACATAGTATGTGCAACCAACGTTTGGTCCGCTTTGGGTGTATATATGTTTGTGTGCATTTTTTGGCTCAGTAAATCCAACTCAATCCCTCTGTGCACTAAATGTTCCTTTAAGTGGGTTTCTCCAGGTCAGACAGATTGTATAGAATATCAGCCTGCAGTTTAATCCTCTTTCCTACTGGAACAGTATTGTCCTGCATGCTTCAGCTGTAAGACTGACTTATCGGCACACTGTTAGAAGCGATAGATTTTAACCACAAGCTTAAAACGATACGATGATCTCTTATTTACTGTTTTTGACTGCAAATGCTACATTTGTTTGGAGCGCAGATATGAATGCCAATTTTCTTCTTCACCTTTTATAATACTTAACATTTATTTAAAAGCAGTAGCATACCCCAGAGATACGAGCATAATCAATAGCAACGCAAATATAGTCTATAGTAGCTGAGTTATGAAATTGTTAGAAGTGGCTATAAATTGAAAAGCAAAGCAAATTAGCTGAGGTTTAAAGTGTAATCAATTTTCAGGTTGTGTACAAGTACATAGAGGCAAAACACAAGTTGTAGCGTTTTTAGAAAAGGCTGTTACAAAAATATTGTATTTATTACCTTCTCCATTCCCATTTTATTGCTCATTAATGTAGAAAATAAAACACAGTGTATTCATCTTCCTGGGCATTTTTAAATCCCCTTAAATGACAATTTTAAATTGAACTACTTATCTCATTTTATATGCTTCTTACTGCAAACATGCTTTGTGTTGAATAGAAATATAAACTGGATTCCCACTGGGACTTAATATAGCAAGAGTGAGGCCACATGTGGATGGTGGGGCTTAACAGATAAAGAATTATGGGAATGTTTTCTGCATAATGAGGGTACACTAATTTTCTGGGGTTATGTTCTTATTTCCTTTTTTTAAGGGCTTTGTTTGGTTTTACTCTTTAAAAAAAAAAAAAAAAAATTAGGACCTCTTCAGTAACAACATTGTTAGGTTGATACGCTGTTGCAGCCTTATACTAACGGAACAAGTTGCATGCTTTCCATTTGATGGCATTAAACCCAAGAGAGGGGTAAAAACATGACTAACATAAACATGTGTGCTATAGCAGCAAAAATTCTGAATAGGACAATTTATATGTATTTTACCCAGAGCTATAGCATTCCTTTTGCTGCTCACACGTCCACACTGGGTGCAAACTATTTTGCAGAAATATTTAGTCACCAAGGGGTTTCTTTGTTTTCAAAGTACTGTACAGGTATAAGATCTGTTATCTGGAAACCTATTATCCAGAAAGCTTCAAATTACGGCAAGGCCATCTCCCATAGACTTAAAATCAAATAATTCTGGTTTTAAAAAATGTCCCTTTTCTCTGTAATAATAACTTGATCTCAACTAAGATATAATGAATCCATATTGGAGGTAATACTCTCCTATTGAGTTTAATTAATTTTTCTTTCTTTTCTTTTGAAATTCTTTTTATTGAGATTTTCAATAAAATAATTAATTTTTAAATGATATTTTAGTTGACTTAAGGTATGGGGATCCAAATTACAGAAAGACCTATTTTTAAAAACCACAGGTTCTGAGCATTATGGATGATACCTGTACTTAGAAAAACACTGAGCAAGTTTACTTTATTTATGTTTATTTATTTGAGGGGTTATATCATTCTTTTTGCATTTAAGCAAGAAGACAGCAAATAGTACAAATGATATAGAAACAGTACAAATGTAAAATATGAAGGTGTATTTTCCACCTTTCAGTCTGCACACACATGTGGCAGTTTCAGACCTTATCTGCTTTTTCTACACCAGCATTTTTCTGTTAGTTGAAAAAATGTGTAGTGCCCCATGTTCTTACAACATCATCACTCAGTAAGCAGTTAAATTGCTTTCATATTAATTAAAGACATTCTTTTTATACAAGCTGCCTAATAAAAAAGCTTGATCAGGACTGTCCAACTAGAAGCACACTGGTTGGACCTGGTTCTCCAAGGGATTTCTGCACCCAACCTTTTCAAACTTTTTTTTTTTTTTCTATGACATTATGTTAATATAATCTTGCCATCAAATATGTGCTTTATCACATAATTTACCTGTGACTTTATACACAAAAAGAAAAAAACCTGAAACGGAGATGTTAAACTTGCCCTTGGTTGGACTCAAGTTCCTGAATGGAGACCATGGCACTCACATCCATTGATTTCTCTTTAACTTAGATGCAAGTAATAGGTGTTACATTTATCATGATGACGCAACTGTACGCCTACTGGATGTTTTGGATCTCACACGGGGGACTTGCATCCAACTTCAATAGATGTTAGTAAATGTGCTTGCCACTAGACTGATTCATACATTTGGTTGTGATTAGTACCAAAACATAGACCTGAATAAGACATTTGAGAGCAGAATGTCAAAAATGGCAAAGGCTGCACTTTATCTGGCCTCAAATTATGTATTTCTAGTTGTTCATATAGAATTCAACAACTTAAAATATACTATTTGTTACATATTCAGCTATTTACCCATGTAAATGTGTTTACTAGATTAGTATTGATTAGTTTTTCCCTCTTATTGTAGTTCTCTAACCAATGTTGTTTTGTGGCAATTACAAGATTCTATGCATTGTTCAAAAGGGATGCACGTTGTAGCTAGCTGCTTTTATATTTTCATTTTTAGAGCCCCCAGCAGAAGAGGTAAGTGTCTGTGATCAGAAGATGTGGACAGTAAGATTTATAATGTATTTCTGTAAGCTGATTGCCAACAGAACTAGCCTTTCCCAGTGGTGCTGTACTCATACTTGCAAAATCAATAGGGATTAACCTATGACCTCCTTCACATACTTATACTGTGGTCTGCATTGCTTACCAATATTTCATCTGTTTCTCTTAAATGCCGTTACTCAATAATGTGCAGCTGTCTTGCATGGGACTAATTAATTACAAAAATTCAGCCTCACTGAAAAAGTGATTAAATATCACATGAACTATCTTTGAATGGAGAGACTTTTAATTGGTGGCATTTGTTAATCTCACATCAGTTATTGTTTGTCAGCCATTGTTTCTGCCTTGTAAAATGTGCAAAGTTAATTTAATGATAAAAGCAAAGTCTGAGCCCATTGTCTTTCCAGAAAGATGAGAATGAGATAATTGAGGATAGTTCTGTTTATATCATGTTCTTAGATCAAGAAAAACAATGTCCAATATATTCTGTAAGTAGAGATCCTGGAATTTTATTCCTTCACCACTTTTATTTTCTCTTTCATTCTGTAGCAAGTTGCTTTTATACAGATTTTTTACAGAGGAACAGTAGCAAAAGGATATTGGAAGAGCAACTAACTAGAACCCTCACCAGGAGGGTGTTTTTTTTGACTATAGGTGGAATAAGTAAATATGTTTTGCAGAAAAGGAAATGTGGTGTACCTGGGGTTTCTTCACAATACTAGTTGGGTTATTACAGATGTTTGATCTGTTACCTGCAGATGTATCTTAACAAAACCCGAGTTTCCGCATTCACAGACTTATGATATTGGCAGCCTGTCGCAAGTCATTTCTGACTATGGGACATCCATTGTTCATCTTCATATGCATGGCCATTGATTTTCAGCCTCCCTCCAGTAGGAGGGTAGAGGGCAGGCATTTACAGTATTTCTGCTAAAATGGCACTCCTATTAGATTCATTGGTTGGACACAGTCTACCCTTGAGGACCTAAGAAGATGCTTCCATCAAGTCATGATGGATGGTTCTGCTTTGAGGTGCCATCATAGCAATGATCTGTCAATGCTATTGTGCACTTTTACTCTGCCTGCATCTTTCTACCTTGCTAGACTACATTTTTAGTCTCCTGACTTTCATTTAATTCTCTCTGTGCACATGTAAATAGTGTTTGTTTATTCACCTGTTGCTTATTTGGGGCTAGGCAACCACTTTTGAGGCCAAAAACTGATGTGTAGGTAGTGAACTGGGTCTGGTTACAGTATTCATGTTCCTGACAAGGTTCATTATGGGGAGAGTGAAATGTTGAGTCAGTACATCTTTATTTTTCATTGCAAATCCTGAGAGTGTATTCTTGTTTGTTTGTAATAGTTTGCTCAGCACCCAGCACTTTACTGTGTAAATGGTGTTCACCATATGGAGATATATATATATATATATATATATATATATATATATAGACACATACAAGAGTCCTCTGCCTCAACCCATTATCAATATATTTAAGACAGAGACATTTTGTGCATACTGCTACTGAAAAATGCCTTACCCTTTAAACAAAACAGGGATTGTTTGTCCATATATTGCAATATATTTAAGCTGGCCAACTATGTCAAAGTCATCCCATATCTGGCCAGTCCTATGCTCAATTTTATCTGATTCACTAAGAATTCTATTGCTTCATTATACATTTTACAAAAGGGACTAGTTTTACCTGCAACTTACTTGCTGCTTTCAAAGCTTTTTTAAAAATTAGTGGTGAGCATAACTTTCCCTTGTTTCCACCATTGTGCCTGTGTAGTGTATCAGCATGGTGCTGGATATGCAGTTTAGCGTGTAAGTGTACCTTCTCCCAGGGGAATGCTATTAATGCATGCAAAAGGCCTTGATATGGTTGATGGCTCTGTAACAAATTTAGGATAGCGGATATTCTTACCTGATCTATTACTCTCAATGATGCATTTGCAAATTGATTCATCCTTACAGTTAGACTTATTAGCTGCATTCAATCAACGTGCTAACCCCTACTGATTTTGTAAAATGGATACGCATGGTAAAACCCCATTCATTTAGAGCACAAAAAGGTGAAACAAAAATAGATATACACACTAGATGAGCTTTTTTCATGAAATTTTAAATACTATGACTGTATTTTTAAGAATTTGATATTTTATTAAAATCGGGTATTTTAAAACACCATTAAGACTTTTTAAAGATACTGCTTTCATGAATTTAGCAATTCTAAACTTCTCTTTTAAAGTGCTTAAAAATCAGCGTAGGAGCGGGTCAAACGGGGGCAGTTTTGCTAGTGCATTGAGCACAATTGTGCTCTCTGCACTAGCGGAGCCGAATTTCTGAGTTAAAACCTGGAAATTCATCTCCCCTTGTAACTGGCCACTCGCTGAAGTCTGAGGCAAGGTTCTCACCTTGCCTCATGGCAGGAGCAACCCTGCTTCCCATCACATTACATATAAACCTGTCACATTTTTAGAATATTCTGCATCAAACATACAGATTGTACACTGATACAGACTGACAATAAAGGGACCTTGCTCATTAGAGTTTATCATCTAAACTACTACATTTAATAATAGCAGGTGTGGACTTCCAATGAAAGAGTTGTGTGCTGAAGCTCAAAACCTTTCTTAACCCAGCCTGGATTTGTGGTAAGGCCACAAAGGTCCAAGCCTAGGGTAGCACAATTTTAGGGGCGGCATGCCCCCCAGCCACATTTTTTTTCTTCCGGATTTCTTCAAATCACTAGTGCACTTATTCTCAAGTGCCCTGGGACTAAGGAGATAGAATTTTGCAGATGTGATGGGTGGGGGCCTAGGGAGAGGAGCACATGCATGCAAGTAAGGCGTATCCACTCATGAGTATGGGGTTGGACAGTGTATGGGGACTGGCATAGGGGCGCAAGTAATGTAAATCCGGGACTGTTCTTAACTTTTACCTAAACCATGCATCCATCAAATCTGTTTCAACATTTTACATTAAATATTCTCCAAAATGGTTTCAGTCCCATAAAGTTTTGACTTTATAAGTTCAAAGTTCTAAGACTACAACTAAGTTCCTGGAAAAATAAATGTACTTAAGTGGGATGATTTTAGCTGTGGGTAATTTTGTAAGCAGTGTGTGTTTTACCGTGAATATTTGGCCACAGCTGAAGGTTCTGAGTTACAAGTAGCTGGCTACTAAACAGTATGTATTGTGATAAGAGACAACGTTACCATAGATCTGTATTGATCATAGACCAGATCAGGAAACAGGCAGTAGTTTGTTGATTGCAGTTGGTAGATTCTGCCAAAACCACAGGGAAATAAAATTATGGCTTTCAATCAATCTCAATGCCACATTACTTTCTGCATACATTTTAGCTGGAGTGCCTGTTTGCACTTAATGACCACTTTTTATCCCAGGTCATTCTGATGAATTGATCTCGAAAAGCATTTAAGATCAACAGGTCACAAATATACGGTCCAGTCTGGGGCCCTTCATCTACTGCTGAACTACAAATTCCAAGATATTCCTCCAGCATGAACCTTGCTTCTGTACTCCCTCACTGCTTAATCAAGCTGCCATCATCCTCCATAGAAGTTTTGTTACTAGAAGTTCACTATCATCATTGTTATTATAAATAACCTTCATTATACTCAAATAACACTGTCAACAGTTAACATTTCTAGATTTTTGCAGTTCAATACTGGCTTGTGTGCTTGTCTACATCAGTTTATGGAAGTGTGATTGTATGAAGGGTTGTGTTGCAGTAAACAATGGGATACACTTGTATAGAAAGCAAAAGAAAGTAAAAAGCAGTGTGTTTTGTGTCCAGTGAATGAACAGAGTTTCTTGAAATGTTGGGCAGTCCTAAGTTTTATACTTGTCTAGCAATCCATATTAACCAATCAACTAACATTTACTGATCAGTTATTTGAAAACAAACTTCTGATTGGCTATGTTGTTTCTGTTGGTTACTAGATTTGGGCAAAAGTAAGACTTTTTATTACATGATCCTGTTAGACCTTAGTGCAAAATATATGCTAGGGTCCCTCTTTGTAACTCCCCAATACTGATGGCCTTAGTTACTACCTGTTTACCTAGTTCATTACCCTCTAGCCATCTATGTTCTTCAATCTTTGCATGTACATATTTATGTTGATTCTGTGGTTTGTAGAAAGTCCGTGTTTTTATACCCACTGGGTCCCTTCAGAGACCATGATCATCATAACCAGGTTCATCCCAGAATGAAACATCCCAATGTGGAACACAACTCAATCTGTGTCTATTAATCTGCTCAGTGTTCCATGACTTGAAGCCAGGCCACAGTGATAGTAATAAATTGCAGACAAGACTTACAGCAGGGGGGAACTTCACTCTGGAGTGCAGATACTTTGTGTGGCTGAAAAAGTACTCACCTATGGCACATGGTAATGGCACATGGTAATGGCACATGGGCAAATTTGTTGTCCGTGGGTGACAAATTTCCCAAAAATACTTTACTTTTGCATTGGTGTCAGTGGGAATCTCTTGTCTAAAACATAAATTGTAGAACTGCCAGAAATTGGCTTCTCCTGCATTTTACATTGATTGCACCATTTGGGTATTTTTTGGCGATTTATCCCCTGTGGGTACCACAGATTTCCCACAGCTCAGCTCTTCAGAATTTCAGGTAATATCCCAGAATTTTTTCCTGTCAATTTGCCCGTGTCATGATGAGAATCCTATTCCAAAGAAGAGTTTTTCTGCTTGCTTGCTGGCAGGAGAAATACATGCACATTTTCCCTTTTGTGCACCGTACAGAAAAAGAATGGCTAGTTCCTATAGCAAAAAACTACAGTAAAAATGAAATAAAGGAATACTTTAATCCATCATTATGTCTGTTGATAACAACTGCTAAAATGTTTTTCTTTTTTTCTCCTTTTTTTGTTTTAATTCAGTATATTCAAAATATTTGGGATATTCACTCTTAATTTAGTATTTTGCAGGAAAACATAACTATGAAGGCTTTGTTCTATAGTGATTTGGTTACAGTGACATTACAAATCTAACTAATCTTCTGTCAAGCATTTGGGACAGATCCCAGGATTTAATGTTGCCTTATCCGGCCAATATTTTTGGCTCAGCCGCATGAACAATTATATTTTTCTGATTCTAATATTATGGCAGACTCCACCTTTACTGCATTTGCACACCCATTAAATACAAAACAAAAATATAGAAAACAATATTTGGAGTTTTTTCTTTATTTGTTTGTATGACACTAAAACAATCATGATGTCCTAAGCCATTTGGAGTCTTTAGTGCTCATTCATGTCCATAGATGCAGTGGACAAAGTTACATTTTGAGCACAATTGCCATTTTCCTCTTAATTCAGCATTTTTCCAAGGGGTCACAAGGGGGCGTTGCATCTAATGCAACTGCAACTGACTGTTTGCATTTTGTTGCAAATTGGATTGAATTGCACTGAAGTTCACCTGGTGTCATATCTGGTGTTCTGTAGACGAGTGATGTCTCAACCTATTGACACTGGGTGCAACATTGCTTGCAGTCGTTAATGACCCCATTAGTCTTGCACTTTTAGATCTAAGACTATACCTTTGTTTCTGGGGGGGGGGTAGTGAAAATTATTTTTTTTTTTTAGATTATCGCAAATGATAAAGGGAATATTGAACCCACTGTTAGAAATTATGAGAATACAAAAAGTCACAAAAGTATTTCATGGTCATGGGAAAGGCATAAGGCCACAGGTCTAGTTCTTATATACAGCTGACAGAATTCAGTGATAACTTCTAATATTCAATTGTTTTACAGTAGGGGTGCAATTTTTTCTTATATTTCACATAATTCATCACTATGTTTTATTTGTAAGGATATATTTTACAGGTTTATCTTGACCTTTGTGTATTATAAGGCAATTGTTTCATAAGCCAGGGTCCTTGTTGCTGGCCACATTTTCAGAGGTGTGGCAGCCTAGGCTGGTGTTTTATGAATAAAATACAATACTGCTAATAACCAAATGCTTGCCCTAAACTAATTTTTCTTTAGGTGCCCCTTTATGTGTGGAACAGAGCCTAACTTGTTATGGTTTAACATCTCCTTATATATTGGTGCTAAATCTTCCTATTTTTTTCATCCAGACTTGCTTAGTGCAGAGCAGGGAAATGAGCCCTTATTTTAGAACTATTTCCCGTCCATCTTTATTTATTTATTTTCCCTCACTGAAGTCGTGCTGCACCTGAATCCCACTAATTGCTTCAATGTGCTCCAGATATGGCGCTTGAAAATAGTTTTATCCTTCCGCGCGATTTTTCAACATCATTATTTGTGCTTTGAAACATTACTCAACAACCTGCTAAATTAATATATACTGTGTTCTTTATTTAATGGGTAGGGGAACTTGTCTCACAGCAGTACGTTTGTTCTGGTCGGTTTTGAAAAAGCGCTGCCTGCCGTGTGAGGGACATCTGTTCACAAATGAATGATTGTGCTTTTGATTTGGAGCATCGCCGTCCCCCTTAATCCTGGCTGCAGATGAAAGGAACAGATTGTTGTGATCCTGCTTTTGTTAAGGTTTGCCTACCCTGGGTGCACTTCATGTATTATTGAGAGCAAAGCTCCTGTCTACAGCTATGTCTCCCCTTGCACCTTCTTTTCCTCCGGTATTCACAGTGTCAGCACGCATCACTTGCCTCTCAGCGAAAGGTTGGCCAGGAAGATTAAGCAGATAAATTATTTACCGTGTTTAATTATGGTTTTACAACATTATTAAAGTTTTTGGTTACCTAGTAACTGAAGCTGTGTCTGAAGAAAAGTTCATTAGGGCTGTGTGAGGGAAAAAAAAAGTTTTCAATATCATAAAAGCTTGCTCTGAGTAGCCCAGTAGATTGAATTTCTTGAAACAACTTGTTTTCTTATGAACCTTTGCGGACTCATAATACATTCTTAGCTTTAGGCCTCTCAATGTGGATATCTAAATTAATTTAGCTGCTTAATATGGAAGAACTATTTGCAGCTTGAAAAAATAAGATACCAAAGGAACTATTAGGAACATTTTTACATATAACAATGGATCTTGAAGCCTAGAATGCAAATTTCTTTATACTGTATTAGAAGCCAACTGTACTAGTCACAGATGTATGTGTAAATGTGTTATTGATATCTCAGAACTAAATACACCTGAGCTCACTAACTAATCATGGATCAGACCATTTTGTTTGACCTGTCAATATTTCTGTTTCTGAGACCACATGGTGTTTTAAATTAGCAGCTTTTCCCAGGTTAATTCACGGGGACCAAAATGCTTACAAGTGTCTTCAATTTTTTTTTTTTCTTTTATGTGGAGCAACATTGCTTATGACACACAGGTACAACTCTGCAGTAGGAATTCAGCTCTCTTCCTTCTTTCACTGAACTCCAACAATGACATGTTCACATGCTTGACTTACAAAGAGGTGAGCAGATCAGCAGGCATATGTTGCTGCCCCTGCCAATACGCACATAAAGGGGAATACAGGAAATTCTGATGGATAGGGAATATAGAAAATAACACAGAGGAAAGGCAAACAAGTAAATATTTGAATGTTGGTATAAATACATAGATAAATGACATGTTGTAAGAAACACGATAGGAAGGAAGTCCCTGCCCGTAGAGCTCACAGTCATGTACTATGCCAGTTTTCCATGGGTATGCATTGAGTTAGGGTACAGTTCCAATCAGCAGACAGATAAACCAACGGGGGAAGGGGAGGAAGCAAGTGAGCAGTGCTGGGCCAAGCGCACCGTGTGCCCTAGGCGACCTGGCCCGCCACTGCCTTCCCCACCCATGCGCGCGTGAATGCCCCGAACGGAGTGTGTGCACACATGCGCAGAGCACCGGAGGAGAGGGGGGCGATAGAGAGCGCTGGAGGAGAGGTGGGAGAGAGCACCGGAGGGGAGGAAGAAGGGGCAAGCAGTGAACATCGGGTATACGGAACGCATTTTAGGACATCGTCAGGGAATCGTTGTCCTGCTTCCACTGTCTTAAGCCAGAGTAATGCAATGTGGCGTGCTTTTTTACTCACAGTAGTAAATACACGGATCCACACACATGCTATTATCTGCAGTAGGGGAATTGGCCCCTCTTTTTATTGTTATACCACCAGTAAGATCAAATCCCCGACAGATAATAGAGTGTGCGGATCCGTGTATTCACTACTGTTGCTAAGGGACTTGGCCGGGTCAACAGAGGACCAGCACTATCATTGCAGTGAAAGAGTAATTGCGGGAGAGCAGTAGATATAACACATTCCTTTTCTACTCACCCATCCTCCGAGGCTGACGTCACTCCTCCCTCCTCAGCCATCAGCTCTTGCTCCTCAATCCTCAGCCATCCATCCTGGGTCTTTAGTCCTCACTCCTCCGGGTCCTCCCTCCTCAGCCATCCACCCTGGGTCCTAGCTTCTCCCTCCTAAGCCGTCAGCTCTTGCTCCTCACTCCTCAGCGTGCGCATATTCAGCCCTGCACCCTGATTAT
Organism: Xenopus laevis; assembly: GCF_017654675.1. Lineage (NCBI taxonomy): Eukaryota > Metazoa > Chordata > Amphibia > Anura > Pipidae > Xenopus > Xenopus laevis. Next base: position 46,777,906 of record NC_054377.1, on the reverse strand, counting down.
AGTTACTTGTTCTTGCCATTTCTTTTGGCCAATAGGCGTTTTAGGTTTTTTAATTGCACCAATTAAATTCAAGCTAGAGCTGACGGCTGAGAAGGGAGAAGCTAGGATCCAGGACTGATGGCTGAGGAGGGGAGGCGTGAGTAGCGAGGACCCATGATGGATGGCTGAGGAGGGAGGACCCAGAACGGATGGCTGAGGAGTGAGGAGCAGGACCTGACAGCTGAGGAGGGAGGAGCGAGTTGTGACTTCTACTTTGAGGAGTGGTGGCAACGTTGCATTCCTCTAGCATAGGAGATCGGATACAGAACATGGATTTACCTGACAATGTCCTAAAATGTGTTCTGTAGGGGTAGGCAGAAGACAGGTACCTGCCCAGCGCCCCCTTTCGTTACGCTTAGGCAGGTGCCTCTTCTGCCTACCACTAGTACCGGCCCTGAAAGTGAGTAAAAGCCAGAGGGTGGGTAACAATGGTAGTACCAGGGGGTGAGAGAGGAGTTGTTGGTTAGAGGGGGCAGGCCAGTGGGAAACTGGGCAAAGGGCACAATAATTTCCTGCCTGTTTCCTATTTAGCGATAAAATTCCAGATTTAAAAAGCAGTAAGAGAGGAAGAAGTCAGTTAGGAAACCACATTACCTGTTGCTGGTTGAAAAAAGGTGGATCAGAATATATGGACACAGAAGTGATATGAGTAAGGTGTGCAGAACTAAAGGGCTTTAAAAGTTAAAAGTATTTAAATGAATGAATAAGCCAATTAAATTTTACGCAAAAGTAAGAGGAGTCTAGCAGAAGATTTTAAGACTAAATTGGGGAGAGGTGGGAGGCCCGTTTTCTAGGTGGGATAAAGTGAAGGCACACTGAGTATTTTAGCAGGTACTTCAGGCAGAGTAATGTTTGGTGAGGGGAAGTTTAGAACTATTGCTAATTTTTGAGTGAAAAAATATTATTATTGCAACAAACTGCAAGGATCAAAAACAATACTGCATGTCTTCAAAATCATACATCATATTATAGTTCAAATGATTCATAACGATATAAATAATAATGATTATTCATATGTAATATTTGCAGTCAGTCTACAATAACCTTGGACTTTAAGCTGTAACACTATTTGCTGTGTGGAAGTCCTTTTTTGGGCCCAGGTCTGAGTACTGCATATATCTGTCATATTTCTCTTTTCCTCCTAGTTTGTTAATGTTGTTTATTTAGTATGTGGTTGTAGGGTGGGGTGCCAGGTGTCACATTTAGGATATCAGTCAGTAGCAAAGGTAAAAGACGCAAATGTGCAATGTATCAGTCTGGTCACTTCAGAAATGCCCCATTGCTCACTTTGTTTTTTCTACTTTATGCTTGTGTTGAGACTTTTTAGCATTTGGAGCTTGGAGTCATGGCCAAACAGGTGCTGTAAGTAGTGGACAGTCACCAAGGATTTGCTCAAAGATCTCCAGTTTCCTCCCATACTCAAAAAACATATAAGTAGGTAAATTGAAAATTGACTCTTGTGTATGCAATGCCTCAAAATTAAAGGAAATTAGATTTTAAGCCCCACTAGGGCAGAAATTGATGTTAATTATTAATCTCTATAAAGCATTAAAGGGTTATTTATTCATTTCAAAAATGTGTTAACCCCAAAAACAGACTGACAAGAAGAGAATGAAATGGAAGTGATTTTTTTTAAAGGGATACTGTCATGCATTTAAATCCATTTCTCAAAAGAGCAAACAGATTTTTTTTTTAGATTCAATTTTGAAATCTGACATGGGGCTAGACATATTGTCAGTTTCCCAGCTGCCCCAGACATGTGACTTGTGTTCTGCTACAATTCAGACACTCTTTACTGCTGTACTGCAAGTTGGAGTGATATCACCCCCCTCCCCCCCCAGCAGCCTAACAACAGAACAATGGGAAGGTAACAAGATAGCAGCTCTCTAACAGAAGATAACAGCTGCCTGGCAGATCTAAGAACAGTACTCAGTAGTAAAATCCAGGTCCCACTAGGTCACATTCAGTTACATTGAGTAGGAGAAACAATAGCCTGCCAGAAAGCAAAAGAAAATTACTAGGAAAAAAATTGTCTTTTAACTTTCTCCTGCCGAACTTCACACAGTCTCTCAGCTGTATCCAAAAAAAGTCTCCAAAATTTCTATATAGATCAGCGCCTATGTCAATAGAGTAAAAAACAAAAAATAGTGGTGTGTTTGGATATTTATACGACACTAGGGTTGCCACCTGCCCGGTAAAAATGATGGCTGATCCCAATGTTATTAATAGGGAAAAAAATTAAATATATAGGAAGGCCGGTATTTTTTCACTTTATAAGGTGTACTTTCCCTTTAAATCTTCCACTATTGTTGGTAGCATGCATAAAAGATCCCTTTATAACCAGTTAGTTTCCACCACCGTTTGGCTAAACTGTCTACTTACAAGCCAAAATGATGGAATATTGCCTGTAATGTTAGCCAATCCTCCTCTCCTTCCAAGTCCATTTTCACAAGTCCCAATATAGAGAGATACAAATCCTAAATAGTATAACACCATTAGAATAAAAAATGCTTTAAAAACAAGTTTGCACTCACATTTGTTTGAAGTCAAATCACACATAGACACATAGCTTCTATGGAGAGGCTCTGCTGGATGTGTAGCTCCCTCGTGGCTATCCCTGTGAGTCTGGTGGGACGTCACACTATTTTTGCACTATTTTTTAGTATTTGTTTTCTTCTCTGTTGCCATAGGCACTGATCTATATACAACATTTGGAGGCTTTTTCTGAAAGCACATGACCAGGCAAAATGACCTGAGATGGCTGCCTACACACCAATATTACAACAACATATAAATACACTTGCTGGTTCAGGAATGAAATTGTATATTGTAGAGTGAATTATTTGCAGTGTAATTTAGAAGTAAAAACCACACCATAAAAATCATGACAGAATCCCTTTAATGTCATATTCATAGTCAATGACAAAATGCAAAAACAGGTACTTTGGCCCTTTTTTTTGACTTATTACAAAATATTTGCTCAATTACAAAATAACATCAAATAGAAAATAAATACAGTTAATACTTTCATCCCCGAATCTTTACATCTTTCAGTTAACCACTATAACACATTGCTTCTATACTTGCAGGTAGGGGGGCAAGGGTCATAACTATCGTTAGTAGTCAGTGAGCTGATTAATTAGTTCTCACATAGAGTGGTCGACATGGATAATAAAGTTGCTAGTCCATAAATGTTTAAGGGGTTGGCATCTTGGATAAATGCCATTGGTTTCAAATTGTGGAGATACCGTTTAAATAATGACTTGATTTCTAAAACTTTGCAGAAAAATAGTCTGACGGATAGGCTACTAAAGAACTTTAGAAAATTTACGTGATAATAGACAATATGTACAAATACACAGTGAGATGTAATTCACAAAAGAGGCCAGCAGGGGGCATTGGAGATTGTCTGTGAAAAAAAGAAACAAGTCACAAAGCAATCTATCTCATAGTTGCCAGTGTTTGAAATGTACAAAAAAAAAAACAACCCCAACACATTTCTGGAATATGTTGCTGCCTTTTTTCCCTAAGTCCTAAATATGTAACAACCTTTAGAATTGAAACCACAGTTCCTAAATGGGTATGTTTACTGGTCATAGAATATTTTGGAAACAATCTGTAACTTTTAAAAGGATACATAATAAAATAACAATTTGCTTTTCTTCAGCAGAGACAAACAACCCTTAAATGGCCTTTTTGCCATGTAACAAAGTGTGCTCCTGTGCAGCAAAAAACATTTATAATAAGTTAGTATCAAGGGCTTTTTTTCCCCTGTGACTGGCTAACACTGTACAACAACTTTACCTGGGCTTTTTTCCTTGTTGTTACACCCTTTTACTGCCTCTGGGTATGGACAGTTTGCAAAAAAGCACACAGGTTTTAACCTCGAAAATGTAATGGCATTTTGGGGTTATTATTTTGACTGAATGTATATACAAAGCTGCAACATATCCATGAAACACAACTGAATAGTTGGTTATCTACCACATAGGCTTAGAGAGGAACTGTAATTCGACTCAACTTTCCAATAGACGTTAATTAAATGCGAAAAATTATTGGAAATGTATCGTTTGAAAATATAAGTGCTGATTAGTTGTATCTGTCTGACCATTTCTTTTATTTGCATGGTTTGTATTGACTGTTCAGATAATGGAGCAAATAATGTAGCAAAAACAGTTGGGGAAATGCCTTCCACCCACCTCATGTCGGCACAGTGAAACTATTCAAATGTTGTCCCTCCAGCAATTCCTGTTGAAAGGTTTTTTGGGCACTTTGCTGCACGCATTGAGCACAGAGTTTTCCCTAGTGACAAAATGTTCTGTCTGTCGTTGCCCTAAATCAGACCTGAAATGATTTCATATTTTTTAATCTTAGACTTTAATAGTGCTGTGCAATTTTGTATGTATTTTAATGGCCTTTGTTTGCTCTGCTTTAACTTACCTCTCCTTCCTCACTCAAGGGTGCTGTTTAATTCCTTAAATGCAGTGGGATTTTACATCCGAGTGCAAACATCCTAATCCTCTTCAATAAATAGAGGGATTATTCTGTGTGGCCTCTACATGCTACAGAGATGTTAGACTAGTGGCACACAAGGCTGTGTAGAAAATGCAGAAATGCTCCTTCTTACAGATGTGAGCTCACACATACACACAAAGTGATCTGATGTGGCACCAAAAAGTATGTCTTTTTGAGACTATATCCAATGCATATATAGGGTATAAATATATAGGGTATAAATATATAGGGTATAAATATATAGGGTATAAATATATAGGGTATATATCTGCACGTGTTAGAATGAGCGGATCAGCTTGCATCAACTTTTTCTCTGCCTGCTTTTCTACTCAGCCCTGTGTTAAGAACAGAACTTGTAAGATGTTCAGTTAGATCATCATTGAACTTGCTTCAGAATATTAGATTCCTACTACTACTATTTGAGGGTCATGACATACAAATCCATTATGGATGTTTTGTTGTCTGAGTGTTTAGAAGCTCCGCTGGAGGGTGAAAAAAAAATTGCTTCTCATTTTTTTTCTTATGGCACCGTCTGGACCTGCCCGGGGAGCTACTAAACACTTGAGCGATGAAGTAAACTTTATTCAGGGGCAAAGTTTTCTTAACCTTTTTAAGCAAGTTTTCCAAAATATTTCCTCATTTGATAATCAAAATAATCCTGAGTTTTTTTAATTGTATTTTAATCAAAACTTCTTCCCCCACCTGTAGTCCTTCTCACCTTCCCTATGCCGAATTTTGACACTTGTTTAATTGTATGTAGTTATTGTGAACATGCACTAAAAAGTGGCGTATTTTTGAAGCTATGTATTAATGCTTACATGTTATTTTACACTAGATTGCTGAAATTAACTACCACAATCCACTGCCACGCACATAATCACATATTTTTAAATGCATTTATTTTGTAGTCAGAATTTACACAATGGGTTACTGGTGTAACCCATACAAGTTAATGGAACAATTTCAGAGAGAATAAAAATTCTGAGAAAAAAAGCATTGATGCTTTTTTAACACCATAATTTTATGCTCTGTTACATATACACCAAAAGTCATTACACATCTTTATAAATATGCAAAATTTTTAGATATTGCTTGGTATCACCACTTTTTTCTTGGCCATGAACATTACCCTATAAGCAACTTTTTCTTATAGGTTCTTTGTATGTTTGTTATTGTTTTACTTTCTGTTTCAACTTTTCCATTCTCTGTAGCTCTGTAGAAGATGTTTTTACTCTATTTATGGGAATATACATAATCCTGTGCAAATGTATGCCAGGTAAAGATAAGATCAGTATGTGGCATGCAATTGTGTGGGCAACTGTAGGTTTGTAATGCTAATTCAATGTAATAGACAGGCAGTTCTTTTTATCTGTCTCCTTGCCACACAACCCACAAATTGAATTGATACAGACTGGAGAACTGTTCACTTAAAAGACTGCAATTGGCATTCTAAATCTGCTAATATCTCAGAAATTCCTAAAACTGAAAATGATAGATTGCAAAAGTGCTCAGAGGACCCATCTATTAAGTTTGTACCAATTCACTTTTTGGATTTGAATCCCACTTATTATGGCCCTCTTTTGCAGGGGCATAAATTCAGGGGCCTAGTCCCCTCCCTACGGGCAAATTCATTTTTCAAGCCACACCAACCAATCATGGTCTCACTCATGCCAGCACTCTTTAGCCCATATATATATATAATTCATAAAGATACCGGCACTCTCGACAACAGAGTTACATATGCCTGGGTGCAGAATCAAAAAATTCACATAGAGAACAGAAGATGAGCCGCACTCACAGGACTTAAAAAATAAAAAATTGATTTATTTAAATTGGTCATATCATTTTAAATAAATATTTTTTTATTTTTTAAGTCCTGTGAGTGCGGCTCATCTTCTGTTCTCTCTCTCTCTCTCTCTCTCTCTCTCTCTCTCTCTCTATATATATATATATATATATATATATATATATATATATATATATATATATATATATATATATATATATATATATACATATATATATATATTCCTCCATGGTGTCGGCACTCACGAAAAACGATCTTCGCTTGCCTGGGTGCAGAAACAATAATTTCATCCACAACGATCCCAAGGAATCCGCACTCACAGGTCTTAAATAAAATTAAAAATATTTATTAGAACAGATGACTCAGTCATCTGTTCTAATAAATATTTTTAATTTTATTTAAGACCTGTGAGTGCGGATTCCTTGGGATCGTCATATATATATATATATATATATATATATATATATATATATATATATATATATATATATATATATAGATATATATATGTGTGTGTGTGTATAGCTGTATATTAAAAAAGGGTAGGGTGGCTGTGAAACCTATTCCACTGTTTAGAACATGTCCAATCTAAAGCACCTGATCAGCAGGGAATTATCCCTGGCAATTATTTTTGGATATTGACAATTCAAAACTTTTTATTGACTGCTGGCAGAAGCCATCCGTTCTGGTCAGACACATGTTATCTGAAACAATGGAAAGGCAGTAAATTAAGAAAATCAAGTGAACACTGAAGTCATTAAAAGACATTTAAACAGAATTATGCTTCTGTTACTTCTAAACAATATTATGATTCTAGATCATGTGATTTTATATATTTTGAATGCTTTATACAGAGTCAAAAATAATAAAAAAAATGTATGCTTAGTTTCAGTAAATGACATAATTATGAAACCTAAATCTCTATGTTTAAAGTTTTTTCTTCCACCCCCACCATTTATCAGGCCCATTTTATATTTATACTACAATACACATTATAGGAAGGGGCAGATGTGTATATATAGCTCCCCCCCAAAAAAAAACAACTATAGATATAGATTCCAATGCATTGTGCTTAGAAAATGTTGCATGGTTTGAGGAAAGTCATAGAAAAGAAATGCCCATTGACTTTAGTGCGTTTCACAATTTGTCAGTGAAAAGAAATTCACCTATCACTAATGTCAGGCCTTGATAAGTATCCATCAGCCAGTGATCTAGTAAATGAAAAAGTGAGACGAGCCACCACACAACCAGACCAGGATAGGATGAAAATGGGCTAACGTTACAATAATTATTTTTTATGACATATCTTTCCGTTTCTTCTGATTCATGAGTTAAATACTTATATACTTAAACACTTATTCCTACGTCCATTGTAGACACAATGGTGTCAGAGCAATGTGTGTGAGCCAACAGAATGCACTCTCCATGATATTGGTGCAACTGCACAATTACCCCATTACATGATCATCAGGGTTAATTGATAAAGAGGCAGCTGTAGATATGGTAGCCCCCAAGAGAAACTACGTTCGGTTACAGCTTCACCCCCAGCCACAGTGTAACTTAAACATTTGTGTTCAATATTGGGCCTGCTGATAAGCACCAAGATGGGTAAAGCAGATATTCTCTAATTCCCTGCTGCAGTTCAGCTATAATGGCATACAGGATTCTTGAAGTATATTAATGTCTTAATTCTGTAACTCTTTAAAGAAACATTATGAAATGCCTGTGTCTATTTTTGTCTCAAACTGTGTTTACAGCTGTGTAAAGAGTTAACTGAGTGCTGTGCAGCCTTAAGCCATTAGTATCTTTTCCTATACTTACAAATCCTGAATGCTAATTACAGTGGTGTGAAAGTCTTCTATTTGGGTTTGAGGCAATGTCACTTCTACTGAGCAAAGACACAATGCAGTAAATAGTCCGACGGTGCCTTCTGAAGCTTTCCTGTGGAGGATCACTAAGGACATGTCTTTTGTCACAGGATAATCGTTTAAATGTGTATCTGTTTATAAAGGGGTAACAAACAAGCAGAGCAATCCCTTCTGGCATCTAGCTATAACCAAGATGATATACATACATACATACATACATACATATAGAGATGGAGAGAAAAAAGACTTTGTATTATAAGGTGAATTAACAGTATGACATGGCAAATAACATTTCCCTTTATATATAATGTAACTTGTTCTTTGTAAATAATACTGAATGCATATTTTTAAATCCATATATAAACACAATCTAATATTTCCTTGGTATCTGCTCAGAAATAAGGGTTTTGCAATGCAGAATAGGGTGAATCTTCAGGATTCAGCATCTGTATTTGAATCTGTTAATATGTGACTATCGCAATCTGAATTTATTTGGGGGAACAAAACGCCCACGCTGTCCAGAGCCACTCTCAATGCTCCACAAGATCAGATGGGACTGTCCTCTCCCAATTATGAGCTATACTATTTTGCCTCCCAGGCCTCACATGCAGCCGGTTGGAAAGTGTTTGACGCTGATAACCTGGCATCCATAATAGAGGCACTCTATCTTACTTCTGTGGAAAGCCTGCACAATGCTTTTATATAGAACTCGAAAGGATCTTGGCCCTTTATTGCCTGTAATGGATGCCACTAAGAGAGCCTGGGATGCAATTGTGCAAATCACTAAAGCTGATACTACTCTATCTCCGGATTCACCTTTATGGGGTAATAGTAACTATCCACACTTAGCCACATTCTCAGAGGTGGGAACATGGACTAAATTTGGTCTTAAGCTGCTGTCTCAAGTATATGCTGATGGCACTCTTCACACACTGCCTAAATTTCGCCAGATTCTCTCTCTGCCTGACCTGTCCGAATTCCGATATAACCAGATTCGTCATCTTTGCTCAGCGCAATTCCCAACCCCTCCTCTGCACCTACAATACACAGGGATAGAAAAATTGATATCTCAACCTACCAAGGTCAAGCTCCTAACCAATGCATATAAGCACTTAATTTCCAATAGATATGATCCCCGACCCAGGGTGAAGTATAAGTGGGAGAGTAGTGGGGTTCGTATCGACCCAGATGATTGGGAAGAAATCATAGACAACCTATATGTCCCATTAGTGAGTGTAACAGACAGGCTCATACAGTTTAAGATCATGCATCAAACATACCTCACCCCTCAGAAACTATTTACGATGGGAAAAGTAGCTTCCAAGCTGTCCAAGATGTGGTGCTTCTGTCGCTAATTTCATGCATTTAATGTGGGATTGCCCAGTTATACTTGGATATTGGAGGGCAATTGTGAACTTTATGGCTACCGAACTGGATCATCCCCAGATACTTAACTCTGCTACTTGTCTTCTGGGTCTCCTTGACTCCATGATACCTAGAGTAAACACTAGATGCCTGATGAGATTGCTTTTCTTTTATGCAAAAAAAGTTGTTGCCCTGCACTGGATGGGCCCATCGCCACCGACTGACTAGATGGATTGGACTAATTAATTCGCAACTGGAACTGTACAAGCTCACGTACTTAGCACGCGGATGCCCCGAAGAAATTTGAGAATATTTGGAATCCTTGGCTGGAGTCGCCAGCCACCTCGGCCACCTCACTTTTTCAGCCGTACCTCTTTTCTCTACTTTCCCCTTCTTTTCTTTCCTTTCTAACTAGCTTTACTTCCTTCTAATTTTTTTCTGTTGTTAAAATTCAATAAAAATTAACCTTAAAAAAAAACAAAAAAAAACACCAATATGTGACTATACTGTGTTGAACAGTCGCAGACAATATATATTTTTGCTTGCAGACATCAACATTGGCAGAATATGTGACGGCAATTCCTGCTCTGAGCTCCCTAATCTGTAAGAAATACCAACCGTGTCTCTATAAAACTGTCCCCACCAGAGGCTTTCTCTTCAGTGCACTTGCAACCTTTAGTTATTTTACCTCACCCAGAGTTAACATGCCTCATGCACTAGGTCATGCTACCAGTGACTCCAGTAGGTCGGCACTTGATATTAAAAATGTGAGTCCTTCAATGCACAGATATGCCCATCTCCATTGGTATATATCTGTTATATATATCTTCAGTTTTAAACTATGCATGCATTTTGTTATTATACTTAAGGTTATTATATTTGAAGACAGTGCAGCTTGTGGCCTGACAGACTAGCATATGCTAAGGACTTCATATTTGGATTTTGAATATGTTTCACTGATTATCCTTAGCACAGTTTTAAAAATAATTGGGGAAATGTTCTCATGCAAAAAGTTATGCCTTTATGCGAATACATTTTCCTTTGTGCAAATTTAGTACAGATTTTGCAAACCCGGAAACTGTGCAACAACCTCTTCCGACAGTGGAAGAAGTTTGCAAATTTTATAGTTTGCGAGTGCACAGTGAATGTAATAAAACTTCTTACTGAAAAAGTTGTTATTTTTGCTCCAGAAGATTATTAGACACCTCCAAGCACTTCTTAAAGTTAGCAATGCTCAAGTAAAAAAGAGTATTACATTGCGAAATGCAAATTTTAATCTTATTTGGGCAAATTGTTTTGCTCTTTGCGACTTTTATTACATTTCTCCAAATATTTTTCATTAATATGATTTGTTATAGTTGCAGCAGTGTATTCCCTTTATTCTGTTCCAAGAATTACATGCTGATTACAGGTGCTTGACGCCAGCTAATGTGTACAACATTTATATTCCTTAGGGCCTACAAGGCTAAACATCACTATGGGCATTTACTTCTAGCCCCTGTGTTTAGTTTTAAGTAGTGATAAGGGCCAAACTATACTTTTAAAAATGGTGGGGGGTCCATGTCTCAGCCACATAGTTCTTTATTTGAAACATACAGGTATTCTATGTATCTAGCATTTAAATTCCAGACAGTGGCGACGCCTAAAACTACAGCCAACTTGGTGGCCTGCAGACCACACAAGATTTTGGCATCCTGTAGGTATTCGCAACACTTGGCTTACAAACCATATCCTTTTCACTTAAGCACTTAGCATATTGTTGGGCTGGCATATCCCTGCATCTGCAAAAGATTTGTGCCAAAGGCGTATTGAAGATTAATAAATGGAGTTAGCAGTATCTATCTGTTATCATGGTTGCCAAATGCCATAAAAGCAACCATCATATCTAGCTCTAGTTGACACCAGCAAATAAGAAAAGAGAAGCCCTTACAGACCTTCTGCAGACCTTATGGTAGCCAAAGTGTATACTTTTATAGAGAACAACACAGAGAGAGAGAGAGGGAGAGGCATTCTTTGTAGGCTTCAGATGAACCATTTTTTGCTTTTCTAGGGTGGTACCTCTTCTATAGGACAAGGAAACATCTATTCATATTTGAAGATGATTTTTTAATATGGTAATTAAGGGCTTCTTTACCAAAAATGGAGATAAATATCACCAGTGATGTTGCAGATAGCAACCAATCAGATCTATTCAAATCTAGTTTCTGATTGCTACAGGAAACATAACTGGTGAATGGGTTGTTTGACCCATTCCTTGCCCATAATAAATCCAGTGTGACATTATTGTAGACCAGTGTTTCCCAACCACTGGCTCATGGGCAACATGTTGCTCACCAACCCTTTGGATGTTGCTCCCAGTGACCTCAAAGCAGATGCTTAATTCTCAATTCCTGACTTGAAGGCAAGCTTTAGTTGCATAAAAATTATGGCTACTGCCAATTCACATAGGGGCTACCAACATTTAATCACAGCACATATTTTGCAGCCCCAGGAACTTTTTGCATGTTTATGTTGCTCTCCAACTATTTTGTTTACATTTGAATGTTGGGGTCCCCTGTTGTAGACCAATAAACATCCAAGGAATTAATTAAGGCATTCCCCCAACTCTCTGTTATTACCCTTCAATCTAAATCCTCTATGCTTTAAGCCCCCATGACAGAGAGTATTAGCACACTTATTTGCCTAATTATGCATTTGCTTCCTGTTTAATGAAAAATACATGTATGGTGTATAAAGTGGTGTGAAAAACTATTTGCCCCCTTCCTGATTTCTTTTTCTTTTGCATGTTTGTCACACTTAAATGTTTCTGCTCATCAAAAACCGTTAACTATTAGTCAAAGATAACATAATTGAACACAAAATGCAGTTTTTAAATGAAGGTTTGTTATTAAGGGAGAAAAAAAACTCCAAATCTACATGGGCCTGTGTGAAAAAGTGATTGCCCCCCTTGTTAAAAAATAACTTAACTGAGTTCAATTTCAAAGGTTATAAAGCCATTTCTAAAGCTTTGGGACTCCAGCGAACCACAGTGAGAGCCATTATCCACAAATGGCAAAAACATGGAACAGTGGTGAACCTTCCCAGGAGTGGCCGGCCGACCAAAATTACCCCAAGAGCGCAGAGACAACTCATCCGAGAGGCCACAAAAGACCCCAGGACAACATCTAAAGAACTGCAGGTCTCACTTGCCTCAATTAAGGTCAGTGTTCACGACTGCACCATAAGAAAGAGACTGGGCAAAAACGGCCTGCATGGCAGATTTCAAACCACTTTTAAGCAAAAAGAACATTAAGGCTCGTCTCAATTTTGCTAAAAAACATCTCAATGATTGCCAAGACTTTTGGGAAAATACCTTGTGGACCGACGAGACAAAAGTTGAACTTTTTGGAAGGTGCGCGTCCCGTTACATCTGGCGTAAAAGTAACACAGCATTTCAGAAAAAGAACATCATACCAACAGTAAAATATGGTGGTGGTAGTGTGATGGTCTGGGGTTGTTTTGCTGCTTCAGGACCTGGAAGACTTGCTGTGATAGATGGAACCATGATTCAATTCTACTGTCTACCAAAAATCCTGAAGGAGAATGTCCGGCCATCTGTTCGTCAAATCATGCTGAAGCGATCTTGGGTGCTGCAGCAGGACAATGACCCAAAACACACCAGCAAATCCACCTTTGAATGGCTGAAGAAAAACAAAATGAAGACTTTGGAGTGGCCTAGTCAAAGTCCTGACCTGAATCCTATTGAGATGTTGTGGCATGACCTTAAAAAGGAGGTTCATGCTAGAAAACCCTCAAATAAAGCTGAATTACAACAATTCTGCAAAGATGAGTGGGCCAAAATTCCTCCAGAGCGCTGTAAAAGACTCGTTGCAAGTTATCGCAAACGCTTGATTGCAGTTATTGCTGCTAAGGGTGGCCCAACCAGTTAATAGGTTCAGGGGGCAATTACTTTTTCACACAGGTTTGGATTTCTTTTCTCCCTAAATAATAAAAACCCTCATTTAAAAACTGCATTTTGTGTTTACTTGTGTTATCTTTGACTAATAGTTAAATGTGTTTGATGATCAGAAACATTTTGTGTGACAAACATGCAAAAGAATAAGAAATCAGGAAGGGGGCAAATAGTTTTTCACACCACTGTATATCACTTTCTCTCTATTTTTCATATGCTGTCTTTGATAACCTACATTAGGCAAGTATTATCTTAATATTGCTATAAAAAGTATCTTCAGGTTTATAATTGATATAGTATTGTTTCTTTTTTCTTGCATCATTGATCAGTACATAAAAAGCACCAATACTGTCGAATCCAGTTTTACTCGCTAGTGTTATGTAGAAATACATAATGCTTTACAACTGATTGTGCCGCACAGTTGTTTTTAAGTTGTTATATTTTATGAGTTCCTATAATGTTCATGTGTATTGCAGTATTAAAACTATAATTAATCTTTTAATAACACCAGTATTCTAATACCAGCCCATTGACATTCAATAAACTTGTGTGTACTGTTAATGATCGGTTTATATTGCAGTTAAAATGTGCATCAGTGATGACTGTACCTTTCTCCACATGCATCCTTGTATATTTCTTGATATTCTAACGAAGTGCTGCATTCAGACAGAGGTTGCCAATAAAGTTTATTGTAGAAGCTAAGTGTCAATATCTGTAGCACCCCCCGCCTGCAGAGCTTGTAATTAAAATGCCACAGATAGTCTTGGAGAGGCATGAAAATTTGATGGCAAATTGATTTCAGGTTCATCTTCAAATTTGTCCTCAGCTGGACTCGATACTCTTGGCAGACACTGGATGGCTTTTGTCAGAGGGGTTTGTTGGGGATGAGACATAGATGTGTTGATCTGAATTTTAAATACCACAGTGTGCTTGTGAAATGTACCCTCTGTGCACGTATTTGTTTTTTAATTTAGATGTGTTAATTCTGTACATTATAAACAATGGGAAAGAGACTGGGCAGCTTAATTCTTTCGATAAAGGAATCCGACCCTTTAGAAATATTTAACCCTTTGAGTACTAGAAAAGCCATTTTAAACATCATGTGCCTCATATGTTTTAAACAGCAAGTCCCAGAATCCTCAGTCCAGAGTCAGAGGGCCATGGTTTTAAAATGTCTTTTTCTTATTCTTCTGAAACACAATTTTCACTGCTGTAAAACAGGGCTGTCCAACTATAGGCCTTCAAACTTCCATGATTTCAATTTCATCTCAATTTTTATTGAGTGCTTGTTTTGACTGTAAAAAAAGTATCCATATTTGGGGATAAAAAGCATTCTGTGACTCTAGAACTGGGAAACGGCATTCTGGCACATAATGGGAAGTTTAGGTTTATTGCACATGCATGATGCAAGGATGAGTGGCAACCAAAATGCGGAATAATTTGTAATAGAATTTATCTCATTGATCTGAGTGCTTTCCTCTTTGGTGAAGCATGTACTACTGTACATGGACTAACGCATGTGTGCATGCTTTATTGCATGCGCCATAAAATCTACCTAAATGATGCAGTAACTTTTAAAGCTACAGCCCTTTTTTATACAATTGTGCAATGTGTTTTTAGTACAGAGGTCTTAAAATATGAGATTAAAATATAACTGTCATTCCCTTTTTATTTCAATGTTTACCTTAATTAAACTTGCAACCGTTGCACTTTTTGCATTCACCTGGAAGGCCTTTTTAATTTTATTGGATTGTAGTGGAAACTCCGTTGGGCGGGGGTGGCTATAGTTATAAATAATTGTCTGAAATGGAGTTTCCATGCTGAGCTCTTTCCTTTAAAGCTTGTACACTCTTTGCATAGGAGAGCTCATTCATTCTAAGGCTTTAATTATCATCTGAATGCTGATGGCACCATAATCTATTTATCTACATTTACCATTACTCCACAGTTGCAATCATGGATTGGTAATTGTCTAGTCACTAACTCCTTCTGGGTGGCAGGTCCATTGTCTTATAATCAATTTATCCAAAGTAGAGCTTGTTTTTTTCTAGTTATTTCAGGCACACTGGACGATTTTCAGCTTAGGGGAAAAGCATTGCCGCTCTGTTGACTTTATATGCAAAGAGCATTTGCATTAATAACATACATTGATATTTTCCCCAACTTATGTGGAGTGAAAACACTCCAAATCACCCCCTATATTGACCCCATTAGGACTGCTTAGAAGTATAAGCACCTATACTTGTTGACTGAAAATGCTGTAGGGTGCTATAAATACAAGAATTGCTTGACAAGTCATGGTGCTTGCACTTTTAATAGACTGTAATTAAGGGAATATTTTGACATGTGTACAAAATTGTGCAATACACGGGCCTACACTACAGTCATCCATTGAATATTGTGTGATTTGTCCTTCTGCACTGATAGCCAATAAGCTTTGTTCTACAGTGGTGTAACTACTTGCCAGCGGGCCCTGGTACATGATGGGCACCAGTACCCCCATTGGGCCCCCCCATGAATCATATGCTAGAGTGTTGCTGGAGTGCACGCTGTAAAATCTCCCCCGCCCATCTGCCTGTGATAACCTTTATCGCGGCTCCGGTGGGCCCCAGGGGGTGTGGGAGCCCCCTGCACCCCTGAAGCTCCTAGAGCATCTGAATCTGTTAATGTCCAGTCTATGCTTAGAGCAATGGGGAAAACAAAAAAACAAAACAGAAACAATATAGTGTAGTAGTTTGGTTTCTTCATACAGCACCCTGCGTGTAAGTTCCCCTTTAAAGAAACCTTTCTTTACGTCTCCAAGTAGTGCATATATTTATAGATAAGTGTTTGTCCTGAAGACCTTCACCGAATGTGGCCAAAGTGCCTACTTACAAGACAGTAGTTATAATTGTCGCATGTAGTATTCAATAAATTCTCCCCTTCTCTGCAGAACACCTGTACTGTATAAAGAACCCAAACTACTACACTATATTTTTTACTGTTCCATTTTTTTGTTTTCCCCATTGCCCTAGGCACTGATTCGCTATTTTATTCATGTGACTTGTCCCATCCATGTCCTGACACCATTGTCATATAAGACCTTCAATTTGGTCAAACCCACTGTGATTTGATAAAATCACAGAATATTAGTCTGTACATTGTTACCCTAAGGCTAGGACCTGACGGGGGCAAGACCAGCCTGCTGAATTCAGCCAATTTCAACCTCTACCATAAGCAGTATTCTCCCTCATTTGCCAGAACCCTTGCGGCACGAACAGACTTGATGGATTTTGGTGTAAAAATTAGAGACTAGGGGGCTCATTTATAAACAGTGGGCAAATTTGCACCTGGGCAGTAACCCACAGCAACCAATCAAATGATTGTTTTCAGTGCTCAACCTGCAGCTGGCTGAAAAAAAGCTAATCACTGATTGGTTGCTAAGGGTTACTGCCCAGGTGCAAATTTGCCCAGTGTTTATAAATGAGCCCCTAGGTGTGTTGGTGCCAGAACCAACACAAGGGTTCCAGAGGCAAACATAGAAGGAGGATACCACACGTGGTAGGGGCTGAAATTTCAGCATGCTGATTTCGGACCCATCTGCCCCAGCCTAAGGTGATTAAATTCAATTTATCTGGCCAAATCTGGGCATGTATGGTCAATCAGCATTGCTAAAATGTTCCACCTTTAGTCACCACCCAGTAGAAGTGGGTGCCAAGTGACTTGCAACATTCAAAAAAGGATGGAGTACCAGACAACTAGGGAAGGGATCTGAAATGAGGAAAAAAGTAGTCGTGATCAAACTTGTACACATGTAAATTTGGTGTAGTGTTATCCGTTTTGTGCAATATAAAATAATGATAATGTTTTACCTATTAAAATCTACCATTAGTAAATGCAGTGTAAGCAATGATTATGAAACGATATTCTTGTTGGTGAAGCTGATGTGACACACATTAAGATAAGTTAAACATTAGCTATTGATTTCTAATTAGGGTTTCCACCCTGCCTGTATTTTACCGGCCTCGTCGGTAAAAATGATGGCTGATCCCAATGTTATTAATAGAGAAAAAACATAAATATACAGGAAGGCCGGTATTTATTTCCAGAAAAACCCTACTTCTAATATAGATTACACAAAGAAAGTAAATGTCTTCTTGGTTGTTGTTGTTGAGTTACAACATGGAGCTAAAACGTAATTTGAAAACAGTTTAATATCAATATACATATCATAAAAGTTATGTGGTGAGTTCCCCTGATGTTGGACTCGTTTATTATTGCAAATGGAAACCACTGCAGAATAATGAGCACTGATAACTTCTTGTTTACATTTTAATGTATTTTCTGTGTGGATATGTGCAGTCTTATAGAGAAGTTAATAGGTCTTAAAGTAATTCAGCGATGCATCCTTTGCATCCTTAACCTCTTAAGGCATTTACGTGCATGGTTGCAAATATAAGGACTCATAATTTACTGTCTATTTAAGAGAAATTAAATTGGCCTTATTTTACTACTATTTATTTACTATGAG